>NC_091164.1:21498071-21600571 GCF_040958095.1 Procambarus clarkii
ACGCGACACTTGAGCGCGTTTCGTAAAACTTATTACATTTTCAAAGACTTTAGTTTACACATACACAACTGAATAGAACTTACACATCTCTGATTTGTTTATATCTACATTTGAGTGAGGTGGTATTAATAGGGTATTAAATTCATCAACACAAGACAGAACACGAAACAATGGGTATTGAATGGAAGTGATTGTAGAAAGCCTATTGGTCCATATTTCTTGATGCTTCTATATTGGAGCGGAGTCTTAAGGTGGGTATAATATAGTTGTGCATTAATTGGCTGTTGATTGCTGGTGTTGACTTCTTAATGTGTAGTGCCTCGCAAACGTCAAGCCGTCTGCTATCGCTGTATCTATCGATGATTTCTGTGTTGTTTACTAGGATTTCTCTGGCGATGGTTTGGTTGTGGGAAGAGATTATATGTTCCTTAATGGAGCCCTGTTGCTTATGCATCGTTAAACGCCTAGAAAGAGATGTTGTTGTCTTGCCTATATACTGTTTTTTTTGGAGCTTACAGTCCCCAAGAGGGCATTTAAAGGCATAGACGACGTTGGTCTCTTTTAAAGCGTTTTGCTTTGTGTCTGGAGAGTTTCTCATGAGTAGGCTGGCCGTTTTTCTGGTTTTATAGTAAATCGTCAGTTGTATCCTCTGATTTTTGTCTGTAGGGATAACGTTTCTATTAACAATATCTTTCAGGACCCTTTCCTCCGTTTTATGAGCTGTGGAAAAGAAGTTCCTGTAAAATAGTCTAATAGGTTGTATAGGTGTTGTGTTAGTTGTCTCTTCAGAGGCTGCATGGCGTTTCACTTTCCTTCTTATGATGTCTTCGACGAAACCATTGGAGAAGCCGTTCTTGACTAGGACCTGCCTTACCCTACAGAGTTCTTCGTCGACTTGCTTCCATTCTGAGCTGTGGCTGAGAGCACGGTCGACATATGCGTTAACAACACTCCTCTTGTACCTGTCTGGGCAGTCGCTGTTGGCATTTAGGCACATTCCTATGTTCGTTTCCTTAGTGTAGACTGCAGTGTGGACACCTCCGCTCTTTTCCATGACTGTTACATCTAGAAAGAGCAGCTTCTCATCCTTTTCCATCTCGTAAGTGAAACGCAGCACGGAACTCTGCTCAAATGCCTCCTTCAGCTCCTGCAGATGTCTGACATCAGGTACCTGTGTAAAAATGTCGTCAACATACCTGCAGTATATGGCCGGTTTCAAGTTCATGTCGACTAAGACTTTTTGCTCGATGGTACCCATGTAGAAGTTTGCAAACAGGACACCTAGGGGAGAACCCATGGCGACCCCATCTACTTGCTTATACATGTGCCCATCCGGGCTCAAGAAGGGTGCCTCTTTAGTACAAGCTTGGAGTAGTTTCCTTAGAATATTTTCTGGTATGTCAAGAGGAGTACAGGCTGGATCACGATACACTCATATCATCCCGACAGATACCTGTGGACGAGACAATCGGGATGATAGCCGACAGAGTGTATCGTGATCCAGCCTGTACTCCTCTTGACATACCAGAAAATATTCTAAGGAAACTACTCCAAGCTTGTACTAAAGAGGCACCCTTCTTGAGCCCGGATATATATATGTGTATATATATATGTGTGTTTGTGAGTGTGTGTGTGTGTGTGTGTGTATATATGTATATGTATATTTAAAAAGACCATTCGGTTATCTAATGTGTTTGAAAAGTGAAATATAATGATTGGAAACGGGTTAATGTGTTTTTAATTAAGACGAAGCCTTTACTGTTCTTTATTGAATTCTTCTTATTTTTGTGAGCACAGCTACGACTTTGTTCCTTTTTTAATTAATGTATTAAATTGCAATTCAATTCACGATTGCAAAAGTTTTGCAACGTGGCATCTCATTTATTATAATTTAATATTAATATTATTATTATTATTATTAGTATTATTATTATTGTTAGTATTATTATTATTAGTATTATTATTATTATTAGTATTATTAGTATTATTATTATTATTATTATTATTATTATTAGTATTATTATTATTATTAGTATTATATTGTTTACACTAAAAACTATAAACTATATTGATAATAATAATACTAATAATGCTGAACAATTGCTCAAGGGCCAGCACATGGTAAAGGAATACCAACCTGGAGTGCTACTAGTGGAGTGTTCACCATGTGCTGGTACAGTGGACATGAGTGCGTCTGGCCACACCCAGCACGCAGGTTCGAACCCTCATCACGGCCCTTGTGGATCTGTTCATTTGATATATCACGTTATTGTGATTTCTGTGTGTAATAATAATGATATTATTATTAATTATTATAATTATATGAATCTTTATAATAATAATGTAAATGTTCGATTGTTCAAAATTGATAATCTCCGAAAGTTCCTCACCTTTTCCTTTGAAATTTTGACATAACGTTCTATTCTCATACGAGCGTGTTTTTATATACCTACTATTTATATGTCCAGTCTAGGACAAGTAAAAACATGTTGTTTTTTTTTAAACTGTGTTTTTACATGTGGGTTTTCATGTGAGGGAAATCTCCTAAACTTCTATACCGATTGCTTTGAAATTTTGACCTTACCTTGAGGTTACCTTGAGGTTACCTTGAGGTGATTTCAGGGCTCAGCGACCCCGCGGCCCGGTCATCGACCAGGCCTCCTCGTTGCTGGACTGGTCAACCAGGCTGTTGGAACCGGCTGCTACTATATAGATGCCACACCTGTGACAGGTAAAAACGTGATTCTTTTTAAAAACAGCGCCATCTGTTGCACGTAAGAGCACCACAAACTCAACTAAATATGTTGCGATTCAATTTCAATTTTCCGATTGCACTGATAAATGGAATTTTCATAGATTTCGATTTATTTTCATTTTGATTTAATTATTTTGTGACATTGGGGGAGGGGGGGGGGGTGGACTGGGGGACAGGGAAGGTTGCTGTGGCTCAGCAACGCACATGCACTGCTGAGCCACAGCAACGCGTGGCCGGGTACAGCTAGTAATATTAATAATAATAGATACTAAAATACGATGTATAAAGTTTGCATAGCAAAATATTGGCTATGAATTGAGTCACCGTTGTATCGCCCGTAAATAATGAAGATTAACCTGGACACTCTCTATGGGATCACCACACTTGCCTACACTGAGGCCCCGGTGAGGCTCCCAGCACCGTGTTGAGAGCCCCGGTGAGGCTCCCAGCACCATGTTGAGAGCCCCGGTGAGGCTCCCAGCACCATGTTGAGAGCCCCGGTGAGGCTCCCAGCACCATGTTGAGAGCCCCGGTGAGGCTCCCAGCACCATGTTGAGAGCCCCGGTGAGGCTCCCAGCACCATGTTGAGAGCCCCGGTGAGGCTCCCAGCACCATGTTGAGAGCCCCGGTGAGGCTCCCAGCACCATGTTGAGAGCCCCGGTGAGGCTCCCAGCACCATGTTGAGAGCCCCGGTGAGGCTCCCAGCACCGTGTTGAGAGCCCGGGTGAGGATCCCAGCACCGTGTTGAGAGCCCCGGTGAGGCTCCCAGCACCGTGTTGAGAGCGGGGCTCCGGTGAAGCTCCCAGCACTGTGTTGAGAGCGGGGCCCCGGTGAGGCTCCCAGCACCGTGTTGAGAGCCCCGGTGAGGCTCCCAGCACCGTGTTGAGAGCCCCGGTGAGGCTCCCAGCACCGTGTTGAGAGCCCCGGTGAGGCTCCCAGCACCGTGTTGAGAGCCCCGGTGAGGCTCCCAGCACCGTGTTGAGAGCCCCGGTGAGGCTCCCAGCACCGTGTTGAGAGCGGGGCTCGGTGAGGCTCCCAGCACCGTGTTGAGAGCCCCGGTGAGGCTCCCAGCACCGTGTTGAGAGCCCCGGTGAGGATCCCAGCACCGTGTTGAGAGCCCCGGTGAGGCTCCCAGCACCGTGTTGAGAGCCCCGGTGAGGCTCCCAGCACCGTGTTGAGAGCCCCGGTGAGGCTCCCAGGACCGTGTTGAGAGCCCCGGTGAGGCTCCCAGCACCGTGTTGAGAGCCCCGGTGAGGCTCCCAGCACCGTGTTGAGAGCCCCGGTGAGGCTCCCAGCACCGTGTTGAGAGCGGAGCCCCGGTGAGGCTCCCAGCACCGTATTGAGAGCCCCGGTGAGGCTCCCAGCACCGTATTGAGAGCCCCGGTGAGGCTCCCAGCACCGTATTGAGAGCCCCGGTGAGGCTCCCAGCACCGTATTGAGAGCCCCGGTGAGGCTCCCAGCACCGTGTTGAGAGCGGGGCTCGGTGAGGCTCCCAGCACCGTGTTGAGAGCCCCGGTGAGGCTCCCAGCACCGTGTTGAGAGCCCCGGTGAGGATCCCAGCACCGTGTTGAGAGCCCCGGTGAGGCTCCCAGCACCGTGTTGAGAGCCCCGGTGAGGCTCCCAGCACCGTGTTGAGAGCCCCGGTGAGGCTCCCAGGACCGTGTTGAGAGCCCCGGTGAGGCTCCCAGCACCGTGTTGAGAGCCCCGGTGAGGCTCCCAGCACCGTGTTGAGAGCCCCGGTGAGGCTCCCAGCACCGTGTTGAGAGCGGAGCCCCGGTGAGGCTCCCAGCACCGTATTGAGAGCCCCGGTGAGGCTCCCAGCACCGTATTGAGAGCCCCGGTGAGGCTCCCAGCACCGTATTGAGAGCCCCGGTGAGGCTCCCAGCACCGTATTGAGAGCCCCGGTGAGGCTCCCAGCACCGTGTTGAGAGCGGGGCTCCGGCGAGGCTCCCAGCACCGTGTTGAGAGCGGGGCTCCGGTGAGGCTCCCAGGACCGTGTTGAGAGCCCCGGTGAGGCTCCCAGCACCGTGTTGAGAGCGGGGCTCCGGTGAGGCTCCCAGCACCGTATTGAGAGCCCCGGTGAGGCTCCCAGCACCGTATTGAGAGCCCCGGTGAGGCTCCCAGGACCGTGTTGAGAGCCCCGGTGAGGCTCCCAGCACCGTGTTGAGAGCAGGGCCCCGGTGAGGCTCCCAGCACCGTGTTGAGAGCCCCGGTGAGGCTCCCAGCACCGTGTTGAGAGCCCCGGTGAGGCTCCCAGCACCGTGTTGAGAGCCCCGGTGAGGCTCCCAGGACCGTGTTGAGAGCCCCGGTGAGGCTCCCAGCACAGTGTTGAGAGCCCCGGTGAGGCTCCCAGCACCGTGTTGAGAGCTCCGGTGAGGCTCCCAGCACCGTGTTGAGAGCCCCGGTGAGGCTCCCAGGACCGTGTTGAGAGCCCCGGTGAGGCTCCCAGCACAGTGTTGAGAGCCCCGGTGAGGCTCCCAGCACCGTGTTGAGAGCTCCGGTGAGGCTCCCAGCACCGTGTTGAGAGCCCCGGTGAGGCTCCCAGGACCGTGTTGAGAGCCCCGGTGAGGCTCCCAGGACCGTGTTGAGAGCCCCGGTGAGGCTCCCAGCACCGTGTTGAGAGCGGGGCCCGGTGAGGCTCCCAGGACCGTGTTGAGAGCCCCGGTGAGGCTCCCAGGACCGTGTTGAGAGCCCCGGTGAGGCTCCCAGGACCGTGTTGAGAGCCCCGGTGAGGCTCCCAGGACCGTGTTGAGAGCCCCGGTGAGGCTCCCAGCACAGTGTTGAGAGCCCCGGTGAGGCTCCCAGCACCGTGTTGAGAGCTCCGGTGAGGCTCCCAGCACCGTGTTGAGAGCCCCGGTGAGGCTCCCAGCACCGTGTTGAGAGCGGGGCCCGGTGAGGCTCCCAGGACCGTGTTGAGAGCCCCGGTGAGGCTCCCAGGACCGTGTTGAGAGCCCCGGTGAGGCTCCCAGGACCGTGTTGAGAGCCCCGGTGAGGCTCCCAGGACCGTGTTGAGAGCCCCGGTGAGGCTCCCAGCACAGTGTTGAGAGCCCCGGTGAGGCTCCCAGCACCGTGTTGAGAGCTCCGGTGAGGCTCCCAGCACCGTGTTGAGAGCCCCGGTGAGGCTCCCAGCACCGTGTTGAGAGCCCCGGTGAGGCTCCCAGCACCGTGTTGAGAGCCCCGGTGAGGCTCCCAGCACCGTGTTGAGAGCCCCGGTGAGGCTCCCAGCACCGTGTTGAGAGCCCCGGTGAGGCTCCCAGCACCGTGTTGAGAGCCCCGGTGAGGCTCCCAGCACCGTGTTGAGAGCCCCGGTGAGGCTCCCAGCACCGTGTTGAGAGCCCCGGTGAGGCTCCCAGCACCGTGTTGAGAGCCCCGGTGAGGCTCCCAGCACCGTGTTGAGAGCCCCGGTGAGGCTCCCAGCACCGTGTCACGGTGTGATCACCCATGAGTCTCCTCCTCACCAGTCAAAGCTCACCAGCCACTCATAAGCTTTCAATTAAAATGCAGATGAAGGAAATTATTTAAATACAAATAGTGAATATAAATGAGTTTCCAGAGGATATACCTACAGTGTTCAACAGGGACTTATCTCGCCCTTGTTCATCATACTGGTGTTCAACAGGGACTTATCTCGCCCTTGTTCATCATACTGGTGTTCAACAGGGACTTATCTCGCCCTTGTTCATCATACTGGTGTTCAACAGGGACTTATCTCGCCCTTGTTCATCATACTGGTGTTCAACAGGGACTTATCTCGCCCTTGTTCATCATACTGGTGTTCAACAGGGACTTATCTCGCCCTTGTTCATCATACTGGTGTTCAACAGGGACTTATCTCGCCCTTGTTCATCATATTAGTGTTCAACAGGGACTTATCTCGCCCTTGTTCATCATACTGGTGTTCAACAGGGACTTATCTCGCCCTTGTTCATCATACTGGTGTTCAACAGGGACTTATCTCGCCCTTGTTCATCATACTGGTGTTCAACAGGGACTTATCTCGCCCTTGTTCATCATACTGGTGTTCAACAGGGACTTATCTCGCCCTTGTTCATCATACTGGTGTTCAACAGGGACTTATCTCGACCTTGTTCATCATACTGGTGTTCAACAGGGACTTATCTCGCTCTTGTTCATCATACTGGTGTTCAACAGGGACTTATCTCGACCTTGTTCATCATACTGGTGTTCAACAGGGACTTATCTCGACCTTGTTCATCATACTGGTGTTCAACAGGGACTTATCTCGCCCTTGTTCATCATACTGGTGTTCAACAGGGACTTATCTCGCCCTTGTTCATCATACTGGTGTTCAACAGGGACTTATCTCGCCCTTGTTCATCATATTAGTGTTCAACAGGGACTTATCTCGCCCTTGTTCATCATACTGGTGTTCAACAGGGACTTATCTCGACCTTGTTCATCATACTGGTGTTCAACAGGGACTTATCTCGCCCTTGTTCATCATACTGGTGTTCAACAGAGACTTATCTCGCCCTTGTTCATCATACTGGTGTTCAACAGGGACTTATCTCGCCCTTGTTCATCATATTAGTGTTCAACAGGGACTTATCTCGCTCTTGTTCATCATACTGGTGTTCAACAGGGACTTATCTCGCCCTTGTTCATCATATTAGTGTTCAACAGGGACTTATCTCGCCCTTGTTCATCATATTAGTGTTCAACAGGGACTTATCTCGCCCTTGTTCATCATACTGGTGTTCAACAGGGACTTATCTCGCCCTTGTTCATCATACTGGTGTTCAACAGGGACTTATCTCGCCCTTGTTCATCATACTGGTGTTCAACAGGGACTTATCTCGCCCTTGTTCATCATACTAGTGTTCAACAGGGACTTATCTCGCCCTTGTTCATCATACTGGTGTTCAACAGGGACTTATCTCGCCCTTGTTCATCATACTAGTGTTCAACAAGGACTTATCTCGCCCTTGTTCATCATACTGGTGTTCAACAGGGACTTATCTCGCCCTTGTTCGTCATACTAGTGTTCAACAGGGACTTATCTCGCCCTTGTTCATCATACTGGTGTTCAACAGGGACTTATCTCGCCCTTGTTCATCATATTAGTGTTCAACAGGGACTTATCTCGCTCTTATTCATCATACTGGTGTTCAACAGGGACTTATCTCGCTCTTGTTCATCATACTGGTGTTCAACAGGGACTTAAGAGGAATACGGTCAGCACATTAGTGTTCAACAGAGACTTCAGTGGACCTGAGTCAGCACATTAGTGTTCAACAGAGACTTCAGTGGACCTGAGTCAGCACATTAGTGTTCAACAGAGACTTCAGTGGACCTGAGTCAGCACATTAGTGTTCAACAGAGACATCAGCGGACCTGAGTCAGCACATTAATGTTCAACAGAGACTTCAGTGGACCTGAGTCAGCACATTAGTGTTCAACAGAGACATCAGCGGACCTGAGTCAGCACATTAATGTTCAACATCAGTGGACATAAATTCGCCCGCGAGGTTACTCGTTAATTACTTTCTTTTCCTGATAAATTTGGTATGTGATAATACCAATGATAGTCTCCTCAGGCATAGTTAATTATTTGGTTCTGTCAATCCAGTCGCAGCGGTGTTGTGTTTCGTACAAAGATGCAGTGCCATCAATACGTTGATGGCACTGCAAGTTGATAGTAAGTTGTTAACTCACGAAATACGTAGATATATTTCTTTGTCTGAAAGCAACAACTGCACTATGAAGGAATTATTGTCTTAAACTATTTACTGACAGGTGTTTTGACTCCTACTGAAGTCAGATGTATGTTGTGTAGATGCATGTTGTATAGATGTATGTTGTGTAGATGCATGTTGTATAGATGTATGTTGTGTAGATGCATGTTGTATAGATGTATGTTGTATGAACAGTGTTGGAAGTGATTTTGATTCGGAGTGACCCAAGAATCTGAAGATGTTGATGCTACTTCCTGAAATGTTTTGTATATATTCGTTCCTTAAAATGTCTCCTCGTTGTCCTTATTTTGTGCTGTAAAGTAAGCCAATATCTAACTTATGATCAAGTGGTAAACTTTACATTTTCTCATGAATATATCAACTTTTACACTGTATGGTAAATGTTACTCACTTTATGTCAACAGTGTCAAGTTAGAGTGGAGTGCTGTACACGTGTTTAGTTCATCCATTACTGTAATGATTTATATATTATTACCAATATAGTTTCTAATTAGGAATTTGAAAACTAATGATTTTTAAACCAAAGACAAATGTAGTTTCTAAATCTTTATGTAAATCTTCACTGTATTGTATACAACTTCAGATATTACATGTTTAGACTCTTAAGTGTATAATTTACTGGAAAGTTATGTGAACTAACGCGACCATAAAGGTAGAAGCATTAACCGATAAAGTCTTTGTATTAATGGAGAGAATCTTTACCGGAGGAGGCGACGTTAACCTTTCCTGAGCGTTGTGTTAGGTAGTGCCTGTCACCACACCCGGGGGTGCAGCGCTCCGGGCCACTCGCCTCCAACCCGTTCTCGCAAATTCGTAAAGTCAATATTGACTTATTAACTACGTGCATAGGTGATATACTAAACATAATAGATACCCTTAAAAAGATTCATAGAAAACACCGACCTTACCTAACCTTGTTAGTATCTTAAGATAAGCATCTTATTGCTTCGTAATTACAATTATTACTTAACCTATACCTATTATAGGTTAGGTAATAATTGTAATTTCGAAGCAATAAGATGCTTATCTTAAGATACTAACAAGGTTAGGTAAGGTCGGTGTTTTCTATGAATCTTTTTAAGGGTATCTATTATGTTAAGTATGTCACCTATGCACATATTTAATAAGTCAATATTGACTTATTAAATTTGCGAGAACGGGTTGCTCGCCTCGCAAGTAAGAACACTTTGGTTCGAATCCTTGCCAACGAGGGACGATTGGGTACCATTCCAAAAATAAAGGAACATAGAAAAAAACAAAACTGCAAAAGGCTTCTTGGACCATATGAGGCAGCTCCTATTTATATCCACACAAACTCGTTCATATATATATATATGTTTAACCTACGCCTGAAACACTCCAGCCATCCCGCGTTTATAGATGTACCAAGAAATTTGTTTTGTAAATCAGTAACCATTTTGTCCACATCAGTATTTACCCAGGACTTTGCTAAATAAAAACTGTTCAAATTTATGTACGTTGTTTTGAGTCCTACTTTGATTTAAGAAAATATTTAGTTAGGTTCTATTTTGCAACTTAAACTTATGCGTGCCAAGCAGAGTGTGAACACAGCCTCTTGTGGAATTAATAGTCTGTCACTGTAATCCTTTGTAATCCTCTCAAGACCTGAACATAAGAGGGAGAGATTTCAGCCAGCAAAAAAGACTTAGAAGATTCTGTTTCTACAGTCTCGTAATTAATTAATATATTCTTCTAGATAAATAGTTACTCTACGGAGCAATGTCAGCCTTTCAGCCTGTACTTGTTCACAAAATATGTTTTTTAATTTTGCACTTTTAAAAATATACGAAAATGCTTTCCACTTAAAAAGAACGTTATTGAGACCCTTCTTCCGCATCTCGCTGTCCAGGTTATTTTAGACAAAGGGGCAGCAAACACAGGCTACACAAAGGGGCAGCAAACACAGGCTACACAAAGGGGCAGCAAACACAGGCTACACAAAGGGGCAGCAAACACAGACTACACAAAGGGGCAGCAAACACAGGCTAGACAAAGGGGCAGCAAACACAGGCTAGACAAAGGGGCAGCAAACACAGGCTAGACAAAGGGGCAGCAAACACAGGCTAGACAAAGGGGCAGCAAACACAGGCTACACAAAGGGGCAGCAAACACAGGCTAGACAAAGGGGCCGTAAACACAGGCTAGACAAAGGGGCGGCACATCACATCACCACAGCACCGAAACCAGGATCATCAAGAAACTGACAACACTATTTGGAGGACCTATGGCGATTCCACGACCCAGAGACGGCTTCTTAAACCTTGCTGGAATTAACCTCACTGAGAACCAAATCACTGTCCTAAATCTGGGTATAAACTGTCACGTTATGTCCAGATCAAGTGAGATGGCCCGGAAAGTGAAGTTAGAGATCCTATTGGACGACATATTCGACCTCGAGACCCAAAAGAAGGTTACTACTAAAGACACCTTGCAAGCAGAACATATTGCAGAAGGAAGAAAGATTCGAGGTAACTACAGAAGCACCATACTGTCCCCCGAGCTCAAAGCGGCAGCTAGGAGCCTTCGTGAGAACAAGGAGATAGTCGTCAGGAGAGGTGACAAGTCGCCAATATACGTCAATCTTAAAACAGACGAATATTTGGCAAAAATGAACCTCATTCTTTCTGACCAAACTAAATTCCAAAGGGTAACGAAGGACACTACAGCCGAATTGAAAACAAAGGTAAACAGATTGATCAAAACCGTAAACGCCAAGAAATCCGGACTCCACCTGCCAAAGGTTATTGGGGAATACAAACCTGGGTATGCCTATGGAAATGTCAAGACCCACAAGCCTGGAAACCCACTTCAACCAATCCTCAGCCAGATACCCACACCCACGTACAGACTGGCTAATCGACTCAACGGCTTGCTGACTCCTTATGTACCTTGTGCTTTCAGCCTGATGTCTCCAAAGGAATTTGTCGACTTACTGTGGGGAGCACGGGCCACAGGGAAAAAGAGCCTCATTGGGTGTACAGTCACTATTTACTAACGTACCTGTGGACGAAACAATCGGGACGATAGGAGACAGAGTGTATCGTGACTCGGCTTGCACTCCTCTTGACATGCCAGAAAGCATACCGAGGAAACTACTCCAAGCCTGCACTTAAGAGGCACCCTTCGTGAGCCCGGATGGGCACATGTATAAGCAAGTAGATGGGGTTGCCATGGGTTCTCCCCTAGGTGTCCTGTTTGTGAACTTCTACATGGGCACCATCGAGCAGAGGGTCTTAGTTGACATGGACTTGAGACCCGCCATATTCTGCATGTATGTTGACAACATTTTTACACAGGTACCTGATGTCAGACATCTGCAGGAGCTGAAGGAGGAATTTGAGCAGAATTCTGTGTTGCGTTTCACTTACGAGATGGAGAAGGCTGGGAAGCTGCCCTTTCTAGATGTAACAGTCATGGAAAGGAGCGGAGGTTTCCACACTGCAGTCTACACTAAGGGAACAAACATAGGAATGTGCCTAAATGCCAACAGCGACTGCCCAGACAGGTACAAGAGGAGTGTTGTTAACGCTTATGTCGACCGTGCTCAGCCACAGCTCAGGATGGAAGCAAGTCGACGAAGAACTCTGTAGGGTAAGGCAGGTCCTAGTCAACAACGGCTTCTCCAATGGTTTCGTTGAAGACACAAAGCAGAACGCTTTAAAAGAGACCAACGTCGTCTATGCCTTCAAATGCCCACTAGGGGACTGTAAGCCTCAAAGAACTCAGTATATAGGCAAGACAACAACATCTCTTTCCAGGTGATTAATGATGCATAAGCAACAGGGCTCCATTAAGGAACATATAATCTCTTCCCACAACCAGGCCATCATCAGAGAAATCTTAGCAAACAACACAGAAATCATCGATGGATACAACGATAGCAGGCGGCTTGACATCTGCAAGGCACTACACATCAAGAAGTCAACACCAGCAATCAACAGCCAATTAATGCACAACTATATTCTACCCACTTCAAGACTCCGCTCCAATATAGAAGCATCAAGAAATATGGGCCAATAGGCCCTCTGCAGTTACTTCCATTCTTACCTTCAATTTACCCAATTAATACCAATTGTTTCGTGTTCTGTCCTGTGTTGAAAGTTTTGTTCACCTCATCCAAAACTGTTGTAACATATCACCTCACCCAAAATGCGGGTATAAAATAAAATGAAAGCTGTTAAAATCGTAGCATAGTAAGAACTCTGTTTAGTGTTTGCAGGTTATAGTTGTGTGTGTGTAAACTAAAAGTCTTTGAAAATGTAATGAGTTATTACGAAACGCGTTCAAGTGTCGCTTCTGACTAGAAATAAAAAATGAATTTTGGAGAATTGATTTTTCAATTACCATCAACAGTGAAAAGAAACATAAGAAATATTGAGAAAATTCGTGTTAGAATTATTAATCTTACTTTTTCGGTCATATTTAATAATATATGTCTACAGGAAAGACTACTACCAATATATATATATATATATATATATATATATATATATATATATATATATATATATATATATATATATATATATATATATATATATATATATATATATATGTCGTACCTAGTAGCCAGAACGCACTTCTCAGCCTACTATGCAAGGCCCGATTTGCCTAATAAGCCAAGTTTTCCTGAATTAATATATTTTCTCTATTTTTTTTTCTTATGAAATGATAAAGCTACCCATTTCATTATGTATGAGGTCAATTTTTTTTATTGGAGTTAAAATTAACGTAGATATATGACCGAACCTAACCAACCCTACCTAACCTAACCTATCTTTACAGGTTAGGTTAGGTAGCCGAAAAAGTTAGGTTAGGTTAGGTTAGGTCGGTTAGGTAGTCGAAAAGCAATTAATTCATGAAAACTTGGCTTATTAGGCAAATCGGGCCTTGCATAGTAGGCTGAGAAGTGCGTTATGGCTACTAGGTACGACATATATATTATATATATATATATATATTATATATATATATATATATATATATATATATATATATATATATATATATATATATTGGTGTATACTGGCAGCAGGTTTTCTTTCAAACATGTTTCATTGAATATGACCGCATATTCTGTATTTATTATTTTCTGGTTTAGGGCTTCTATCCCTCTAACTATTTTCTTAGCATCAGGGCTTAATTGAAATAGGAGTTCTCCAAAACTCATTTTCGTACTTTTAAGGTGAAGAAAAGAAGTGATTTACTATAGAGTGTATTACACTGATTTGTATAATTTGCACTCCGTTTCGAACCTCCATGGTTCATTCTCAAGTGGACAGATCTTACAATACTAGTTGATTTTATACCCGCATTAGGTAAGGTGATAATACAATGAAGGTGAAAACATGGGGGGATACATAAAGGATAAACATAGGGGCTGCAGAAGGCTTATTGGCCCATACGAGGCATCTCCTATCTAAACACAAAGATTAATCCAGTGTAATTGGCCTGTTATGTTGGACATTGTCTTCTGTGTTGGCATCGATATGTTCTTGTCTTGTCCTTACTCTCATGGTGGGTAGAGTAAATAGTTCCGTGATTTGGGTGTTCATGGTAGGTCGCTCTATTCTTATGTGAATTGCCTCAAGAATTTGTAATCTTCTTGAATCTTGTGTTTTGTCTATTATGCAAGTATTCTTGTTCAACATTTCTCTTGTTAGAGTAATGTCATGGGCTTGTCTCATGTGATTCCTAGGGGCACCAGATTGAAGATGGCATGTCAAACGCCTCGTCAGCTTGGTCGACGTCATACCTATGTACTTACATTGAAGGTTACATCCTTCGTGGGGGCAAGTGTACATGTATACAACGCTTGACTGCTGTAGAGGGTTCTCCGTCGGCTTCGGGCTGTTTTTGATAAGGAGTTCGGAAGTCTTCTTGGTTTTGTAGAATATTATCAGGTTTATGTTTTGGTTAGGAGTAGTGCTTTTTACTCCTTTACGGATTATTTCTTTCATTATTCTTTCCTCTTTTATATGTTCACTGTGCATGGTTGATTTGTAATATAATTTTATTGGGGGTGTTGTGGTTTCTGTTCTAGGTTCTGAATTATAGGTTCTAGGTTCAGGAACCTCTTTAAGCACCAACGTATATACCAAGCCCACCAACATAGGATTATGCCTGAACGGTAGAAGTGAGTGCCCCCAAAGATACAAAGCCAGTGTTCTCAATGCTTATATTCGTCGAGCGCTTACCCACTGCTCTGAATGGAGCAACGTGAGTAGAGAGTTTGAAAGAGTAACTCAGGTATTGGTGAACAACGGATATAGCAACGCGGAAATAAACGCTGCTATAAGAAGACACTTGGACCGTTGGTATAATTCAGAACCTAGAACAGAAACCACAACACCCCCAATAAAATTATATTACAAATCAACCATGCACAGTGAACATATAAAAGAGGAAAGAAATAATCCGTAAAGGAGTAAAAAGCACTACTCCTAACCAAAACATAAACCTGATAATATTCTACAAAACCAATAAGACTTCCGAACTCCTTATCAAAAACAGCCCGAAGCCGACGGAGAACCCTCTACAGCAGTCAAGCGTTGTATACATGTACACTTGCCCCCACGAAGGATGTAACCTTCAATGTAAGTACATAGGTATGACGTCGACCAAGCTGACGAGGCGTTTGACATGCCATCTTCAATCTGGTGCCCCTAGGAATCACATGAGACAAGCCCATGACATTACTCTAACAAGAGAAATGTTGAACAAGAATACTTGCATAATAGACAAAACACAAGATTCAAGAAGATTACAAATTCTTGAGGCAATTCACATAAGAATAGAGCGACCTACCATGAACACCCAAATCACGGAACTATTTACTCTACCCACCATGAGAGTAAGGACAAGACAAGAACATATCGATGCCAACACAGAAGACAATGTCCAACATAACAGGCCAATTACACTGGATTAATCTTTGTGTTTAGATAGGAGATGCCTCGTATGGGCCAATAAGCCTTCTGCAGCCCCTATGTTTATCCCTTATGTATCCCCCCATGTTTTCACCTTCATTGTATTATCACCTGACCTAATGCGGGTATAAAATCAACTAGTATTGTAAGATCTGTCCACTTGAGAATGAACCATGGAGGTTCGAAACGTCGTGCAAATTATACAAATTAGTGTAATACACTCTATAGTAAATCACTTCTTTTCTTCACCTTAAAAGTACGAAAATGAGTTTTGGAGAACTCCTATTTCAATTAAGCCCTGATGCTAAGAAAATAGTTAGAGGGATAGAAGCCCTAAACCAGAAAATAATAAATACAGAATATGCGGTCATATTCAATGAAGCATATATATATATATATATATATATATATATATATATATATATATATATATATATATATATATATATATATATATATAAAGTATATTTTGGTAGCAGTCTTTCCTGTAGACATATATTATTAAATATGACCGAAAAAGTAAGATTAATAATTCTAACACGAATTTTCTCAATCTTTCGTACATTTCGTTTCACTGTTGGAGGTAAATCAAAAATCAATTCTCCAAAATTCATTTTTATTTCTAGTCTGACGCGACACGAGCGCGTTTCGTAAAACTTATTACATTTTCAAAGACTTTAGTTCACAAATACACAACTGAATAGAACTTACGCATCTCCGATTTTATATCTACATTTGAGTGAGGTGGAAGGGGTGATGTGGCATTAACACAAGACAGAACAAGGTGTGGTATTAATAGGGTATTAATTTCATCAACACAAGACAGAACAAGAGTATTAATAGGGTATTAATTTCATCAACACAAGACAGAACACGAAACAATGGATATTGAATAGAAGTGTTTGTAGAAAGCCTATTGGTCCATATTTCTTGATGCTTCTATATATCTTGATGCTTCTATATTGGAGCGGAGTCTTGAGGTGGGTAGAATATAGTTGTGTAATAATTGGCTGTTGATTGCTGGTGTTGACTTCTTGATGTGTAGTGCCTCGCAAACGTCAAGCCGCCTGCTATCGCTGTATCTATCGATGATTTCTGTGTTGTTTACTAGGATTTCTCTGGCGATGGTTTGGTTGTGGGAAGAGATTATATGTTCCTTAATGGAGCCCTGTTGCTTATGCATCGTTAAACGCCTAGAAAGAGATGTTGTTGTCTTGCCTATATACTGGGTTTTTTGGAGCTTACAGTCCCCAAGAGGGCATTTGAAGGCATAGACGACGTTAGTCTCTTTTAAAGCGTTCTGTTTTGTGTCTGGAGAGTTTCTCATGAGTAGGCTGGCCGTTTTTCTGGTTTTATAGTAAATCGTCAGTTGTATCCTCTGATTTTTGTCTGTAGGGAAAACGTTTCTATTAACAATATCTTTCAGGACCCTTTCCTCCATTTTATGAGCTGTGGAAAAGAAGTTCCTGTAAAATAGTCTAATAGGGGGTATAGGTGTTGTGTTAGTTGTCTCTTCAGAGGTCGCATGGCTTTTCACTTTCCTTCTTATGATGTCTTCGACGAAACCATTGGAGAAGCCGTTATTGACTAGGACCTGCCTTACCCTACAGAGTTCTTCGTCGACTTGCTTCCATTCTGAGCTGTGGCTGAGAGCACGGTCGACATATGCGTTAACAACACTCCTCTTGTACCTGTCTGGGCAGTCGCTGTTGGCATTTAGGCACATTCCTATGTTTGTTTCCTTAGTGTAGACTGCAGTGTGGAAACCTCCGCCCTTTTCCATGACTGTTACATCAAGAAAGGGCAGCTTCCCATCCTTTTCCATCTCGTAAGTGAAACGCAGCACAGAACTCTGCTCAAATGCCTCCTTCAGCTCCTGCAGATGTCTGACATCAGGTACCTGTGTAAAAATGTCGTCAACATACCTGCAGTATATGGCCGGTTTCAAGTTCATGTCGACTAAGACTTTTTGCTCGATGGTACCCATGTAGAAGTTTGCAAACAGGACACCTAGGGGAGAACCCATGGCGACCCCATCTACTTGCTTATACATGTGCCCATCCGGGCTCAAGAAGGGTGCCTTTTTAGTACAAGCTTGGAGTAGTTTCCTCAGAATATTTTCTGGTATGTCAAGAGGAGTACAGGCTGGATCACGATACACTCTGTCGGCTATCATTCCGATTGTCTCGTCCACAGGTACGTTGGTAAACAGCGATTCTACGTCCAACGAGGCTCTTATCCCTGTGGCCCGTGTGCCCCGCAGTAAGTCAACAAATTCCTTTGGAGACTTCAGGCTGAAGGCGCAAGGAACATAAGGAGTCAGCAGGCCGTTGAGTCGCTTCGCCAGTCTGTACGTGGGTGTGGGTATCTGGCTAATGATTGGCCGAAGTGGGTTTCCAGGCTTGTGTGTCTTGACATTTCCATACGCATATCCAGGTTTATATTCCCCAATGATCTTTGGCAGGTGGAGTCCGGATTTCTTGGCGTTCACAGTTTCGATCAGTTATCGATATATATATATATATATATATATATGCCTTCAAATGCCCACTTGGGGACTGTAAGCCCCAAAGAACTCAGTATATAGGCAAGACAACAACATCACTTTCCAGGCGATTAACAATGCATAAGCAACAGGGCTCCATTAAGGAATATATAATCTCTTCCCACAACCAGACCATCACCAGAGAAGTCTTAACAAACAACACAGAAATCATCGATAGATACAGCGATAGCAGGCGGCTATCGCTATATATCTGCGAGGCACTACACATCAAGAAGTCAACACCAGCAATCAACAGCCAATTAATGCACAACTATATTCTACCCACTTCAAGACTCCGCACCAATATAGAAGCATCAAGAAATATGGGCCAATAGGCCCTCTGCAGTTACTTCCATTCTTCCCTTTAACTTACAAAATATTATACCCATTGTTTCGTGTTCTGTCTTGTGTTGAAAGTTTGTTTTCACCTCATCCAAAACTGCTGTAAAATATCACCTCACCCAAATGCAGGTATAAAAAATCGAAGATGTTTAAGCTCTATTCAGTTTCAGTTGTGTGTGTGTAAACTAAAGTCTTTGAAAATGTAATAAGTTTTACGAAACGCGCTCAAGTGTCTCGTCAGACTAGAAACAAAAATTAATTTTGGAGAATTTATTTTTCAAATACTATCAACAGTGAAAAGTAACATAAGAAAGATCGAGAAAATTCGTGTTAGAATTATTAATCTTACTTTTTCGGTCATATTTAATAATATATATATATATTATATATATAAGTTTATAAATTTAATGTTTGGTGCCACGAAGCGATAAAACCTAATTTGCATTCACTTGATGAAGCAAGAGTAAAACTGATTTGAATATTCATAGCAAAATGAATTTAATTTCTGGTCAATCGTACGCCTCTGAAACTCTCCTGAATATATAAGGTAGACTGTGCTTTGTTGTGAGACACTCTCACCCACACCTGAGCACTCTCACCCACACCTGAGCACTCTCACCCACACCTGAGCACTCTCACCCACACCTGAGCACTCTCACCCACACCTGAGCACTCTCACCCACACCTGAGCACTCTCACCCACACCTGAGCACTCTCACCCACACCTGAGCACTCTCACACACACGCCTGAGCACTCAACACACACACGCCTGAGCACTCAACATACACACGCCCGAGCACTTAAGACATGCCTGAGAACTCGGCAATACATACATGAGCACACGTCAATACACACACACGCCTGAGCAAACATCAACACACGCACACACACGCCTGAGCACACACACGCTCAACACAAGGTATCATCTGGGAGGTGAAATCCTGCAAGAGTCAAATAGAGAGAAAGATCTGGGGGTTGATATCACACCGAACCTGTCCCCAGAGGCCCACATCAAAAGAATATCATCAGCGGCATATGCTAGACTGGCCAACATAAGAACTGCCTTTAGAAACTTGTGTAAGGAATCGTTCAGGACCCTGTATACCACTTATGTCAGACCAATCCTGGAGTATGCAGCTCCAGCCTGGAGTCCATACCAAGTTAAACATAAGACAAAGTTAGAGAAGATTCAGCGGTATGCCACCCGGCTCGTCCCGGAACTGAGAGGAATGAGCTACGAGGAAAGGCTAAAGGAGCTGAACCTCACATCCCTGGAAAACAGAAGAGTAAGGGGAGACATGATAACCACCTACAAAATTCTCAGGGGAATTGATAGAGTGCACAGACAAACTCTTCAGCACGGGTGGGACACGAACAAGGCCGCCCTCCTTCTCCTGTTCTGGTAGTACTTATAGTAACTATGAGGACCTCAGTATATATATATATTCCCGTACAATGAATTTTGAAAGCAGAAATCGGTGCTATTTAGTTGGACAAACGAAAAACTATTTTCTACTTAAGTTGCAAAGACAAACTAAAGTAACTTAACCCTCACCTGTCTAGGCCTAATACACGATATATGAGGCCTAATATAGTACATATGTGCACTATACTAGGCCGAGGAATATTTTAGATTTTTAAGATTTTTAGCTCAATTTTTTCGGACTGTAAAATGAGTAGCTCAAAGTTTTACTGTCATTGGTTAGGACGTCAATCATCGTACAATGGTGCACAAAGTTACAATGGTATCTAAACAGCAGAATGGGTTGAACAGCAGAATGGGTTGAACAGCACAATGGGTTGAACAACAGAATGGGTTGAACAGCAGAATGGGTTGAACAGCACAATGGGTTGAACAGCAGAATGGGTTGAACAACAGAATGGGTTGAACAGCAGAATGGGTTGAACAACAGAATGGGTTGAACAGCACAATGGGTTGAACAGCAGAATGGGTTGAACAGCAGAATGGGTTGAACAGCAGAATGGGTTGAACAGCACAATGGGTTGAACAACAGAATGGGTTGAACAGCAGAATGGGTTGAACAGCACAATGGGTTGAACAGCAGAATGGGTTGAACAACAGAATGGGTTGAACAGCAGAATGGGTTGAACAACAGAATGGGTTGAACAGCAGAATGGGTTGAACAGCAGAATGGGTTGAACAGCACAATGGGTTGAACAGCAGAATGGGTTGAACAACAGAATGGGTTGAACAGCAGAATGGGTTGAACAACAGAATGGGTTGAACAGCACAATGGGTTGAACAGCAGAATGGGTTGAACAGCAGAATGGGTTGAACAGCAGAATGGGTTGAACAGCACAATGGGTTGAACAGTAGAATGGGTTGAACAGCAGAATGGGTTGAACAGCAGAATGGGTTGAACAGCACAATGGGTTGAACAGCAGAATGGGTTGAATAGGAGAATGGGTTGAACAGCAGAATGGGTTGAACAGCAGAATGGGTTGAACAGCACAATGGGTTGAACAGCAGATTTGGTTGAATAGGAGAATGGGTTGAACAGCACAATGTGTTGAACAGCAGAATGGGTTGAACAGCACAATGGATTGAACAGCAGAATGGGTTGAATAGGAGAATGGGTTGAACAGCAGAATGGGTTGAACAGCAGAATGGGTTGAACAGCACAATGGGTTGAACAGCAGAATGGGTTGAATAGGAGAATGGGTTGAACAGCACAATGGGTTGAACAGCAGAATGGGTTGAACAGCAGAATGGGTTGAACAGGAGAATGGGTTGAACAGCAGAATGGGTTGAACACCAGAATGGGTTGAACAGCACAATGGGTTGAACAGCAGAATGGGTTGAATAGGAGAATGGGTTGAACAGAAGAATGGGTTGAACAGAAGAATGGGTTGAACAGCAGAATGGGTTGAACAGCACAATAGGTTGAACAGCAGAATGGGTTGAACAGCACAATAGGTTGAACAGCATAATGGGTTGAACAGGAGAATGAGTTGAACAAGGGGACACAGGTGGAAACTTAGTATCCAAATGAGCCAGAGAGACGTTAGAAAGAATTTTTTCAGTGTCAGAGTAGTTAATAAATGGAATGCATTAGGCAGTGATGTGGTGGAGGCTGACTCCATACACAGTTTCAAATATGATAGAGCCCAGTAGGCTCAGGAACCTGACTGACAGCTGAGTCGCGGGACCAAAGAGCCAGAGCTCAACCCCCACAAGTACAACTAGGTGAGTACAGACACACAGCTTAAGGTAATGGGGGGCACGAGAGGTAAGGTCATTAGGTGGTTCTGGTGGTAATGCTGAGTGGCGAGGCGGCCGCCCTCTCACCAGTATTACTCCACCACCGTCGTCATCCTCCTCACACCTGGTCCTCAGCGCTGGTCCTCAGACCTGGTCCTCAGCGCTGGTCCTCAGCGCTGGTCCTCAGCGCTGGTCCTCAGCGCTGGTCCTCAGCGCTGGTCCCCAGACCTGGTCCTCAGCGCTGGTCCTCAGCGCTGGTCCTCAGACCTGGTCCTCAGCGCTGGTCCTCAGACCTGGTCCTCAGCGCTGGTCCTCAGCGCTGGTCCTCAGAGCTGGTCCTCAGCGCTGGTCCTCAGACCTGGTCCCCAGACCTGGTCCTCAGACCTGGTCCCCAGACCTGGTCCTCAGCGCTGGTCCTCACACCTGGTCCTCAGACCTGGTCCTCAGCGCTGGTCCTCACACCTGGTCCTCACACCTGGTCCTCACACCTGGTCCTCACACCTGGTCCTCAGACCGGGTCCTCAGACCTGGTCCTCAGACCTGGTCCTCACACCTGGTCCTCACACCTGGTCCTCACACCTGGTCCTCACACCTGGTCCTCAGACCGGGTCCTCAGACCTGGTCCCCAGACCTGGTCCTCAGCGCTGGTCCTCACACCTGGTCCTCAGACCTGGTCCCCAGACCTGGTCCTCAGCGCTGGTCCTCACACCTGGTCCTCAGACCGGGTCCTCAGACCTGGTCCTCACACCTGGTCCTCACACCTGGTCCTCACACCTGGTCCTCACACCTGGTCCTCACACCTGGTCCTCAGACCGGGTCCTCAGACCTGGTCCCCAGACCTGGTCCTCAGCGCTGGTCCTCACACCTGGTCCTCAGACCTGGTCCTCAGCGCTGGTCCTCACACCTGGTCCTCACACCTGGTCCTCAGACCGGGTCCTCAGACCTGGTCCTCAGACCTGGTCCTCAGACCTGGTCCTCAGACCGGGTCCTCAGACCTGGTCCTCAGACCTGGTCCTCAGACCTGGTCCTCAGACCTGGTCCTCAGACCTGGTCCCCAGACACCAGGCCTTGGTGGTGGCGCCACACACACACTCAGAGCCAGGTCACCTGGATGGTTCTACACGCACTCAGAGCCAGGTCACCTGGATGGTTCTACACACACTCAGAGCCAGGTCACCAGGATGGTTCTACACACACTCAGAGCCAGGTCACCTGGATGGTTCTACACACACTCAGAGCCAGGTCACCAGGATGGTTCTACACACACTCAGAGCCAGGTCACCTGGATGGTTCTACACGCACTCAGAGCCAGGTCACCAGGATGGTTCTACACGCACTCAGAGCCAGGTCACCAGGATGGTTCTACACGCACTCAGAGCCAGGTCACCAGGATGGTTCTACACACAGAGCCAGGTCACCAGGATGGTTCTACACACAGAGCCAGGTCACCTGGATGGTTCTACACACACTCAGAGCCAGGTCACCAGGATGGTTCTACACGCACTCAGAGCCAGGTCACCAGGATGGTTCTACACACAGAGCCAGGTCACCAGGATGGTTCTACACACAGAGCCAGGTCACCTGGATGGTTCTACACACACTCAGAGCCAGGTCACCAGGATGGTTCTACACGCACTCAGAGCCAGGTCACCAGGATGGTTCTACACACACTCAAGAGCCAGGTCACCAGGATGGTTCTACACGCACTCAGAGCCAGGTCACCAGGATGGTTCTACACACACTCAGAGCCAGGTCACCAGGATGGTTCTACACGCACTCAGAGCCAGGTCACCAGGATGGTTCTACACACAGAGCCAGGTCACCAGGATGGTTCTACACACACTCAGAGCCAGGTCACCAGGATGGTTCTACACGCAGAGCCAGGTCACCAGGATGGTTCTACACACAGAGCCAGGTCACCAGGATGGTTCTACACGCGGGTCCAGGGTTCTCCTACACTGGGATGGAATTAACTAACAGTAGACTACTAGACCTAAGCGCCCGTCCCCGGGAATGAGAAGAAACAACAGAGACATGAGCACAACGTAAAAACTACTCAGAGTAATCTACATGAAAGAAAATATCAGTACATGGCATGAGAGGGACTCGAGGGCGGACCCACAGTGTTGAGTCGACCATGTTAGTGTGATGCAGCATAGACACACTGTCATTGTCACGGTATTGTGAGGTGGAGCCCGGCTGTGTACTGATTGTGGCGTGGTGGAGGCCGGCTGTGTACTGATTGTGGCGTGGTGGAGGCCGGCTGTGTACTGATTGTGGCGTGGTGGAGGCCGGCTGTGTACTGATTGTGGCGTGGTAGAGGCCGGCTGTGTACTGATTGTGGCGTGGTGGAGGCCGGCTGTGTACTGATTGTGGCGTGGTGGAGGCCGGCTGTGTACTGATTGTGGCGTGGTAGAGGCCGGCTGTGTACTGATTGTGGCGTGGTGGAGGCCGGCTGTGTACTGATTGTGGCGTGGTGGAGGCCGGCTCTGTACTGATTATGGCGTGGTGGAGGCCGGCTGTGTACTGATTGTGGCGTGGTAGAGGCCGGCTGTGTACTGATTGTGGCGTGGTGGAGGCCGGCTGTGTACTGATTGTGGCGTGGTGGAGGCCGGCTGTGTACTGATTGTGGCGTGGTGGAGGCAGGCTCACTGTTCTGATTGTGGAGTGGTGGAGGCAGGCTCAGTGTACTGATTGTAGAGTGGTGGAGGCAGGCTCAGTGTACTGATTGTAGAGTGGTGGAGGCAGGCTCAGTGTACTGATTGTAGAGTGGTGGAGGCAGGCTCAGTGTACTGATTGTAGAGTGGTGGAGGCAGGCTCAGTGTACTGATTGTAGAGTGGTGGAGGCAGGCTCAGTGTACTGATTGTAGAGTGGTGGAGACAGGCTCAGTGTACTGATTGTAGAGTGGTGGAGGCAGGCTCAGTGTACTGATTGTAGAGTGGTGGAGGCCGGCTCAGTGTACTGATTGTAGAGTGGTGGAGGCCGGCTGTGTACTGATTGTAGCGTGGTGGAGGCCGGCTGTGTACTGATTGTGGCGTGGTAGAGGCCGGCTGTGTACTGATTGTGGCGTGGTGGAGGCCGGCTGTGTACTGATTGTGGCGTGGTGGAGGCCGGCTGTGTACTGATTGTGGCGTGGTGGAGGCAGGCTCAGTGTTCTGATTGTGGAATGGTGGAGGCAGGCTCAGTGTACTGATTGTAGAGTGGTGGAGGCAGGCTCAGTGTACTGATTGTAGAGTGGTGGAGGCAGGCTCAGTGTACTGATTGTAGAGTGGTGGAGGCAGGCTCAGTGTACTGATTGTAGAGTGGTGGAGGCAGGCTCAGTGTACTGATTGTAGAGTGGTGGAGACAGGCTCAGTGTACTGATTGTAGAGTGGTGGAGGCAGGCTCAGTGTACTGATTGTAGAGTGGTGGAGGCCGGCTCAGTGTACTGATTGTAGAGTGGTGGAGGCAGGCTCAGTGTACTGATTGTAGAGTGGTGGAGGCAGGCTCAGTGTACTGATTGTAGAGTGGTGGAGGCAGGCTCAGTGTACTGATTGTAGAGTGGTGGAGGCAGGCTCAGTGTACTGATTGTAGAGTGGTGGAGGCAGGCTCAGTGTACTGATTGTAGAGTGGTGGAGGCAGGCTCAGTGTACTGATTGTAGAGTGGTGGAGGCAGGCTCAGTGTACTGATTGTAGAGTGGTGGAGACAGGCTCAGTGTACTGATTGTAGAGTGGTGGAGGCAGGCTCAGTGTACTGATTGTAGAGTGGTGGAGGCCGGCTCAGTGTACTGATTGTAGAGTGGTGGAGGCCGGCTGTGTACTGATTGTAGCGTGGTGGAGGCCGGCTGTGTACTGATTGTGGCGTGGTGGAGGCCGGCTCTGTGATAGTCACCATAAAATGGTCGTCAGGATAGACACCATTTTGTGTATTGTGAAGGCAGATATCATACACAGGCAGACTTCAGATGCTGATTGTGAAGGAAGACAAAGATTGGTGACAGACACGACGATTGTGGTGACAGACACCAGACAGTGATGAAGCAGACAGCAGACAGTGATGAAGCAGACAGCAGACAGTGATGAAGCAGACACCAGACAGTGATGAAGCAGACACCAGACAGTGATGAAGCAGACACCAGACAGTGATGAAGCAGACACCAGACAGTGTTGAAGTAGACACCAGTCAGTGATGAAGCAGACAGCAGACAGTGATGAAGCAGACAGCAGACAGTGATGAAGCTGACACCAGACAGTGATGAAGTAGACACCAGACAGTGATGAAGCAGACACCAGACAGTGTTGAAGTAGACACCAGACAGTGATGAAGCAGACACCAGACAGTGTTGAAGTAGACACCAGACAGTGATGAAGCAGACACCTGACAGTGTTGAAGTAGACACCAGACAGTGATGAAGCAGACACCAGACAGTGATGAAGCAGACACCAGACAGTGATGAAGCAGACACCTGACAGTGTTGAAGTAGACACCAGACAGTGATGAAGCAGACACCAGACAGTGATGAAGCAGACAGCAGACAGTGATGAAGCAGACACCAGACAGTGATGAAGCAGACACCAGTGATGAAGTAGACACCAGACAGTGATGAAGCAGACACCAGTGATGAAGTAGACACCAGACAGTGATGAAGCAGACAGCAGACAGTGATGAAGCAGACACCAGACAGTGATGAAGCAGACAGCAGACAGTGATGAAGCAGACACCAGACAGTGATGAAGCAGACACCAGTGATGAAGCAGACACCAGACAGTGATGAAGCAGACACCAGTGATGAAGCAGACACCAGACAGTGATGAAGCAGACACCAGTGATGAAGTAGACACCAGACAGTGATGAAGTAGACACCAGACAGTGATGAAGCAGACAGCAGACAGTGATGAAGCACACCGCAGACAGTGATGAAGCAGACGCCAGACAGTGATGAAGCAGAAACCAGACAGTGATGAAGCAGACACCAGACAGTGATGAAGCAGACACCTGACAGTGTTGAAGTAGACACCAGACAGTGATGAAGCAGACAGCAGACAGTGATGAAGCAGACACCAGACAGTGATGAAGCAGACACCAGTGATGAAGTAGACACCAGACAGTGATGAAGCAGACACCAGTGATGAAGTAGACACCAGACAGTGATGAAGCAGACAGCAGACAGTGATGAAGCAGACAGCAGACAGTGATGAAGCAGACACCAGACAGTGATGAAGCAGACAGCAGACAGTGATGAAGCAGACACCAGACAGTGATGAAGCAGACACCAGTGATGAAGCAGACACCAGACAGTGATGAAGCAGACACCAGTGATGAAGTAGACACCAGACAGTGATGAAGCAGACACCAGACAGTGATGAAGCAGACACCAGACAGTGATGAAGCAGACACCAGACAGTGATGAAGCAGACACCAGTCAGTGATGAAGCAGACACCAGTCAGTGATGAAGCAGACACCAGTCAGTGATGAAGCAGACACCAGACAGTGATGAAGCAGACACCAGACAGTGATGAAGCAGACGCCAGACAGTGATGAAGCAGACGCCAGACAGTGATGAAGCAGACACCAGTGATGAAGCAGACACCAGACAGTGATGAAGCAGACACCAGACAGTGATGAAGCAGACACCAGACAGTGATGAAGCAGACACCAGTCAGTGATGAAGCAGACACCAGACAGTTATGAAGCAGACAGCAGACAGTGATGAAGCAGACAGCAGACAGTGATGAAGCAGACACCAGACAGTGATGAAGCAGACACCAGTGATGAAGCAGACACCAGTCAGTGATGAAGCAGACACCAGACTGTGATGAAGCAGACAGCAGACAGTGATGAAGCAGACAGCAGACAGTGATGAAGCAGACAGCAGATAGTGATGAAGCAGACAGCAGACAGTGATGAAGCAGACACCAGACAGTGATGAAGCAGACACCAGTGATGAAGCAGACACCAGACTGTGATGAAGCAGACACCAGACAGTGATGAAGCAGACACCAGACAGTGATGAAGCAAACACCAGTGATGAAGCAGACACCAGACAGTGATGAAGCAGACACCAGTGATGAAGCAGACACCAGACAGTGATGAAGCAGACACCAGACTGTGATGAAGCAGACACCAGACAGTGATGAAGCAGACACCAGTGATGAAGCAGACACCAGACAGTGATGAAGCAGACACCAGTGATGAAGCAGACACCAGTGATGAAGCAGACACCAGACAGTGATGAAGCAGACACCAGTGATGAAGCAGACACCAGTCAGTGATGAAGCAGACACCAGTGATGAAGCAGACACCAGTGATGAAGCAGACACCAGTCAGTGATGAAGCAGACACCAGACAGTGATGAAGCAGACACCAGTGATGAAGCAGACACCAGACAGTGATGAAGCAGACACCAGACTGTGATGAAGCAGACACCAGTGATGAAGCAGACACCAGACAGTGATGAAGCAGACACCAGTGATGAAGCAGACACCAGACAGTGATGAAGCAGACACCAGACTGTGATGAAGCAGACACCAGTGATGAAGCAGACACCAGACAGTGATGAAGCAGACACCAGACAGTGATGAAGCAGACACCAGACTGTGATGAAGCAGACACCAGACAGTGATGAAGCAGACACCAGTGATGAAGCAGACACCAGTCAGTGATGAAGCAGACACCAGACAGTGATGAACCAGACACCAGTGATGAAGCAGACACCAGACAGTGATGAAGCAGACACCAGTGATGAAGCAGACACCAGTCAGTGATGAAGCAGACATCAGTGATGAAGCAGACACCAGTGATGAAGCAGACACCAGTCAGTGATGAAGCAGACACCAGACAGTGATGAAGCAGACACCAGTGATGAAGCAGACACCAGTCAGTGATGAAGCAGACACCAGACAGTGATGAAGCAGACACCAGTGATGAAGCAGACACCAGACAGTGATGAAGCAGACACCAGTCAGTAATGAAGCAGACACCAGTCAGTGATGAAGCAGACACCAGTCAGTGATGAAGCAGACACCAGACTGTGATGAAGCAGACACCAGACAGTGATGAAGCAGACGCCAGACAGTGATGAAGCAGACACCAGACAGTGATGAAGCAGACACCAGGCAGTGATGAAGCAGACACCAGTGATGAAGCAGACACCAGTCAGTGATGAAGCAGACACCAGACAGTGATGAAGCAGACACCAGTCAGTGATGAAGCAGACACCAGTGATGAAGCAGACACCAGTGATGAAGCAGACGCCAGAC
Source organism: Procambarus clarkii (assembly GCF_040958095.1). Taxonomy (NCBI): domain Eukaryota; kingdom Metazoa; phylum Arthropoda; class Malacostraca; order Decapoda; family Cambaridae; genus Procambarus; species Procambarus clarkii. Next base: position 21,526,846 of record NC_091164.1, read on the forward strand.
AGTGATGAAGCAGACACCAGACAGTGATGAAGCAGACACCAGACAGTGATGAAGCAGACACCAGACAGTGATGAAGCAGACACCAGACAGTTATGAAGCAGATAGCAGACAGTGATGAAGCAGACACGAGACAGTGATGAAGCAGACACCAGACAGTGATGAAGCAGACACCAGTCAGTGATGAAGCAGACACCAGACAGTGATGAAGCAGACACCAGACAGTTATGAAGCAGATAGCAGACAGTGATGAAGCAGACACTAGACAGTGATGAAGCAGACACCAGACAGTGATGAAGCAGACACCAGACAGTGATGAAGCAGACACCAGACAGTGATGAAGCAGACACCAGTCAGTGATGAAGCAGACACCAGACAGTGATGAAGCAGACACCAGACAGTGATGAAGCAGACACCAGACAGTGATGAAGCAGACACCAGACAGTGATGAAGCAGACACCAGACAGTGATGAAGCAGACACCAGTCAGTGATGAAGCAGACACCAGACAGTTATGAAGCAGACAGCAGACAGTGATGAAGCAGACAGCAGACAGTGATGAAGCAGACAGCAGACAGTGATGAAGCAGACACCAGACAGTGATGAAGCAGACACCAGACTGTGATGAAGCAGACACCAGTCAGTGATGAAGCAGACAGCAGACAGTGATGAAGCAGACACCAGTCAGCGATGAAGCAGACACCAGACAGTGATGAAGCAGACACCAGACTGTGATGAAGCAGACACCAGACAGTGATGAAGCAGACACCAGACAGTGATGAAGCAGACACCAGACAGTGATGAAGCAGACGCCAGACAGTGATGAAGCAGACGCCAGACAGTGATGAAGCAGACGCCAGACAGTGATGAAGCAGACACCAGACAGTGATGAAGCAGACAGCAGACAGTGATGAAGCAGACAGCAGACAGCGATGAAGCAGACGCCAGTGATGAAGCAGACGCCAGACAGTGATGAAGCAGACACCAGACAGTGATGAAGCAGACACCAGACAGTGATGAAGCAGACACCAGACAGCGATGAAGCAGACGCCAGTGATGAAGCAGACGCCAGACAGTGATGAAGCAGACACCAGACAGTGATGAAGCAGACACCAGTGATGAAGCAGACACCAGACAGTGATGAAGCAGACAGCAGACAGTGATGAAGCAGACACCAGTGATGAAGCAGACACCAGACAGTGATGAAGCAGACAGCAGACGTGTTCTTAATAAATAATACCCAAGAATGCGACGATCACTCAACATTCTCGGATGATATAATTAAAACATAAAATAAACGTTTGTCTTTAATTTAAAAATTATTAAAATTAACAGATTTTTTAGTCTAACAACATATTTTCGCCTAAAAAATTGTCTATCATGAATGACAGTAATTTTAAATGTGCACAAACTTGTGTTAGCTAACTGGTTGACGGAGCACTTGTTACACAAGTGTCTTCATCTCTCGTAGATCACAGCTCGCGCGCGACGTGACCTGCTTCACGGTGTACAAGTTGGGGTCTCGCGCGCGACGTGACCTGCTTCACGGTGTACAAGTTGGTGTCTCGCGCGCGACGTGACCTGCTTCACGGTGTACAAGTTGGTGTCTCGCGCGCGACGTGACCTGCTTCACGGTGTACAAGTTGGGGTCTCGCGCGCGACGTGACCTGCTTCACGGTGTACAAGTTGGTGTCTCGCGCGCGACGTGACCTGCTTCACGGTGTAAAAGTTGGGGTCTCGCGCGCGACGTGACCTGCTACACGGTGTACAAGTTGGGGTCTCGCGCGCGACGTAACCTGCTTCACGGTGTACAAGTTGGGGTCTCGCGCGCGACGTGACCTGCTTCACGGTGTACAAGTTGGGGTCTCGCGCGCGACGTGACCTGCTTCACGGTGTACAAGTTGGGGTCTCGCGCGCGACGTGACCTGCTTCACGGTGTACAAGTTGGGGTCTCACGCGCGACGTGACCTGCTTCACGGTGTACAAGTTGGGGTCTCGCGCGCGACGTGACCTGCTTCACGGTGTACAAGTTGGGGTCTCGCGCGCGACGTGACCTACTTCACGGTGTACAAGTTGGGGTCTCACGCGCGACGTGACCTGCTTCACGGTGTACAAGTTGGGGTCTCGCGCGCGACGTGACCTACTTCACGGTGTACAAGTTGGGGTCTCACGCGCGACGTGACCTGCTTCACGGTGTACAAGTTGGGGTCTCGCGCGCGACGTGACCTACTTCACGGTGTACAAGTTGGGGTCTCACGCGCGACGTGACCTACTTCACGGTGTACAAGTTGGGGTCTCACGCGCGACGTGACCTACTTCACGGTGTACAAGTTGGGGTCTCGCGCGCGACGTGACCTACTTCACGGTGTACAAGTTGGGGTCTCACGCGCGACGTGACCTGCTTCACGGTGTACAAGTTGGGGTCTCGCGCGCGACGTGACCTACTTCACGGTGTACAAGTTGGGGTCTCACGCGCGACGTGACCTACTTCACGGTGTACAAGTTGGGGTCTCGCGCGCGACGTGACCTGCTTCACGGTGTACAAGTTGATATCTTTCTCTCAATTCTTTTAATAACTGATTTATTAAGTAAATTTTTTGAATGTGAAATTTTTAGCTAATTGTATTCAATATAAATTAGGTATGTAGTGAGGTGGCAGATTACCTCAGTAGTAAAGAGCAACACCTCCTTAACCGCTTACACAAGACATGCTTCACTTGTTACTAAGGCAGTGCTTATTCCTAGCCTTCAGTGGATAAACATTTAAATAAAATAAACACTGAATTACACAGTAAATATATCATAATTGTATCGTTACTTATGCCTTGAAAATTGTTAAAATAATTTTGTTCGGCCAATGATTACAATGCATCAGGAGATCCCTCCCAAGGACAGCTTAATTATTCCATAGAGAATATAAAGATAATATTGCTAAAAATATAGCTAGAAAAACACAACTGATTTTCAGTTACTGAAATAAATTTGTAATTAATTTTGCATGACAATGTTGAGGGTGTGTCCAAGATCCCTGGCGAAGACTGCAACATCATACCCGCATGACTGAACACGTACAGGTCATGTACACTACAATATAATGGACATCCAGGCGATGTGTACTTGGTTACCGTTATTAATAATAATCTTATTATCAAGGTAAATGTTTCTGGTTAGTGAAGGCCCTCATAATATACAAGTCTACCATCAACACGTTGGCAGTGTTCTTTTAGGCCAGAGATCACACCAACAGAAAACGGAGAGTCTCATACACCTGTACACAGCCGTGCACCTGCACACAGCCGTGCACCTGTACACAGCCGTGCACCTGTACACAGCCGGGCACCTGCACACAGCCGTGCACCTGTACACAGCCGTGCACCTGTACACAGCCGTGCACCTGTACACAGCCGTGCACCTGAACACAGCCGTGCACCTGCACACAGCCGTGCACCTGTACACAGCCGTGCACCTGTACACAGCCGTGCACCTGCACACAGCCGTGCACCTGTACACAGCCGTGCACCTGTACACAGCCGTGCACCTGTACACAGCCGTGCACCTGTACACAGCCGGGCACCTGTACACAGCCGTGAACCTGCACACAGCCGTGCACCTGTACACAGCCGTGCACCTGTACACAGCCGGGCACCTGTACACAGCCGGGCACCTGCACACAGCCGTGAACCTGCACACAGCCGTGCACCTGTACACAGCCGTGCACCTGTACACAGCCGGGCACCTGTACACAGCCGTGAACCTGTACACAGCCGGGCACCTGTACACATGTGGGAACCGACCTGTGAGATTTATATTTATTTAATTTATATGAATTTATATTTACGTTAATTTATATACTTCGATAGCAATTTGTATAATGATAAGTGGACTGTATTTCTGCAATAATCTCTTAATCTCACAAATCGATCCTCTACACATTAGGGGGGTTTATATTTATATATATGCAGCCAATCAAACTACAGTAATAGCTACATACATTGATGAGGTTCCTTATCTTATAGTACAGCAGGTTAGTCCACCAGGTATAACTAGGGTGTAGACACCAAATTATCCTCTTTGAGGTAGCTTCTATCACCCAGTAACTGGTGCACATAATCTTGCATCCTCGTCTTGACCTGTCAAAAGTGCGCTAGCTGTGAAGCCAGAATCCTATATATGACAAGCTATATCAGAGAAAACACTATACAGTACATGGAACATTAAAGACCTGGCTTAATTACCTTTAGTATGAGGCGATTTCGCGTTCTAACCGGCTAACCCTATATCCTGACATTAATGGCCATAAATGAATGATAAACGGGTTTCGGATAGACACTTAACTTGTATTTGTAGACAGCGTGTTGACAATGGTACACCTTTGGGTTCCATAACACTACGTCCAAGTAAATTTAACAGGAGCCGAATTTGCTCCCGTGTGAGCCTCTGGTCTCAATAAACAATGGCTGCCCTCCTTCCCCACTGACGCCTGGCCTACTTTGTCCAGATTTCAGAAAGTGATAGAAGGGTCACATTTACTCTACTTTAATATTGATAATTAAGTTAATTTATATAAGATGTTTTTATGATGGTAAAGTCCAAAGACTAATGTATTTAAGAATAATTCCCAGCAGAATAGCTGGTGAATTATAATAGTATGTGGTGATGATATCCCGTTTTCTATAGATGGTAATTCCTCTACAAGTTACGTTTTCTATGGGTAACTTGTTGGTAATACAGTTATTATCTGTATGATTATTAAATGGTGTCGGATTTTCCGACATAATTCCCCAGGGGGCTGCTCACGGGTCGAAGTCCTAATTAGAACAGACGAACACCGATACTCCTCCTTCAAATTATAGTTAGTAATCACACATTTGTGTGTCTGTTCGTACAGGACGGATGTCCCGTACTAGAGTTGTAGGGGTTAGAAGTCTAATGCGATTTCATTTCCCTGTCAACTCTTGAAAGGCTAATATTCAAGCCTTATTACATATTATTTAACCCAGAAGACTGGATGTGATCAAGTACTACAGGCAAGTATGATTCAGGGACTGCAGTGAGATCAGTGACATTAGATATAACTTGAAGTTTGTTCAGGTAACTGGTCACTGATATATAAACACTGAGGCCCATGGAATACATCTTGATTAAATAATAAATGTATCAAATCAGTCATCAAATTTATTGGGGTTTAATTTAGTTAATTGATTCAGAAGATTGAATAGCTCATCATTAAAGTAAAGTATGGTTCTGAGACTGCAGTGGGTTCAGTGACATTGGTCGCAGTGACTTGTAGATGTTTTAGGCTACTGTTCACTGATTTGCCACTGAGGCCTCATGAACTCATCTCCAGCTTTAAATGATGATACTAACATCAACTTCTGTTGGTATAGTCAGCTGTAATCTCCTTAGTATAATGCTACTGGAGAAATATAATCAGCTGACAAATTTAGATCTCTACTGGTATTGTTTATCTGCAGGCATAGGTCTCCTCAGGCTTGATACTGGGCCTGAGAGTAATTTACCTCCTGCAGACTTTAACATGGTTATGCCCTGATATTTAGTAGGGCTACCGATGAATTGATGGTAGTAGTCTGTCCCCACAAGGACAGCTATTTGGCATTTGATTTGCTCAAATTTACCTGCAGCTGCTTGATAATAGCTTTCCAGGTCAGCATAATCAACTTGAGATTGTTGTGACAAATCTTCACATTTCTTGATCTGTCTTGTTAAGTGGCCTTTAAGACCTGCAAGGGTTCTTTTCATTCTCCCTGCATTATCCATACTGGCTCGTTGGTGAAGCCTTGTGGGGCTTGTACTTGGGCTGCTCATAATACTGAACAAGCTCTAATGGTAGCCTAGGGTTAAATTCTGCACTCACTAGGCAATAATCCTACCTCTACTAGAGGTTAGCACTTAAAATTAATACACATTATATATATACAATCATACACACTAATAATTTGAGTGATAAACCAGTGTCACTGGAAGTACCTTTAGGTTAGCTCTTCTATATCACCCTAGGATGGTAGAGACACTAATTAATCACTCAAAGGTGTAATGATCATAAGTAAATTATTATATATACACAACTCAACTCGAGTTGATAAAAATTACACCCAAAATAGGGTCTGTACCATTCATTAATGGTGTTAGGTTGTTCAATATAGTACAACTGACTATTGTAATAATGGGACTAGGATGAACGATAATAGTTCAACTAGTCAATGGTTAATATCCTACCCTGTTGTGGGTTGGCAATTAGTAAATATTATACTGTGATCACTAGTGCAATATATATTAAATAATTCTCTATTTTGGAGAAATAATATACACAATTATTGTTAATAGCCTCTTAATTAGCCTCTATGAAACTTCTAATATTATCTAGAAGTATTAAATGTTATTAGTGACCTCGCGAAATAAAGTCCACAAAATTCGTGGATAATCTCTCGCGAAATGTAACACCACGAAATCCGTGAACAATCTCGCGAAGACACAGTCACTAATTTGGCTGGATTCTATATTAGCGCTGTCATTTCACGAAATAACACACCACCAAATATCTGTGGGTGTGCATGAAACCGCTGACGAAGCTGAACTGGGCTGAGGGAGGCTCCTGAGCTCCCTCGAGGCTACGCTTCCGTCTTTGACTGGCTGGCCTTTGTTTAAATAACACTGCACTAGTATATTTAATGAATCCACTGGATAACTGGTTCATCCGGTACTAAGATGACCAAATGTGGGTTCAAGGGATCAAATAATCCGTCATCCGGTTCGAAGATGACCAAATAATCCGGTTCGAAGGACCAAATAATGTGGGAACCGACCTGTGAGATTTATATTTATTTAATTTATATGAATTTATATTTACGTTAATTTATATACTTCGATAGCAATTTGTATAATGATAAGTGGACTGTATTTCTGCAATAATCTCTTAATCTCACAAATCGATCCTCTACACATTAGGGGGGTTTATATTTATATATATGCAGCCAATCAAACTACAGTAATAGCTACATACATTGATGAGGTTCCTTATCTTATAGTACAGCAGGTTAGTCCACCAGGTATAACTAGGGTGTAGACACCAAATTATCCTCTTTGAGGTAGCTTCTATCACCCAGTAACTGGTGCACATAATCTTGCATCCTCGTCTTGACCTGTCAAAAGTGCGCTAGCTGTGAAGCCAGAATCCTATATATGACAAGCTATATCAGAGAAAACACTATACAGTACATGGAACATTAAAGACCTGGCTTAATTACCTTTAGTATGAGGCGATTTCGCGTTCTAACCGGCTAACCCTATATCCTGACATTAATGGCCATAAATGAATGATAAACGGGTTTCGGATAGACACTTAACTTGTATTTGTAGACAGCGTGTTGACAATGGTACACCTTTGGGTTCCATAACACTACGTCCAAGTAAATTTAACAGGAGCCGAATTTGCTCCCGTGTGAGCCTCTGGTCTCAATAAACAATGGCTGCCCTCCTTCCCCACTGACGCCTGGCCTACTTTGTCCAGATTTCAGAAAGTGATAGAAGGGTCACATTTACTCTACTTTAATATTGATAATTAAGTTAATTTATATAAGATGTTTTTATGATGGTAAAGTCCAAAGACTAATGTATTTAAGAATAATTCCCAGCAGAATAGCTGGTGAATTATAATAGTATGTGGTGATGATATCCCGTTTTCTATAGACGGTAATTCCTCTACAAGTTACGTTTTCTATGGGTAACTTGTTGGTAATACAGTTATTATCTGTATGATTATTAAATGGTGTCGGATTTTCCGACAACACAGCCGTGAACCTGTACACAGCCGTGAACCTGTACACAGCCGTGAACCTGTACACAGCCGTGCACCTGTACACAGCCGTGCACCTGTACACAGCCGTGCACCTGTACACAGCCGTGCACCTGTACACAGCCGGGCACCTGTACACAGCCGTGCACCTGTACACAGCCGTGCACCTGTACACAGCCGTGAACCTGTACACAGCCGTGCACCTGTACACAGCCGTGCACCTGTACACAGCCGTGCACCTGTACACAGCCGAGCACCTGTACACAGCCGTGAACCTGCACACAGCCGTGCACCTGTACACAGCCGTGCACCTGTACACAGCCGGGCACCTGTACACAGCCGTGAACCTGTACACAGCCGTGCACCTGTACACAGCCGTGCACCTGTACACAGCCGGGCACCTGTACACAGCCGGGCACCTGTACACAGCCGTGAACCTGTACACAGCCGTGCACCTGTACACAGCCGTGCACCTGTACACAGCCGGACACCTGTACACAGCCGGGCACCTGTACACAGCCGTGAACCTGCACACAGCCGTGCACCTGTACACAGCCGGGCACCTGTACACAGCCGTGAAGCTGTACACAGCCGTGCACCTGTACACAGCCGTGCACCTGTACACAGCCGTGCACCTGTACACAGCCGTGAACCTGCACACAGCCGTGCACCTGTACACAGCCGTGAACCTGCACACAGCCGTGCACCTGTACACAGCCGGGCACCTGTACACAGCCGTGCACCTGTACACAGCCGTGCACCTGTACACAGCCGTGAACCTGTACACAGCCGTGAACCTGCACACAGCCGTGCACCTGTACACAGCCGTGAACCTGCACACAGCCGTGAACCTGCACACAGCCGTGCACCTGCACACAGCCGTGCACCTACACACAGCCGGGCACCTGTACACAGCCGTGCACCTGTACACAGCCGTGCACCTGCACACAGCCGTGCACCTACACACAGCCGGGCACCTGTACACAGCCGGGCACCTGTACACAGCCGGGCACCTGTACACAGCCGGGCACCTGTACACAGCCGTGAACCTGTACACAGCCGGGCACCTGTACACAGCCGTGCACCACGCCTTGGGAACCTGGGATGGGTCGTAAGTGGAGAGCCTGACTCCCTCACACTGTCACCCTCACAGTGCCACCCTCACAGTGCCACCCTCAGTGTCACCCTCACAGTGTCACCCTCACAGTGCCACCCTCACAGTGCCACCCTCACAGTGCCACCCTCAGTGTCACCCTCACAGTGTCACCCTCACAGTGTCACCCTCACAGTGCCACCCTCACAGTGCCATCCTCACAGTGCCACCCTCACAGTGTCACCCTCAGTGCCACCCTCACAGTGCCACCCTCACAGTGTCACCCTCAGTGCCACCCTCACAGTGCCACCCTCACAGTGCCATCCTCACAGTGCCATCCTCACAGTGCCACCCTCACAGTGCCACCCTCACAGTGCCACCCTCACAGTGCCACCCTCACAGTGCCACCCTCACAGTGTCACAACAGGTGGTGGAGGGTGGCAGGTGTAGTGTGGTGTGGAGGCGGGCAGAGCTGACCCACCACCTCCCCACCACACACAACCGCCTCCCACGGGCTTCACGCACCTGCCCATCAGGCCAGTCGAAGGTTGATTGGCAATCTATTTAAGTTGTATGGGAATCAGATTTGTTTTCAACCAGCAAACAGTAGAACAACCTAGAAAATACACTAAATTTTATTTTCCCACATAACCCTGAACTGATCAGAACACGATGATTACAAATACGTATTACTCAGCACACACAGAGATCACACTAACGTGATGCATCAAATGAACAAATCCACAAGGGCCGTGACGAGGATTCGAACATTCAGTTCGAAACAGTAAGTTCAAGTAGAACTTCGGTTTCAACCCTTTTACCCTGTCGTAGCTCAGTCGATTAAGGCAGTGTCTGGGATGCTCCTGGACGCAGGTTCGAATCCTCGTCACGGCACTTGTGGATTTGTTCACCTGTTACTCAGATCACAACCTCAGTGAGGATGAGACTAGCGCTGGCTAACAGACCTGCGCAGCCAGTCTGCGCACACCAAGACCTCTCAGAAATAAGCTGGGAAGAACAGCTTGTAAATGCAAACCTAAATCAGTGCCTCGGAAATATATACTCAGTAGCTCTAGAAATATGTTCAAGCCGGATACCTCTCAGAAAAAAGCGAGAAATATATGCAAATTGGAACGGGAAGGACGTCTCCTCTAAAGGCGAAGAAAACCAGTTGTGGAACAACTTAAGGCCTCGCCCTAATTCAAGAACCACAAGGAAGGCTCTGAAGGCGTCGCCCTAACTCAAGAACCACAAGGAAGACTCTGAAGGCCTCGCCCTAACTCAAGAACCACAAGGAAGACTCTGAAGGCCTCGTCCTAACTCAAGAACAACAAGGAAGGCTCTGAAGGCCTCGCCCTAACTCAAGAACCACAAGGAAGACTCTGAAGGCCTCGCCCTAACTCAAGAACCACAAGGAAGGCTCTGAAGGCCTCGCCCTAACTCAAGAACCACAAGGAAGGCTCTGAAGGCCTCGCCCTAACTCAAGAACCACAAGGAAGGCTCTGAAGGCCTCGCCCTAACTCAAGAACCACAAGGAAGGCTCTGAAGGCGTCGCCCTAACTCAAGAACCACAAGGAAGACTCTGAAGGCCTCGCCCTAACTCAAGAACCACAAGGAAGGCTCTGAAGGACAATAGAAAGATTGAACTAAAGCTACAAGTATACAAGTATCATTTATTATCCCAGGGAGGCAAGAGGGCCAGGATGATACTGATGGCAAACAGCCATCACTGACAGAGATAAATCCAAAATACTTTTTCCTCCTATACAAAATTGAGAACATAAACTTCATCCAGCATCGGCCACTTGCGCAAGGGTGATGGAACTCTCCCAGTTGACAACAAACGAAAGAGTGAAACACTGAGGCAACAGTACGACCCCCGTGCTGGTCAACCCAGTACGACCCCCGTGCTGGTCAACCCAGTACGACCCCCGTGCTGGTCAACCCAGTACGACCCCCGTGCTGGTCAACCCAGTACGACCCCCGTGCTGGTCAACCCAGTACGACCCCGTGCTGGTCAACCCAGTACGACCCCCGTGCTGGTCAACCCAGTACGACCCCCGTGCTGGTCAACCCAGTACGACCCCCGTGCTGGTCAACCCAGTACGACCCCCGTGCTGGTCAACCCAGTACGACCCCGTGCTGGTCAACCCAGTACGACCCCCGTGCTGGTCAACCCAGTACGACCCCCGTGCTGGTCAACCCAGTACGACCCCCGTGCTGGTCAACCCAGTACGACCCCCGTGCTGGTCAACCCAGTACGACCCCGTGCTGGTCAACCCAGTACGACCCCCGTGCTGATCAACCCAGTACGACCCCGTGCTGGTCAACCCAGTACGACCCCCGTGCTGGTCAACCCGTAAACACTCAAGATGGATAACTCAAAACAAATTTTTTTAATGAAGGTGATACCATCATTAAATCATATATGGAATGTCTCCCTGACCCCACTGGACTTTGAAGTAGCCATAGACAGCATGTCTGAGCACTCTGCTCCAGGCCCTCATTACTGAATTCCATGTTCATCAAGAACTGTAAAGGACCACTGTCGCAGGCCCTTGTTGGAGACGGAACCTGGACACTGGTGTTATCTCCGACAGACATAACCGAGCGGAAATAGATGTAATATACCCAGATTTTGCATAAGCTTTCAACAAATGTGACCATAGTGCTGCTACGGGCTGCTTCCTGGGGATGGGAGTAACAAAAAGGAGGCCTGGTCGAGGACCGGGCCGCGGGAACGCTAAGCCCCGAAATCCATCTCAAGATAACCTCATCTCTCAAGATGGTGTTATTGTCCACAAAATGCGCTCTAAAGGAATTATTGGAACAGAATAAGAGGATGAATCTTCAAGTTGCTAACGAAAAGAACCAAGTGTGTAATAGTCAACAAAGTTACCATGTCATTACTCCTGAAAAGCTCAAGTACTTTTCCTTCATTCTCAGATGGGACTGAGACAAGGACATAAACTATAGCACCGTCTCATTTGTTGCACAGGACACGAGGATTGTTCACGAGAGCACACATTATAGACGACACAGCAAGCCTACAATCACATGTAAATCAGGTCTTTCAAAGGGCCGCAGAAAATAATATGTTCAATGAAATTAAGTTCCAGATCCTGCACTATGGAAAACGAAAATAAAAAATGAAAACTTCATAAAGAACGCGATCAAATCACACTATAGAGAGAAAAAGCAACACTCATCTCTGGAAAGTAATCATGTCGGAAGACCTTGTTTATTAAGAACACAATAAAGAAGCCGTCAAAACTGCCAGAAATGACAGGTTGGATAACAAGAACCTCTGAAACATAAGATGCCGCACCAATGATGATACTTTTTAAGACGCTCGTGCCCTCAAGTGAGGAATACTGTTGCACACTTAACAGCCCAGTTCTGAGCTGAAGAAATTGTTGACCTGGACAGTTTGCAACGATAATTTACTGCTAGAATCAACTCAATAAAAATCTAAATTAATGAGACATAAAAAATCTCTAAATCCGTATAGTCTAGAGCGCAGGAGGGAGAGACACGTCATCATTCACATCTGCAGGTCCCGTGATACCAAGAGGCACGGCAGGAGGTGCACAAGAGCCCCGCTCACAAGTACAGGCTGCAATAGGGACGCTCAGAGAGAACTATCTCAATATCGAAGGCAAAACGTTTTGTCAAAAAGATCTCGCTACACATCCCGGCATGACTGGCCGGCGCCCACAACAGCCGGGTTGACACACCACCTGTCATCTGGCCAGGATAGGAGACGGGTTATTATGACAATATGTCAGAATATCACACTCGGCTGCAAACGACTGTATGACACAAACACACACGCTGTATGACACAAACACACACGCTGTATGACACAAACACACAGCTGTATGACATAAACACACGGCTGTATGACACAAACACACGGCTGAATGACACAAACACACGGCTGTATGACACAAACACACGGCTGTATGACACAAACACACGGCTGTATGACACAAACACACGGCTATATGACATAAACACACGGCTGTATGACACAAACACACGGCTGTATGACACAAACACACGGCTGTATGACACAAACACACGCTGTATGACACAAACACACGGCTGTATGACACAAACACACGGCTGTATGACACAAACACACGGCTGTATGACACAAACACACGGCTATATGACACAAACACACGGCTGTATGACACAAACACACGGCTGTATGACAAAACACACGGCTGTATGACACAATACGGCCCAACTCTGCTGGGTCGCTCTTCTCAGTCTTAACAACCATGTGATTCATCCCACACACTTTGTCTATAACAATTATGATATTTTCTTGCAATTGCAAAGAGTGCAACACAAGTAAATATAGAGTGCAACACAAGTAAATATAGAGTGCAACACAAGTAAATATAGAGTGCAACACAAGTAAATATAGAGAGCAACAAAAGTAAATATAGAGTGCAACACAAGTAAATATAGAGTGCAACACAAGTAAATATAGAGTGCAACACAAGTAAATATAGAGTGCAACACAAGTAAATATAGAGTGCAACACAAGTAAATATAGAGTGCAACACAAGTAAATATAGAGTGCAACACAAGTAAATATAGAGTGCAACACGTAAGTAAATATAGAGTGCAACACGTAAGTAAATATAGAGTGCAACACGTAAGTAAATATAGAGTGCAACACGTAAGTAAATATAGAGTGCAACACGTAAGTAAATATAGAGTGCAACACGTAAGTAAATATAGAGTGCAACACGTAAGTAAATATAGAGTGCAACACGTAAGTAAATATAGAGTGCAACACGTAAGTAAATATAGAGTGCAACACAAGTAAATATAGAGTGCAACACATAAGTAAATATAGAGTGCAACACAAGTAAATATAGAGTGCAACACGTAAGTAAATATAGAGTGCAACACAAGTAAATATAGAGTGCAACACAAGTAAATATAGAGTGCAACACAAGTAAATATAGAGTGCAACACGTAAGTAAATATAGAGTGCAACACGTAAGTAAATATAGAGTGCAACACGTAAGTAAATATAGAGTGCAACACGTAAGTAAATATAGAGTGCAACACGTAAGTAAATATAGAGTGCAACACAAGTAAATATAGAGTGCAACACAAGTAAATATAGAGTGCAACACAAGTAAATATAGAGTGCAACACAAGTAAATATAGAGTGCAACACATAAGTAAATATAGAGTGCAACACAAGTAAATATAGAGTGCAACACGTAAGTAAATATAGAGTGCAACACAAGTAAATATAGAGTGCAACACGTAAGTAAATATAGAGTGCAACACAAGTAAATATAGAGTGCAACACAAGTAAATATAGAGTGCAACACAAGTAAATATAGAGTGCAACACATAAGTAAATATAGAGTGCAACACAAGTAAATATAGAGTGCAACACGTAAGTAAATATAGAGTGCAACACAAGTAAATATAGAGTGCAACACAAGTAAATATAGAGTGCAACACAAGTAAATATAGAGTGCAACACATAAGTAAATATAGAGTGCAACACATAAGTAAATATAGAGTGCAACACAAGTAAATATAGAGTGCAACACAAGTAAATATAGAGTGCAACACATAAGTAAATATAGAGTGCAACACAAGTAAATATAGAGTGCAACACAAGTAAATATAGAGTGCAACACAAGTAAATATAGAGTGCAACACAAGTAAATATAGAGTGCAACACAAGTAAATATAGAGTGCAACACAAGTAAATATAGAGTGCAACACAAGTAAATACAATACAAATTTATCAATCTGTATAATTATCGTATGTGCATTAATTTTCAAATAAGTAAAATTATATTAAATGCAAACAATTAAATATATAATAGCAGAGAAAAATTAATGTAACGTCGTCTATTCATTTCATAATGACAACAAATATTTTAACATTATATACAAAAAACAGTAGAAACTAAGACTTGAGAAAGCGGCGTTCAGGTATCAACCAACACAACTGGTCTCCAACCTGTAAACACATTTGTCACTCTAAACGTAATTAATTAAAATTATCCCATTAATCCCAAGTCCAATTATTTCCAAGATTCTGCCTCGCGATCCTGTTTACAGAGCTAATGTGGTGCTTGGTTCACTACTGTTTACAGAGCTAATGTGGTGCTTGGTTCACTACTGTTTACAGAGCTAATGTGGTGCTTGGTTCACTACTGTTTACAGAGCTAATGTGGTGCTTGGTTCACTACTGTTTACAGAGCTAATGTGGTGCTTGGTTCACTACACAGTTTTACACCTCTTTTACAAGATCATTTATTGTAAATTTATTGCAATATGTAATTTCAAATGAATTTATTCTCTTATTGTCCATAAAAAACATGATTTATATGAGTTCTGAGCCACGGTCAGTATTCTTCGTCAACAGTTAACACTGTCCTCTGTGTCTTGGCCGTCATGCTGCGTCAACAGTTAACACTGTCCCCTGTGTCTTGGCCGTCATGCTGCGTCAACAGTTAACACTGTCCTCTGTGTCTAGGCCGTCATGCTGCGTCAACAGTTAACACTGTCCCCTGTGTCTTGGCCGTCATGCTGCGTCAACAGTTAACACTGTCCTCTGTGTCTAGGCCGTCATGCTGCGTCAACAGTTAACACTGTCCCCTGTGTCTAGGCCGTCATGCTGCGTCAACAGTTAACACTGTCCTCTGTGTCTTGGCCGTCATGCTGCGTCAACAGTTAACACTGTCCTCTGTGTCTTGGCCGTCATGCTGCGTCAACAGTTAACACTGTCCTCTGTGTCTTGGCCGTCATGCTGCGTCAACAGTTAATACTGGCCGACAACATGACACTGGACCACAGCACAACATGACACTGGACCAAACATGACACTGGACCAAACATGACACTGGACCAAACATGACACTGGACCAAACATGACACTGGAACAAACATGACACTGGACCAAACATGACACTGGACCAAACATGACACTGGACCAAACATGACACTGGACCAAACACAACAGGGAATCAGTTAGAAAATACAAATTGCCTTCTCTTCATTTTTCTCTTAATTATAATTACACCATTCATTAACTGTATACAATTGTGAGTCTATGGTAGTGATGGTGGTGTGAGTCTATGGTGGTGTTGGTGCTGTGAGTCTATGGTAGTGATGGTGGTGTGAGTCTATGGTGGTGTTGGTGCTGTGAGTCTATGGTAGTGTTGGTGTGGTGAGTCTATGGTAGTGTTGGTGTTGTGAGTCTATGGTAGTGATGGTGGTGTGAGTCTATGGTGGTGTTGGTGTTGTGAGTCTATGGTAGTGATGGTGGTGTGAGTCTATGGTGGTGTTGGTGCTGTGAGTCTATGGTAGTGTTGGTGTGGTGAGTCTATGGTAGTGTTGGTGTTGTGAGTCTATGGTAGTGATGGTGGTGTGAGTCTATGGTAGTGTTGGTGGTGTGAGTCTATGGTAGTGTTGGTGCTGTTAGTCTATGGTGGTGTTGGTGTTGTGAGTCTATGGTAGTGTTGGTGTTGTGAGTCTATGGTGGTGTTGGTGGTGTGAGTCTATGGTAGTGTTGGTGGTGTGAGTCTATGGTAGTGTTGGTGGTGTGAGTCTATGGTAGTGTTGGTGCTGTTAGTCTATGGTGGTGTTGGTGTTGTGAGTCTATGGTAGTGTTGGTGGTGTGAGTCTATGGTGGTGTTGGTGGTGTGAGTCTATGGTAGTGTTGGTGTTGTGAGTCTATGGTAGTGTTGGTGCTGTTAGTCTATGGTAGTGTTGGTGCTGTGAGTCTATGGTAGTGTTGGAGCTGTGAGTCTATGGTAGTGTTGGTGCTGTGAGTCTATGGTAGTGTTGGTGCTGTGAGTCTATGGTAGTGTTGGTGCTGTGAGTCTATGGTAGTGTTGGTGTTGTGAGTCTCCCCCCTATGGACGTGACTGTTTCTCCCCCCCCTCTGGACGTGACAGTTTCTCCCCCCCCCCCTCTGGACAGTGACTGTTTCGGTCTCAACTGGACGTAACTGTTTCGGTCTCAACTGGACGTAACTGTTTCGGTCTAATGTATCTGTTCAAAATGTTAAGGTCAGATAGTGTGGTTGAGGGGCGGTAGCGCTGTCGTCCTCACCACCTAACTACTCTACATTCATTAACCAAAAAAAGTTATGTTCATCAGTATAACACAAAAGATGCTTTTCCAGAAATCTATCCACCAAGTATGTCACTAGCCGGCGTGCGGTGCCGGGGTCTACCTGCCACCTCCAAACACCAACAAGCTGGTTGTTCAAGCTGCCACATTCCTCGGGGCCACATCAGAGAATATTCACAACCACGTATTTCACTACACAGTTGTGGCCCATGGCGTTACAGGTGTGGCCCAGGGCGTTACAGGTGTGGCCCAGGGCGTTACAGGTGTGGCCCAGGGCGTTACAGGTGTGGCCCAGGGCGTTACAGGTGTGGCCCAGGGCGTTACAGGTGTGGCCCAGGGCGTTATAGGTGTGGCCCAGGGCGTTACAGGTGTGGCCCAGGGCGTTGCAGGTGTGGCCCAGGGCGTTACAGGTGTGGCTCTTATACTCAAGCAAACCTAAACGAAAATAATATCATTTATGGAGTCATTAAGTGTGACTCTCACTGAGTGAGGCACAATCCTCCTACACACTGAGTGAGGCACAATCCTCCTCCACACTGAGTGAGGCACAATCCTCCTCCACACTGAGTGAGGCACAATCCTCCTCCACACTGAGTGAGGCACAATCCTCCTCCTCGCTGAGTGAGGCGCAATAATCCTCCTCGCTGAGTGAGGCACAATCATCCTCCTCGCTGAGTGAGGCACAATCCTCCTCCTCGCTGAGTGAGGCACAATCCTCCTCCTCGCTGAATGAGGCACAATCATCCTCCTCGCTGAATGAGGCACAATCATCCTCCTCGCTGAATGAGGCACAATCCTCCTCCTCGCTGAGTGAGGCACAATCCTCCTCCTCGCTGAGTGAGGCACAATCCTCCTCCTCGCTGAGTGAGGCACAATAATCCTCCTCGCTGAGTGAGGCACAATAATCCTCCTCGCTGAGTGAGGCACAATCCTCCTCCTCGCTGAGTGAGGCACAATCCTCCTCGCCGAGTGAGGCACAGTCCTCCTCGTCGCCGAGTGAGGCACAATCCTCCTCCTCGCTGAGTGAGGCACAATCCTCCTCCTCGCTGAGTGAGGCATAATCCTCCTCCTCGCTGAGTGAGGCACAATCCTCCTCGCCGAGTGAGGCACAGTCCTCCTCGTCGCCGAGTGAGGCACAATCCTCCTCCTCGCTGAGTGAGGCACAATCCTCCTCCTCGCTGAGTGAGGCACAATCCTCCTCCTCGCTGAGTGAGGCACAATCCTCCTCGTCGCCGAGTGAGGCACAATCCTCCTCGCTAAGTGAGGCACAATCCTCCTCGTCGCCGAGTGAGGCACAATCCTCCTCCACACTGAGTGAGGCACAATCCTCCTCCACACTGAGTGAGGCACAATCTTCCTCCACACTGAGTGAGGCACAATCCTCATACACACTGAGTGAGGCACAATCCTCATACACACTGAGTGAGGCACAATCCTCCTCCACAATGAGTGAGGCCCAATCCTCCTCCACAATGAGTGAAACAGAATCCTCCTCCACACTGAGTGAGGCACAATCCTCCTACTCACTGAGTGAGGGACAATCCTCCACACTGAGTGAGACACAATCTTCCTCTACACTGAGTGAGGCACAATCCTCCTCCACATTGAGTGAGGCCCAATCCTCCTCCACAATGAGTGAAACACAATCCTCCTCCACACTGAGTGAAACACAATCCTCCTCCACACTGAGTGAAACACAATCCTCCTCCACACTGAGTGAGGCACAATCCTCCTCCACACTGAGTGAGGCACAATCCTCCTCCACACTGAGTGAGACACAAGCCTCCACACTGAGTGAGGCACACTCCTCCTCCTCACTGAGTGAGGCACAATCCTCCTCCTCACTGAGTGAGGCACAATCCTCCTCCACACTGTGAGGCACAATCCTCCTCCACACTGTGTGAGGCACAAGCCTCCACACTGAGTGAGGCACACTCCTCCTCCACACTGAGTGAGGCACAATCCTCCTCCACACTGAGTGAGGCACATTCCTCCACACTGAGTGAAGCACAATCCTCCTCCACACTGAGTGAGGCACAATTCTCCACACTGAGTGCGGCACAATCCTCCTCCACACTGAGTGAGGAACAATCCTCCACACTGAGTGAGGGACAATCCTCCACACTGAGTGCGGCACAATCCTCCTCCACACTGAGTGAGGAACAATCCTCCACACTGAGCGAGACACAATCCTCCTCCACACTGAGCGAGGCACAATCCTCCTCCACACTGAGTGACACAATCCTCCACACTGAGTGAAGCACAATCCTCCTCCACACTGAGTGAGGCACAATCCTCCTCCACACTGAGTGAGGCACAATCCTCCTCCACACTGAGTGAGGCACAATCCTCCACACTGAGTGAGGAACAATCCTCCACACTGAGTGAGGCACAATTCTCCACACTGAGTGAGGCACAATCCTCCTCCACACTGAATGAGGCACAATCCTCCACACTGAGTAAGGCACAATCCTCCTCCACACGGAGTGAGGCACAATCCTCCTCCACACTGAGTGAGGCACAATCCTCCTCCACACCGAGTGATGCACAATCCTCCACACTGAGTGAGGAACAATCCTCCTCCACACTGAGTGATGCACAATCCTCCACACTGAGTGAGGAACAATCCTCCACACTGAGTGAGGCACAATCCTCCTCCACACTGAGTGAGGCACAATCCTCCACATTGAGTGAGGCACAATCCTCCTCCACACTGAGTGAGGCACAATCCTCCACGCTGAGTGAGGCACAATCCTCCTCCACACTGAGTGAGGCACAATCCTCCACACTGAGTGAGGCACAATCCTCCTCCACACTGAGTGAGGAACAATCCTCCACACTGAGTGAGGCACAATCCTCCTCCACACTGAGTGAGGCACAATCCTCCACACTGAGTGAGGCACAATCCTCCTCCACACTGAGTGAGGCACAATCCTCCTCCACACTGAGTGAGGCACAATCCTCCTCCACACTGAGTGAGGCACAATCCTCCACACTGAGTGAGGCACAATCCTCCTCCACATTGAGTGAGGCACAATCCTCCACACTGAGGTTCACATTAGTCATCGAGTGAAACGAAAAAAATTCACCTGAAATAATAAAGGTCTTTACGAAACACGACTTTCCTTATGTGAGCTGGATTTTAGTGCGAGTTCCCAGAGCAGTGAACAGTGAGTGGTATACCCACAGCAGTGAACAGTGAGTGGTATACCCACAGCAGTGAACAGTGAGTGGTATACCCACAGCAGTGAACAGTGAGTGGTATACCCACAGCAGTGAACAGTGAGTGGTATACCCACAGCAGTGAACAATGAGTGGTATACCCACAGCAGTGAACAGTGAGTGGTATACCCACAGCAGTGAACAGTGAGTGGTATACCCACAGCAGTGAACAGTGAGTGGTATACCCACAGCAGTGAACAGTGAGTGGTATACCCACAGCAGTGAACAGTGAGTGGTATACCCACAGCAGTGAACAGTGAGTGGTATACCCACAGCAGTGAACTGTGAGAGGTATACCCACAGCAGTGAACAGTGAGAGGTATACCCACAGCAGTAAACAGTGAGTTGTATACCCACAGCAGTGAACAGTGAGTGGTATACCCACAGCAGTGAACAGTGAGTGGTATACCCACAGCAGTGAACTGTGAGTGGTATACCCACAGCAGTGAACAGTGAGTGGTATACCCACAGCAGTGAACAGTGAGTGGTATACCCACAGCAGTGAACAGTGAGTGGTATAGCCACAGCAGTGAACAGTGAGTGGTATACCCACAGCAGTGAACAGTGAGTGGTATACCCACAGCAGTGAACAGTGAGTGGTATACCCACAGTAGAGAACAGTGAGTGGTATACCCACAGCAGTGAACAGTGAGAGGTATACCAATAGCAGTGAACAGTGAGAGGTATACCCACAGCAGTGACCACAACACCCACAAGTGACGACAACAGTGACTACAACACCCACAACAGTGACTACAACACCTACATCAGTGACCACAACAGTGACTACAACACCCACATCAGTGACCACAACAGAGATCACAACACCCACAACAGTGACCACACCACCCACAACAGTGACCACAACAGTGATCACAACACCCACAACAGTGATCACAACACCCACAACAGTGACCACAACACACACAACAGTGACCACAACGCCCATAACAGTGACCACGCCACCCACAACTGACTACAACACCCACAACAGTGACCACAACAGTGATCACAACAACCACAATAGTGACCACACCACCCACAACAGTGACCACAACACCCACAACAGTGACAACACCCACAACAGTGATCACAACACCCACAACAGTGACCACAACACCCACGACAGTGACCACAACACCCACAACAGTGACAACACCCACAACAGTGACCACAACAGTGATCACAACACCCACAACAGTGACCACAACACCCTTAACAGTGACCCCACCACCCACAAGTGACAACATCCACAACAGTGACCATAACAGTGATCACAACACCCACAACAGTGATCACAACACCCACAACAGTGACCACACCACACACAACAGTGACCACACCACCCACAACAGTGACCACAACACCCACAACAGTGACCACAACACCCACAACAGTGACCACAACACCCACAACAGTGACCACAACACCCACAACAGTGACCACAACACCCACAACAGGGACTACAACACCCACAACAGTGACCACAACCACAACAGTGACCACAACACTCACAACAGTGACCACAACACCTACAACAGTGACCACAACCACAACAATGACCACAACAGTGATCACAACAGTGACAACAACACACAACAGGGACCACAACATCCACAAGTGTTAACATCTACAACAGTGACCACAAGTGACCACAACTGTGATCACAACACCCACAACAGTGACCACAACACCCACAACAATGACTACAACAGTGACCACAACATTGACCACAACAGTGACCACAACAATAACTACAACACCCACAAGTAACGACAACATCCACAACAGTGACCACAACACCCACAACAATGACTACAACAGTGACCACAACAATAACTACAACATCCACAAGTAACGACAACATCCACAACAGTGACCACAACACCCACAACAGTGACCACAACACCCACGACAGTGACCACAACACCCACGACAGTGACCACAACACCCACGACAGTGACCACAACACCCACAACAGTGACCACAACACCCACAACAGTGACCACAACACCCACAACAATGACCTCAACAGTGACCACAGCACCCACAACAGTGACCACAACAGTGACCACAACACCCACAACAATGGCCACAACACCCACAACAGTGATCACAACACCCACAACAGTGAACACAACAGTGACCACAACATCCACAACCACACCAGTGACCACAACATCCACAAGTGACCACAACACCCACAACAGTGACCACAACACCCACAACAGTGATCACAACACCCACAACAGTGATCACAACACCCACAACAGTGATCACAACACCCACAACAGTGATCACAATACCAACAACAGTGATCACAACACCCACAACAGTGACCATAACAGTGATCACAACACCCACAACAGTGACCACAACACCCGCAACAGTGACCACAACACCCGCAACAGTGACCACAACAGTTTCCACAACAGTGTCCACAACACCCTCAACAGTGACCACAACATCCACGACAGTGACCACAACACCCACGACAGTGACTACAACACCCACAACAGTGGTCACAACAGAGACCACAACACCCACAGCAGTGACTACAACAGTGACCACAACAGTAACTACAACACCCACAAGTAACGACAACATCCACAACAGTGACCACAACGCCCACAACAGTGACCACAACACCCACGACAGTGACCACAACACCCACAACAGTGACCACAACGCCCTTAACAGTGACCACAACACCCACGACAGTGACCACAACACCCACGACAGTGACCACAACACCCACAACAGTGACCACAACACCCACAACAGTGACCACAACAATAACTACAACAGTGTCCACAACAATAACTACAACAGTGACCACAACAATAACTACAACAGTGACCACAACAATAACTACAACAGTGTCCACAACAACACCCACAACAGTGACCACAACAATAACTACAACAGTGACCACAACAATAACTACAACAGTGACCACAACAACCACAACAATATCTACAACAGTGACCACAACAATAACTACAACAGTGACCACAACAATAACTACAACAGTGACCACAACAATAACTACAACAGTGACCACAACAACCACAACAATATCTACAACAGTGACCACAACAATAACTACAACAGTGACCACAACACCCACAACAGTGACCACAACACCCACAACAGTGACAACACCCACAACAGTGACAACAACAATATCTACAACAGTGACCACAACAATAACTACAACAGTGACCACAACACCCACAACAATGACCACAACAGTGACCACAACACCCACAACAGTAGCCCTCAGCATGCGGCTAGGGGCGTACTCAACCTGTCCTCTTAAAAAGAACGTCGCTTTTGGCCGTTTGCCCGTATGGCCGAATGTGGACGTAATTTGAAAATAAAAAATAAATGAAAATAAATTTGGGATTTTTTTTAACAACAGTAAGTTAAGGGTCCTCTGATAGGTTAGGTGGGCAGGAAATTCTCAAAGTTTCACAATGGTATGAAAAACGTTAATGAAAAGTTGCCTCTTCTAAGCTGTCCGAGTAAGCCGGACGACTCAAACAGAAAACGGGGGAGTACGTCACTTTTGTGAGTCGATTTCATTTCAAATTACAGGTATGCAGCCCCAGCATGGAGCCCGTACCTTATCAAGCACAAGACGAAGCTGGACAAGGTCCAAAGGTATGCCACTAGACTAGTCCCAGAACTAAGAGGCATGAGTTACGAGGAAAGGCTGCGGGAAATGCACCTTACGACACTGGAAGACAGAAGAGTAAGGGTAGACATGATCACAACCTACAAAAATCTCAGAGGAATTGACAGGGTAGACAAGGATAAATTGTTCAACACTGGTGGGACGCGAACAAGGGGACACAGGTGGAGACTGAGTACCCAAATGAGCCACAGAGACGTTAGAAAGTACTTTTTCAGTGTCAAGAGTAGTTACCAGGTGGAATGAATGCATTAGGCAGTGATGTGGTGGAGGCTGACTCCATACACACTTTCAAATGTAGATATGATAGAGCCCAGTAGGCTCAGGAACCTGTACACCAGTTGATTGACAGTTGAGAGGCGGGATCAAAGAGCCAAAGCTCAACCTCTGCAAGCACAACTAGGTGAGTACAGCTATATGAGTACCCACAACAGTGACCACAACAGTGACCTCAACAATGAACAAGTACTAGCACATACCTTTTTTTAATATCTGCGAAATGTATTGGTGATGGAGACATGTATTCCACTCATCTGGCGCGGGTGTATGTTTAACAGTGAAGGTGTTGGTCTCTAGTTCATGTTCAACGGACTGTTGGTCTCAGTAGTTCATGTTCAACGGCCTGTTGGTGTCAGTAGTTCATGTTCAAGAGAGTGTGACAGGGGTGCGTTACTCTCCATACTTCGTCAGATGCACGCACTCAACAATCAATATTTCACTCTAACACGGTACAAAGTTGATGAGGCAGAGTACGAGGCGAGAGTACTCACAACACCGCCACTCCTCACACTCATACACTCGTCGTGTATACTCTGGGGCTCCACACAAGAAGCAAGACTTTCAGCGCTATTCTTCCCACCACAAGTATGGTATTGGACGAAAGTATGCGGCTCTCAGCGATTATGACATGGCCAGGAAAGCATTGAGCGAAATAACTAATCAAATTATCTTTCTTCCTTTGATAAACGATAATGAGGCCAATCACTGCACGTCCGTGTTACTTAAGGAGCCATGTGGCTGCCAGACAGCCGCTTCTGGTTACTGAGGGGACACTGAGCTGAGGGCAGGAGAGGGGAGCACAGGGGTTCAGGAGGGCGGCGAGCGACCTCTCCCCACACCAGTCAGAGGAGTACTGACGCGCTGCTCTGCTCAACGCTGCCACCCGTACCATCCCCTCACTACCCCCCCCCCCCAAAGTGGGAGGTCACACCTGGACCCGCTTTTTGTATTTCCAAACATTGCGCACCGCTGGTGTGGCCGCCGTCCTCCACACATCATCCACATGTCCTCCCAGCAGACATTTGCCCGACGTCTGCTGGGAGTCCTGCTGGACTTTGATCACTACAACTCCACTTGCCAAAAGCGGATTGATTTTGGTGTCGGGTGAGCGCTTATAATCGTGAGAGAACTTTTATCTCTGAGACTAATTCATTTTCCGGAGTCTTAGTCACTCTTAACGAGGCGCGGGCACCTGCCCTGCCTGGCACCACTGGTGCTCTGGCACCACTGGTGCTCTGGCACAACTGGTGCTCTGGCACCACTGGTGCTCTGGCACAACTGGTGCTCTGGCACCCGTGGTGCTCTGGCACTACTGGTGCTCTGGCACCACTGGTGCTCTGGCACCCGTGGTGCTCTGGCACTACTGGTGCTCTGGCACTACTGGTGCTCTGGCACTACTGGTGCGCTGGCACTACTGGTGCGCTGGCACCACTGGTGCGCTGGCACCACTGGTGCTCTGGCACCACTGGTGCTCTGGCACCACTGGTGCTCTGGCACCCGTGGTACTCTGGCACCCGTGGTGCTCTGGCACCACTGGTGCTCTGGCACCCGTGGTGCTCTGGCACTACTGGTGCTCTGGCACTACTGGTGCTCTGGCACCACTGGTGCTCTGGCACCCGTGGTGCTCTGGCACCCGTGGTGCTCTGGCACCCGTGGTGCTCTGGCACCACTGGTGCTCTGGCACCACTGGTGCTCTGGCACCACGGGTGCTCTGGCACCACGGGTGCTCTGGCACCACGGGTGCTCTGGCACCACTAGTGCCCTGGCACCACTGGTGCTCTGGCACCACTGGTGCTCTGGCACCACTAGTGCCCTGGCACCACTGGTGCTCTGGCACCACTAGTGCTCTGGCACCACTGGTGCTCTGGCACCACTGGTGCCCTGGCACCACTGGTGCTCTGGCACCACTAGTGCCCTGGCACCACTGGTGCTCTGGCACCACTAGTGCCCTGGCACCACTGGTGCTCTGGCACCACGGGTGCTTTGGTTATCTATACTGTGACAAAGGGAAATTGGCGTAATTAAAATATAAATTAAAATTATAATAGCAATTCAATTTCGGGAGTTGTGTATCAGGATCAGGAGACCAGTATGGTTGTGTATCAGGATCAGGAGACCAGTATGGTTGTATATCAGGATCAGGAGACCAGTATGGTTGTGTATCAGGATCAGGGGACCAGTATGGTTGAGTATCAGGAGACCAGTATGGTTGAGTATCAGGATCAGGAGACCAGTATGGTTGTGTATCAGGATCAGGGGACCAGTATGGTTGTGTATCAGGATCAGGAGACCAGTATGGTTGTGTATCAGGATCAGGGGACCAGTATGGTTGTGTATCAGGATCAGGGGACCAGTATGGTTGTGTATCAGGATCAGGAGACCAGTATGGTTGTGTATCAGGATCAGGAGACCAGTATGGTTGTGTATCAGGATCAGGAGACCAGTATGGTTGTGTATCAGGATCAGGAGACCAGTATGGTTGTGTATCAGGATCAGGAGACCAGTATGGTTGTGTATCAGGATCAGGGGACCAGTATGGTTGTGTATCAGGATCAGGAGACCAGTATGGTTGTGTATCAGGATCAGGAGACCAGTATGGTTGTGTATCAGGATCAGGGGACCAGTATGGTTGTGTATCAGGATCAGGGGACCAGTATGGTTGTGTATCAGGATCAGGGGACCAGTATGGTTGTGTATCAGGATCAGGGGACCAGTATGGTTGTGTATCAGGATCAGGGGACCAGTTTGGTTGAGTATCAGGATCAGGAGACCAGTATGGTTGAGTATCAGGAGACCAGTATGGTTGTGTATCAGGATCAGGAGACCAGCATGGTTGTGTATCAGGATCAGGAGACCAGTATGGTTGTGTATCAGGATCAGGAGACCAGTATGGTTGTGTATCAGGATCAGGAGACCAGTATGGTTGTGTATCAGGATCAAGAGACCAGTATGGTTGTGTATCAGGATCAGGAGACCAGTATGGTTGTATATCAGGATCAGGGGGCCAGTATGGTTGTGTATCAGGATCAGGAGACCAGTATGGTTGTGTATCAGGATCCAGTATGGTTGTGTATCAGGATCAGGAGACCAGTATGGTTGTGTATCAGGATCAGGGGACCAGTATGATACTTTATCTATCACCTCATATTGAATTAATAAATACATTACATACATTACATTACATAGAATTACATAAAATATGAAACCTAGCTGACCAGTGTTCGATTCCCGTGACCGGCCAGAGAGATTTTGGCAAGTTTTATTTCACCTGATGCCTCTCCTCACCTAATAGTAAATAGATACCTAGGAGTCAGTCAACTGTGGTGGGTGGTGTGCTGGGGAAGGTGAGATATTGACCAAGGGTGTTCCAGCCTGTCCCATACGGTAGAAAGTCAGTGTTGGGTGTTCTGTGCGTCAAGAATGGCCCGGAATGATACGTCAGAAGTGTAGTAGGCAATACGCTCATACTATTGACAGTACTCAACCCAGTAGGTTGTAGAGAATCCTAGAAACAGTGTTGCAAAACATGTATTTCAGGCGCTGCAACGTTAAACTTTTGTATGAGATGCATATGACTGACATGGGCCCAGCTGCTCATCTGTAACACGGACGGCTCGCTAATACGACCCCCTCTAACATAGGAAGGATTTAAGGCATCTGTGATCGCAGCCATTATTCAGCTGTCTCATCGCTGTCTGAGCTGCCTGTAGTGAGCGGCCCGAGATATACGCGCTCCCCATGATTAATACACGACCAGACACACAGACAGTGGCAGATGGCTCTGAGGAGCCCAGCACATGTTATCATCCCAAGTTGTGATAACTAGACGTGCGGGTCTGAGGCTGCTGAAGACCGCACGCGTCACCCAATGTATTCAGCACCCACACTGTGGCGAGGCGGCGTCCAGCACCCACCCACACTGTGGCGAGGCGGCGTCCAGCACCCACCCACTCTGTGGCGAGGCGGCGTCCAGCACCCACCCACACTGTGGCGAGGCGGCGTCCAGCACCCACCCACACTGTGGCGAGGCGGCGTCCGGTACCCACCCACACTGTGGCGAGGCGGCGTCCGGCACCCTCCCACACTGTGGCGAGGCGGCGTCCGGCACCCTCCCACACTGTGGCGAGGCGGCGTCCAGCACCCACCCACACTGTGGCGAGGCGGCGTCCGGCACCCTCCCACACTGTGGCGAGGCGGCGTCCAGCACCCCACACTGTGGCGAGGCGGTGTCCAGCACCCACCCACACTGTGGCGAGGCGGCGTCCAGCACCCCACACTGTGGCGAGGCGGCGTCCAGCACCCACCCACACTGTGGCGAGGCGGCGTCCAGCACCCACCCACACTGTGGCGAGGCGGCGTCCAGCACCCACCCACACTGTGGCGAGGCGGCGTCCAGCACCCACCCACACTGTGGCGAGGCGGCGTCCAGCACCCACCCACACTGTGGCGAGGCGGCGTCCGGCACCCACCCACACTGTGGCGAGGCGGCGTCCGGCACCCACCCACACTGTGGCGAGGCGGCGTCCGGCACCCACCCACACTGTGGCGAGGCGGCGTCCAGCACCCCACACTGTGGCGAGGCGGCGTCCGGCACCCACCCACACTGTGGCGAGGCGGCGTCCAGCACCCACTCACACTGTGGCGAGGCGGCGTCCGGCACCCACCCACACTGTGGTGAGGCGGCGTCCGGCACCCACCCACACTGTGGCGAGGCGGCGTCCGGCACCCACCCACACTGTGGCGAGGCGGCGTCCGGCACCCACCCACACTGTGGCGAGGCGGCGTCCGGCACCCACCCACACTGTGGCGAGGCGGCGTCCGGCACCCACCCACACTGTGGCGAGGCGGCGTCCAGCACCCACCCACACTGTGGCGAGGCGGCGTCCGGCACCCACCCACACTGTGGCGAGGCGGCGTCCAGCACCCCACACTGTGGCGAGGCGGCGTCCGGCACCCACCCACACTGTGGCGAGGCGGCGTCCGGCACCCACCCACACTGTGGCGAGGCGGCGTCCGGCACCCACCCACACTGTGGCGAGGCGGCGTCCGGCACCCACCCACACTGTGGCGAGGCGGCGTCCGGCACCCACCCACACTGTGGCGAGGCGGCGTCCGGCACCCACCCACACTGTGGCAAGGCGGCGTCCGGCACCCACCCACACTGTGGCGAGGCGGCGTCCGGCACCCACCCACACTGTGGTGAGGCGGCGTCCGGCACCCACCCACACTGTGGCGAGGCGGCGTCCGGCACCCACCCACACTGTGGTGAGGCGGCGTCCGGCACCCACCCACACTGTGGCGAGGCGGCGTCCAGCACCCACCCACACTGTGGTGAGGCGGCGTCCAGCACCCACCCACACTGTGGCGAGGCGGCGTCCAGCACCCACCCACACTGTGGTGAGGCGGCGTCCAGCACCCACACTGTGGCGAGGCGGCGTCCAGCACCCACCCCAAGGCTCAAGATGCTCCTGTAAAGTGTTTAAGTATTGCGTATTAAGTAAATGAATGGCAAGTGTCGTTTTAGCGGTCTAACTCGTTGTGGTATAATGATTTACGAGTGTTGCATACTTGTGTGTTGACGAGTGGCTACGGGTGTTAGTTGGAGTCACGGCCACCATGGGTCGCAACCGGGGTCTTGATCTATGACCCAAAGTACCACTATCCGACCCAAAGTCTGTAGTGACTTTCAAGGAGTAGGCTTGGTAATGCAAGTAATAAAATTGGGGGAGCTGAAATGAACACAACACTTCATCCTTTATCAATATATTCACTTAACTTATTACCAATTTCCAATCACCTTAAATATAAAATGAACTAATATTACTACACGTGGATATTTACATGTGTCGCTCTCACATTGGACACTAAGCGCTCCTCTATGCTAACGCGATGCAGCCTTTGTCAACTTCCGTGTTTCCTCAACACACAGTACCGTCCTCAACCAGTACTGGGAAACACCAACGAGTCTACCCTACCCACGGGCCAGCATATCTACAGTCCCACTAGGTGCTCCTTGTGAACGCCCACAATCACTCTCCAGCCTGATGCTGGCAGAGAACTTCAGCCTCGCGCTGATCGGCCTCTACACGAACAAATACAGGGGAAGCTAACCCTTGGCAGGAGTCTCTAGCGACGGGCTAGTAACGCTCCTCAACAGCACCTCACTGTCGGTCGTCTCTCCTTCCAGCCAGTCCCGGGATACGCCGAATTCTTCCACTGCCACTCCACTCGCAGACAGCAGGTACCACACAGTTCCTCTTCGGCGGCGGCTCACCTAGTCGTCAAGCAGAATTAAGTAGAGAGAGATAAGGCTGCCCAGGGTACACTACCTGTCTCTATACCACAGCAGCCCTACGTCGCCTCAGTGGATACAAACACGTCATCAGTAAACTGGCCGGTACTTGTGAAACTAGGAAATACCACTTACTGACTCTGGCATTGACATACAGCTCATATCACAACAGATGGCGCCGAATTTCTAGTCGCCACCTCACCAGAGGTCAGCCACAGCGACTCCTATGGTTGACCAAGGCAGGAATCTTGAGCCTTTTGCAGGTATCGGACAGCCACCACCAGATGGCATTGTCCACTTTACGTCCGATACTGAGGGGGTTGGGGAGCTGACCCACAGATGGCGCTGACGTCGCTACTTCATACTCCGACGATGCAGCCGGGTTCGTAACAGTTGGTGAAGAGACTCATCCTGGCTAGCTGACACTGACAAAATTTGTGATGATTGTATTCAGATCATCCAGCAGATATCCTTACAGAATTTTCACCTTTTATACAACACATGTTCCCAAATTCATTTAAATCATTATTAAGAACTATCTGCAACACTTCAGGTGTGAGACCTGACAAGCATACAGGTCTTCCCTCTGCAACAACACACTGCAAAGGATCTGGGAATAATGATGTCCGACGACTTAGCGTTCAGGGAACATAACCAAGCAAATATTGCGTCTGCCAGAAAAATGTTCGGACAACACAAGTCACTTGTGTTGTCCCGTCTTGAGTACTGCTCAGTACTCACTTCCCCCTTCAGAGCAGGAGAGATTTCTGAAATAGAGGGAATACAGAGAACATATACGGCACGCATAGACGAGATAAAGCACCTAAATTATTGGTATCGTCTCAAAGCCCTCCAAATGTACTCCAGAAAGGAGACGAGAGAGACACCAAATAATATACACATGGAAAATACTGGAGGGCCAGGTCCCAAATCTACACAGTAAAATAACAACATACTGGAGTGAACGATATGGAAGAAAATGCAGAATAGAACCAGTGAAGAGCAGGGGTGCCATGGGCACAGAGAACACTGTATAAACATCAGAGGTCCACGGTTGTTCAACGTCCTCCCAGCGAGCATAAGAAATATTGCGGGAACAACCGTGGACATCTTCAAGAGAAAACTAGACTGTTTCCTCCAAGGAGTGAAGGATCAGCCGGGCTGTGGTGGGTATGTGGGCCTGCTGGCCGCTCCAAGCAACAGCCTGGTGGACCAAACTCTCACAAGTCAAGCCTGGCCTCGGGCCGGGCTTGGGGAGTAGAAGAACTCCCAGAACCCCATCAACCAGGTATATGTGGGCCTGCGGGCCGCTCCAAGCAACAGCCTGGTGGACCAAACTCTCACAAGTCAAGCCTGGCCTCGGGCCGGGCTTTGGGGAGTAGAAGAACTCCCAGAACCCCATCAAGCAGGTATCATTCCAGGTATAATAGAAATTTAAACTCTCCTGCCACACGAAATACCCCGAACATAATTATGGAACACATTATTGAAAGAGACGTCGATCATGATATGTCGTCGCTTCAACACTTCTTGTAAATGAATAGTTAATAACTCACAAGAGTGTTCAATAACAATAATAACAGTGTTAATAACTCACAAGGGTGTTCAATAACAATAATAACAGTGTTAATAACACACACGAGTGATCAATAACAATAAAACAATAATAACAGTGTTAATAACACACAAGAGTGTTCAATAACAATAATAACAGCGTTAATAACTCACAAGTGTTCAATAATAATAATAACAGTGTTAATAACACACACGAGTGTTCAATAACAATAATAACAGTGTTAATAACACACGAGTGTTCAATAACAATAATAACAGTGTTAATAACACACAAGAGTGTTCAATAACAATAATAACAGTGTTAATAACACACAAGAGTGTTCAATAACGTAATGGTGTCCAAATCTTGCTACAGAAACCTGTTAATACCATCTGCAGCGCTTGTGTCCACACTTTAAATAATCTCTAATATTAACGTATTGAATAACAGTAACAGTAATAACATTAATTATTATTATTATTATTATTATTATTATTATTATTATTATTATTATTATTATTATTATGATAGCTGTAGCTATGATCAGTATTAACACTGGTAAAGTAACCAAAGGTCCAGCATGAGGCATAACGCTCAGGGAGAATTAGTATTGGAAGACAGGCACTAAAATTTGGCCCACCTTTTGTGAGGCGACAAGGGCCCCCCTGAGGGCCGTGGGGCCCCCCTGAGGGCCGTGGGGCCCCCCTGAAGGCCGTGGGGCTAGAGCCGCCGCCAGCACCAGGCGCCTCACACCTCCTGATTAAAAAGTGAAATCTGCATATGAATGGAAATCAAAGTGGGACGAGGCCTCGGGGGACAACCACACGGCCGGTTGTGGCGGGACACGCGAGCGGCGAGGACAGGTTGTGACACGGACGGTGGTGGCGGGACACGGGAGCGGCGAGGACAGGTTGTGACACGGACGGTGGTGGCGGGACACGGGAGCGGCGAGGACAGGTTGTGACACGGACGGTGGTGGCGGGACACGGGAGCGGCGAGGACAGGTTGTGACACGGACGGTTGTGGCGGGACACGGGAGCGGCGAGGACAGGTTGTGACACGGACGGTGGTGGCGGGACACGGGAGCGGCGAGGACAGGTTGTGACACGGACGGTGGTGGCGGGACACGGGAGCGGCGAGGACAGGTTGTGACACGGACGGTGGTGGCGGGACACGGGAGCGGCGAGGACAGGTTGTGACACGGACGGTTGTGGCGGGACACGGGAGCGGCAAGGACAGGTTGTGACACGGACGGTTGTGGCGGGACACGCGAGCACGAGGACAGGTTGTGACACGGACGGTGGTGGCGGGACACGGGAGCGGCGAGGACAGGTTGTGACACGGACGGTGGTGGCGGGACACGGGAGCGGCGAGGACAGGTTGTGACACGGACGGTGGTGGCGGGACACGGGAGCGGCGAGGACAGGTTGTGACACGGACGGTTGTGGCGGGACACGGGAGCGGCAAGGACAGGTTGTGACACGGACGGTTGTGGCGGGACACGCGAGCACGAGGACAGGTTGTGACACGGACGGTGGTGGCGGGACACGGGAGCGGCGAGGACAGGTTGTGACACGGACGGTGGTGGCGGGACACGGGAGCGGCGAGGACAGGTTATGACACGGACGGTTGTGGCGGGACACGGGAGCACGAGGACAGGTTGTGACACGGACGGTGGTGGCGGGACACGGGAGCGGCGAGGACAGGTTATGACACGGACGGTTGTGGCGGGACACGGGAGCGGCGAGGACAGGTTGTGACACGGACGGTGGTGGCGGGACACGGGAGCGGCGAGGACAGGTTGTGACACGGACGGTGGTGGCGGGACACGGGAGCGGCGAGGACAGGTTATGACACGGACGGTTGTGGCGGGACACGGGAGCACGAGGACAGGTTGTGACACGGACGGTGGTGGCGGGACACGGGAGCGGCGAGGACAGGTTATGACACGGACGGTTGTGGCGGGACACGGGAGCGGCGAGGACAGGTTGTGACACGGACGGTGGTGGCGGGACACGGGAGCGGCGAGGACAGGTTGTGACACGGACGGTGGTGGCGGGACACGGGAGCGGCGAGGACAGGTTGTGACACGGACGGTTGTGGCGGGACACGGGAGCGGCGAGGACAGGTTGTGACACGGACGGTGGTGGCGGGACACGGGAGCGGCGAGGACAGGTTATGACACGGACGGTTGTGGCGGGACACGGGAGCGGCGAGGACAGGTTGTGACACGGACGGTGGTGGCGGGACACGGGAGCGGCGAGGACAGGTTGTGACACGGACGGTGGTGGCGGGACACGGGAGCGGCGAGGACAGGTTGTGACACGGACGGTTGTGGCGGGACACGGGAGCGGCAAGGACAGGTTGTGACACGGACGGTTGTGGCGGGACACGCGAGCACGAGGACAGGTTGTGACACGGACGGTGGTGGCGGGACACGGGAGCGGCGAGGACAGGTTGTGACACGGACAGTGGTGGCGGGACACGGGAGCGGCGAGGACAGGTTGTGACACGGACGGTTGTAGCGGGACACGGGAGCGGCGAGGACAGGTTGTGACACGGACGGTTGTGGCGGGACACGGGAGCGGCGAGGACAGGTTGTGACACGGACGGTTGTGGCGGGACACGCGAGCACGAGGACAGGTTGTGACACGGACAGTTGTGGCGGGACACGGGAGCACGAGGACAGGTTGTGACACGGACGGTTGAGGCAGGACACGGGAGCACGAGGACAGGTTGTGACACGGACGGTTGTGGCGGGACACGCGAGCACGAGGACAGGTTGTGACACGGACGGTTGTGGCGGGACACGGGAGCGGCGAGGACAGGTTGTGACACGGACGGTTGTGGCGGGACACGCGAGCACGAGGACAGGTTGTGACACCTATGCACACTGACTCACGAGAGGTGAGTGTACTCGGCTTTGGAAAAGTGTGGAGGAGTGAGGGCGAGATCCTCCAGTCTGATCACACGGTGCCTGGCAGCCTCGACTGATGGCGCTGCCTGGGGTGTACACGGCGAGGGGGGGGGGACACCTGCAGGCAGGGGTGTACACGGCGGGGGGGGGGACACCTGCAGGCAGGGGTGTACACGGCGGGGGGGGACACCTGCAGGCAGGGGTGTACACGGCGGGGGGGGGACACTTGCAGGC
The DNA here is from genome assembly GCF_040958095.1 of Procambarus clarkii. Classification (NCBI taxonomy): domain Eukaryota; kingdom Metazoa; phylum Arthropoda; class Malacostraca; order Decapoda; family Cambaridae; genus Procambarus; species Procambarus clarkii. Next base: position 21,562,077 of record NC_091164.1, read on the forward strand.
AGGGGTGTACACGGCGGGGGGGGGGACACCTGCAGGCAGGGGTGTACACGGCGGGGGGGGGGGGGACACCTGCAGGCAGGGGTGTACACGGCGGGGGGGGGGACACCTGCAGGCAGGGGTTTACACGGCGGGGGGGGGGGACACCTGCAGGCAGGGGTGTACACGGGGGGGGGGGACACCAGCAGGCAGGGGTGTACACGGCGGGGGGGGGACACCTGCAGGCAGGGGTGTACACGGCGGGGGGGGGGGGGACACCTGCAGGCAGGGGTGTACACGGCGGGGGGGGACACCTGCAGGCAGGGGTGTACACGGCGGGGGGGGGGACACCTGCAGGCAGGGGTGTACACGGCGGGGGGGGGGACACCTGCAGGCAGGGGTGTACACGGCGGGGGGGGGACACCTGCAGGCAGGGGTTTACACGGCGGGGGGGGGGGGGACACCTGCAGGCAGGGGTGTACACGGGGGGGGGGACACCTGCAGGCAGGGGTTTACACGGCGGGGGGGGGGGAACACCTGCAGGTAGGGGGTGTACACGGCGGGGGGGGGGACACCTGCAGGCAGGGGTGTACACGGCGGGGGGGGGGACACCTGCAGGCAAGGGTGTACATGGCGGGGGGGGGGACACCTGCAGGCTGGGGTTTACACGGCGGGGGGGGGGGACACCTGCAGGCTGGGGTTTACACGGCGGGGGGGGGGACACCTGCAGGCAGGGGTTTACACGGCGGGGGGGGGGGGACACCTGCAGGCAGGGGTTTACACGGCGGGGGGGGGAACCAGCAGGCAGGGGTGTACATGGCGGGGGGGGGGACACCAGCAGGCAGGGGTTTACACGGCGGGGGGGGGGGGACACCTGCAGGCAGGGGTGTACATGGCGGGGGGGACACCTGCAGGCTGGGGTTTACACGGCGGGGGGGGACACCTGCAGGCTGGGGTTTACACGGCGGGGGGGGGGGGACACCAGCAGGCAGGGGTGTACATGGCGGGGGGGGGGGGACACCAGCAGGCAGGGGTTTACACGGCGGGGGGGGGGACACCAGCAGGCAGGGGTGTACATGGCGGGGGGGGACACCAGCAGGCGGGGGGGGACACCTGCAGGCAGGGGTGTACACGGCGGGGGGGGGACACCTGCAGGCAGGGGTGTACACGGCGGGGGGGGGGACACCTGCAGGCAGGGGTGTACACGGCGGGGGGGGGACACCTGCAGGCAGGGGTGTACACGGCGGGGGGGGACACCAGCAGGCAGGGGTGTACATGGCGGGGGGGGGACACCAGCAGGCAGGGGTTTACACGGCGGGGGGGGGGGACACCTGCAGGCAGGGGTGTACACGGCGGGGGGGGACACCTGCAGGCTGGGGTTTACACGGCGGGGGGGGGGGACACCAGCAGGCAGGGGTTTACACGGCGGGGGGGGGGACACCTGCAGGCAGGGGTGTACACGGCGGGGGGGGGGGACACCTGCAGGCTGGGGTTTACACGGCGGGGGGGGGGGGACACCAGCAGGCAGGGGTGTACATGGCGGGGGGGGGGACACCAGCAGGCAGGGGTTTACACGGCGGGGGGGGACACCTGCAGGCAGGGGTTTACACGGCGGGGGGGGGGGACACCTGCAGGCAGGGGTTTACACGGCGGGGGGGGGGGGACACCTGCAGGCAGGGGTTTACACGGCGGGAGGGGACACCTGCAGGCAGGGGTTTACACGGCGGGGGGGGGGGACACCTGCAGGCAGGGGTTTACACGGCGGGGGGGGACACCTGCAGGCAGGGGTTTACACGGCGGGGGGGGGGGACACCTGCAGGCAGGGGTTTACACGGCGGGGGGGGGGGACACCTGCAGGCAGGGGTTTACACGGCGGGGGGGGGACACCTGCAGGCAGGGGTTTACACGGCGGGGGGGGGACACCTGCAGGCAGGGGTTTACACGGCGGGGGGGGGGACACCTGCAGGCAGGGGTTTACACGGCGGGGGGGGGGACACCTGCAGGCAGGGGTGTACACGGCGGGGGGGGGGACACCTGCAGGCAGGGGTGTACACGGCGGGGGGGGGGACACCTGCAGGCAGGGGTGTACACGGCGGGGGGGGGGGGACACCTGCAGGCAGGGGTTTACACGGCGGGGGGGGGGGGGGACACCTGCAGGCAGGGGTGTACACGGCGGGGGGGGGGACACCTGCAGGCAGGGGTGTACACGGCGGGGGGGGGGATACACATGCAGGCAAGAGTGTACTCAGCAGGGGACACACCTGCAGGCAAGAGTGTACTCAGCAGGGGACACACCTGCAGGCAAGAGTGTACTCGGCAAGGGACACACCTGCAGGCAAGAGTGTACTCGGCAGGGGACACACCTGCAGGCAAGAGTGTACTGAGCAGGGGGACACACACCTGCAGGCAAGAGTGTACTCAGCGAGGGACACACCTGCAAGGAAAAAGCGCAGGGAGAGGAAAGGGAGACAGGGAACCTCAGCCTCCAACTCAGCAATCCCAGAGGGGAGTGGGGAACCCCAATCCAGCAACTCAGGAACCCCAGGGGGGACTGCAACACCCCAGTCCACCACCCAATAGGGCCCCCCCCTAACCCCCTGCACAAACCCTTCCTTGCCCTTGCACAATGCCCATCAAATCACCCAAATCCTCCCCCTCCCCTTACCCTGAGTATCTCCTGCTTTCCAAGCCCCTGGTCTTCTTCCTGCCCCAAGCAGGCCTGAGCAAGACCTAAGCCTTTCATCCCCCACTACACCTTCCCCTGAACCCCTGGCAACTACCTCACAAGAGGATGAGCCTACCCAAGTAGCAATGACCATGGATCAACTTCCTACACTTGTGGGGAGTGAGGGTGAAATAGGATATAAGAAAGTGAGCTTCAAGGTAATGTACTCAAACATTGAATGGGATTACCAATAAAGCAAGTGAACTGGCAGAAAGGGTGCAAGAAGAAAACCCTGATGTAATTAGGACTCACGGAAACAAAATTGCTAGGAGTTATAACAGATGCTGTGTTTCCAAAGGACTACTATATAGAAAGGAAAGAGTGTGAAGGGAGAGGAGGTGAAGGAGTGGCCCTGCTTATAAGGAAGGACTGGAGGTTTGATGAGATGGAAATTCCAGGCTGTGATGGGTTCAGAGATTACATAACAGGAACTATAACAGTGGGTGGACCTAAGATAATAGTGTCAGTCATTTACAACCCTCCGCTAAATGACAGAAGACCTAAACAGGAGTTTGATAGGAACAACATGGCAACCATTAATATAATAGAGAGAGCAGCTTCAGTTGCCTGCAGGAATGGCTCAAGACTCTTAATTATGGGCGATTTCAACCATGGAAGGATAGACTGGGAGAATGGGGACCCACATGGTGGTGCAGATACATGGAGAGGTAAACTCTTGGAAGTGGCAACAGGGAACTTTCTGAGCCAGCATATCAAGGAACCCACGCGAGTGAGAGGCAATGATGAACCAGCTAGACTCGACTTGATATTCACCCTGAATGAGTCAGAAATAAGGGAAGTCAAAGTTGAAGCCCCCATTAGGAATGAGTGACCACAGGGTACTGACATTTGAGTACTTGGTGGAGGTAGGAATAACCTATCCAAGGATGGGATCGGAGGGGAAAAGACTAAATTACCGAAGAGGAAAATATGACGAGATGAGGAACTTCCTAAGGGGAATACCATGGGAAACAGAACTTAGAGACAAGAATGTGCAGGTCATGATGGATTTTGTCACCCAGAAATGGCAGGAAGCTGCAGACAAGTTTATCCCCGTCCAAAAGGAGGAAAACGAAAAACAACAGAAAAACCCATGGTTCAATCAGGAATGAAAGGTACCAAAGCAACTGAGTAAAAGAACATGGAGAAACTACAGAAATAACAGTACACCGGAGAGCAGGGAGAGATACCAGAGGGCCAGAAATCAGTACCTCAGAGTGAGGAGGGAAGCAGAGAGACAGTTTGAAAATGACATAGCGAGTAAAGCCAAGACCCAACCAAAGCTGCTCCACAGCCACATTAGAAGGAAAACAGCAGTGAAGGAACAAGTGATGAAATTTAAAAAGGGGAGAACAGATACACAGAGAATGACAAGGAGGTGTGTGAAGAGCCACTGCACCAGTCTCCGTTGTGCAGTGGTAAGACACTCTCCTGACGTTCCGCGAACGTTTTGTCATGGGTTCGAATCCTGGCCGGGGAGGATTTACTGGCCGCAAATCCTTAACTGTAGCCTCTGTTTAACTCAGCAGTAAAATGGGAACTTGGTTGTAAAAACGATTCTTCGCGGCGGGGATCGTATTCCAGGGACCTGCCCGAAACGCTACACGTACTAGTGGCTGTACAAGATATATATATCTAAAAAAAAAAAAAAAAACTCAACAAGATATTCCAGGAGGTCTTCACATTAGAACAAGGAGAAGCCCCTGCACTAAATGAGGAGGCAAACTGAGCAACCTTGGAGGAATTTGACCTCACCAGTGATGAGGTCAAAAGGTGTCTGCTGGAGCTGGATGTGACAAAGGCTGTTGGGCTTGACAGAATCTCACCATGGATATTAAAAGAAGGTGCAGAAGCACTAAGCGTGCCACTCTCTATGGTGTATAACAGGATCACTGGAAACAGGAGACCTACCAGAAAGTTGGAAGACAGCTAACGAAGTTCCAATATACAAGAAGGGTGACAGGCAAGAGGCACTGAACTACAGGCCAGTTTCCCTAACTCTTATACGACGCAAGGTGATGGAGAAGATCGTGAGGAAAAGGCTCGTAGAGCATCTGGAGGAGAATAACTTTGTAACACACCACCAACATGGGTTCAGAGATGGTAAATCGTGCCTCACAGGTTTAATAGAATTCTATGACCAGGCAACAAAAATTAGGCAGGAAAGGGAAAGGTGGGCCGATTGCATTTTTCTGGACTGCCAGAAAGCCTTTGACACAATACCCCATAAAAGGCTGTTAAAAAAGTTGGAGCAACAGGCTGGAGTAAAAGGGAAGGTGCTCCAGTGGATAAGGGAGTACTTAAGCAACAGGAAACAGTGAGTAACGGTGAGGGGGAGGGGGAGACATCAGTGTGGCGAGATGTCACCAGCAGAGTCCCACAGGGCTCAGTACTTGGGCCCATCCTGTTTCTAATATATGTAAACGATCTTCCGGAGGGTATCGACTCGTTCCTCTCAATATTTGCTGATAATGCAAAATTTATGAGAATAATCAAGACGGATGAAGATGAACAGAGACTACAGGATGACCTGGACAAACTGGAGGAATGGTCTAGAAAATGGCTGCTAAAGTTCAACTCAGGAAAGTGTAAGGTAATGAAATTAGGCGAAGGGAGCAGGAGGCTGAACACAAGGTACCATCTGGGAGGTGAAATCCTGCAAGAGTCAAATAGAGAGAAAGATCTGGAGGTTGATATCACACCGAATCTGTCCCCAGAGGCCCACATCAAAAGAATATCATCAGCGGCATATGCTAGACTGGCCAACTATAGAACTGCCTTTAGAAACTTGTGTAAGGAATCGTTCAGGACCCTGTATACCACTTATGTAAGACCAATCCTGGAGTATGCAGCTCCAGCCTGTAGTCCATACCTAGTTAAACACAAGACAAAGTTAAAGAAGATTCAGAGGTATGCCACCAGGCTCGTCCCGGAACTGAGAGGTTTGAGCTACGAGGAAAGGCTAAAGGAGCTGAACCCTGTTTTCCATCCCTGGAAAACAAAAGAGTAAGGGGAGACATGATAACCACCTTCTCAGGGAATTGACAGAGTGTACAAAGACAAACTCTTCAGCACCGGTGGGACACGAACAAGGGGACACAGGTGGAAACTTAGTACCCAGATGAGCCACAGAGACGTTAGAAAGATTTTTTTAGTGTCAGAGTAGTTAACAGGTGGAATGCATTAAGTAGTGTTGGGGTGGAGGCTGACTCCATACACAGTTTCAAGTGTAGATATGATAGAGCCCAATAGGCTCAGGAATCTTTACACCTGTTAATTGACAGTTGAGAGGCGGGACCAAAGAGCCAGAGCTCAACCCCCGCAAGCACAACTAGGTGAGTACCTGCAGACAGGAGTGTACTCAGCGGGGGAGACAGAACACACCATGGGAGTGAGAGAGAGACAACACACCATGGGAGAGAGAGACACAACACACCATGGGAGTGAGAGAGACAACATACCATAGGAGTGAGAGAGACATAACACACCATGGGAGTGAGAGACAACACACCATGGGAGAGAGATGGAGACACACACCATGGGAGTGAGAGACACAACACACCATGGGAGTGAGAGACAGAACACACCATGGGAGTGAGAGAGAGACAACACACCATGGGAGAGAGAAGGAGACACACACCATGGGAGTGAGAGACACAACACACCATGGGAGTGAGAGACAACACACCATGGGAGTGAGAGAGACACAACACACCATGGGAGTGAGAGAGACAACACACCATGGGAGTGAGAGACACAACACACCACGGGAATGAGAGAGACACAACACACCATGGGAGTGAGAGAGACTCAACACACCATGGGAGTGAGAGACAACACACCATGGGAGTGAAAGACAACACACCATGGGAGTGAGAGAGACACAACACACCATGGGAGTGAGAGAGACACAACACACCATGGGAGTGAGAGAGACACAACATATCATGGGAGTAAGAGAGACAACACACCATGGGAGTGAGAGACACAACACACCAAGGGAGTGAGAGAAACACAACATACCATGGGAGTGAGAGAGACAACATACCATAGGAGTGAGAGAGACATAACACACCATGGGAGTGAGAGAGACACAACACACCATGGGAGTGAGAGAGACAAAACACACCATGGGAGTGAGAGACACAACACACCATGGGAGTGAGAGAGACATAACACACCATGGGAGTGAGAGAGACAACACACGATGGGAGTGAGAGAGACAACACACCATGGGAGTGAGAGACACAACACACCGTGGGAGTGAGGGAGACATAACACACCATGGGAGTGAGAGAGACAACACACCATGGGAGTGAGAGAGACAACACACCATGGGAGTGAGAGACACAACACACCGTGGGAGTGAGAGAGACATAACACACCATGGGAGTGAGAGAGACAACACACCATGGGAGTGAGAGAGACAACACACCATGGGAGTGAGAGACACAACACACCATGGGAGTGAGAGACACAACACACCATGGGAGTGAGAGACACAACACACCATGGGAGTGAGAGACAGAACACACCGTGGGAGAGAGACAACACACCATGGGAGTGAGAGACACAACATACCATGGGAGTGAGAGACACAACACACCATGGGAGTGAGAGACACAACACACCATGGGAGTGAGAGACACAACACACCATGGGAGTGAGAGACACAACACACCATGGGAGTGAGAGACAGAACACACCGTGGGAGAGAGACAACGCACCATGGGAGTGAGAGAAACTACATATTATGGGAGTGAGAGACACAACACACCATGGGAGTGAGAGACACAACACACCGTGGGAGTGAGAGACACAACACACCATGGGAGTGAGAGACACAACACACCATGGGAGTGAGAGAGACAAAACACACCATGGGAGTGAGAGACACAACACACCGTGGGAGTGAGAGACACAACACACCATGGGAGTGAGAGAGACAACACACCATGGGAGTGAGAGACAACACACCATGGGAGTGAGAGACACAACACACCATGGGAGTGAGACACAACACACCATGGGAGTGAGAGACAACACACCGTGGGAGTGAGAGACACAACACACCATGGGAGTGAGAGACACAACACACCATGGGAGTGAGAGACACAACACACCGTGGGAGTGAGAGACACAACACACCGTGGGAGTGAGAGACACAACACACCGTGGGAGTGAGAGAGACAACACACCGTGGGAGTGAGAGACACAACACACCGTGGGAGTGAGAGACACAACACACCGTGGGAGTGAGAGACACAACACACCGTGGGAGTGAGAGACACAACACACCGTGGGAGTGAGAGACACAACACACCGTGGGAGTGAGAGAGACAACACACCGTGGGAGTGAGAGACACAACACACCGTGGGAGTGAGAGACACAACACACCGTGGGAGTGAGAGACACAACACACCGTGGGAGTGAGAGACACAACACACCGTGGGAGTGAGAGACACAACACACCATGGGAGTGAGACACAACACACCGTGGGAGTGAGACACAACACACCGTGGGAGTGAGAGACACAACACACCGTGGGAGTGAGAGACACAACACACCATGGGAGTGAGAGAGACAACACACCGTGGGAGTGAGAGAGACAACACACCGTGGGAGTGAGAGACACAACACACCATGGGAGTGAGACACAACACACCGTGGGAGTGAGAGACACAACACACCATGGGAGTGAGACACAACACACCGTGGGAGTGAGAGACACAACACACCATGGGAGTGAGAGACACAACACACCGTGGGAGTGAGAGACACAACACACCATGGGAGTGAGAGACACAACACACCGTGGGAGTGAGAGACACAACACACCATGGGAGTGAGAGACACAACACACCGTGGGAGTGAGACACAACACACCATGGGAGTGAGACACAACACACCGTGGGAGTGAGAGACACAACACACCGTGGGAGTGAGAGACACAACACACCGTGGGAGTGAGAGACACAACACACCATGGGAGTGAGAGACACAACACACCATGGGAGTGAGACACAACACCGTGGGAGTGAGAGACACAACACACCATGGGAGTGAGACACAACACACCGTGGGAGTGAGAGACACAACACACCGTGGGAGTGAGAGAGACAACACACCGTGGGAGTGTGAGACAACACACCATGGGAGTGAGAGAGACAACACACAGTGGGAGTGTGAGACAACACACCATGGGAGTGAGAGAGACAACACACCGTGGGAGTGTGAGACAACACACCGTGGGAGTGAGAGACACAACACACCATGGGAGTGAGACACAACACACCGTGGGAGTGTGAGACAACACACCGTGGGAGTGAGAGACACAACACACCATGGGAGTGAGACACAACACACCGTGGGAGTGTGAGACAACACACCGTGGGAGTGAGAGAGACAACACACCATGGGAGTGAGACACAACACACCGTGGGAGTGAGAGAGACAACACACCGTGGGAGTGTGAGACAACACACCATGGGAGTGAGAGAGACAACACACCGTGGGAGTGTGAGACAACACACCATGGGAGTGAGAGAGACAACACACCGTGGGAGTGTGAGACAACACACCGTGGGAGTGAGAGAGACAACACACCATGGGAGTGAGACACAACACCATGGGAGTGAGAGAGACAACAAGGAAGAGCAACAACTACACACAGACAATTGGGTAATTAAATATGAAAAATGTGGATGTTAAATAATTTCCCTTGACATTATTGTGTGTTCATTAGGATACGCCGTATGAAGGTCGAACTTTAACTCTTGGGTTCCGCCTCTCACCAAGGTGAAGGCTGGTCATGGAGGGACTGTCATGAACGGTTAGTATTGTGACATTAATATTAGCATCAGTGTTGGGTCGGTCTCCGTCACATTACTTGTACATCTCCCCTAGTGTACGGTTGTATACCCTTGATCAGCCACCGGTATAGTTATAGGTCAACCTATAACAGTCTACTTGATCCCTCTCTGCTGCGTCTGGGACTTCCTTCGCTGTTTACGTAAACTTCCCTTTATTTGTAAACAGTAGTTTGCGTTTTATTCGTAAACGAATAAAAATATCGTTTATTCGTCGTGCTGTGTACAGGACTGAATATTTTCCTGTATATAGTTATCTGTAGAAAATGTGATCATTCTTTCTCAAAGTTCAACTATTAAACTTACACAAAGTTCCCCCCCCCCCCCTGGGTCCAGGTCCAGGGAACAAAGGTGAAGGAAAGGCTCCCTGAAACGTGCCCATAACTGTCATATTATAACAAAGGTGAAGGAAAGGCTCCCTGAAACGTGCCCATAACTGTCATATTATAACAAAGGTCATAACCAAATGTATACTCCTTACTATGCCAGTAAGAAAATCAGTGAAGGAACAATAAAGTGTGGCTGAACTACTGGTTAACTTTAGACAATAAGTCTCCACATACAACAACTGCAAACTTTCTTGAACTTATTTATTACATCCAAGGAATGTAACTGTCCCCAAGTTATAATACAATAATATACTTGCTGGAGGAGACATGTACACATAACATGAACCTGTAGGAAGTGTGTCAGAAATGTCACAGCAAAACAGTGCACATAACCAAATAGTTCCAAACATTTGTATTTTTATAATAAACAGGCAATATAAAATGTCCATAAAATATAGTCTTTCTGTCTGTCGAAAGTACGAGGCCGGACGCAAGGGGCTAGCCTCTCTCAACTTTCCAACATGTAACATATGGGGTATGTGAATGTCATAGGACGGTCGGGGGTCAGCCCCAGTGCCATATCTTGTGTAATATCGGCATCCATAGTGACACCCTGCGCTTTTCATGATGCCTGAAATTAAATCTTCTCTCTTCCTCTTTATCATCAATCAACAGGTGTACAGGTTCCTGAGCCTATTGGGCTTTATCATATCTACACTTGAAACTGTGCATGGAGTCAGCCTCCACCACATCACTTCCGAATGCATTCCATTTGTCAACCACTCTGACACTAAAAAAGTTCTTTCTAATATCTCTGTGGCTCATTTGGGCACTCAGTTTCCACCTGTGTCCCCTTGTGCGTGTGCCCTTTGTGTTAAATAGTCTGTCTTTTTCTACCCTATCAATTCCCTTGAGAATCTTGAATGTGGTGATCATTTTCCCCCTAACTCTTCTGTCTTCCAGCAAAGTGAGGTTTAATTCCCGTAGTCTCTCCTCGTAGCTCATACCTCTCAGCTCGGGTACTAGTCTGATGGCAATCCTTTCAACCTTTTCTAGTTTAGTCTTATCCTTGACTAGATATGGGCTCCATGCTGGGGCTGCATACTCCAAGATTGGCCTGACATATGTGGTATACAAAGTTCTGAATGATTCCATACGCAAGTTTCTGAATGCCGTTCTTATGTTGGCCAGCCTGGCATATGCCGCTGATGTTATCCTCTTGATATGGGCTGCAGGAGACAGGTCTGGCGTGATATCAACCACCAAGTCTTTTTCTTTCTCTGACTCTTGAAGTATTTCATCTCCCGGATGGTACCTTGTATCTGGCGTCCTGCTCCCTACACCTGTTTTCATTACATTTGCAAGGGTTACACTCTAACAACCATTTGTTCGACCATTCCTTCAGCTTGTCCAGGTCTTCTTGAACCCTCAAGCTGTCCTCCTCTGTCTTAATCCTTCTCATAATTTTGGCATCGTCAGCAAACATTGAGAGAAATTAATCTATACCCTCTGGGAGATCATTTACATATATCAGAAACAAGATAAGACCGAGTACAGAGCCCTGTGGGACTCCACTGGTGACGCCAATCTGAAGTCTCACCCCTCACCGTAACTCTCTGCTTCCTATTGCTTAGGTACTCCCTAATCCACTGGAGCACCTTACCAGCTACACCTGCCTGTCTCACCAGCTTACGTACCAGCCTCTTATGCGGTACTGTGTCAAAGGCTTTCCGACAATCCAAGAAAATGCAGTCCGCCCAGCCGCCCAGCCTTCTCTTTCTTGCTTAATCTTTGTCACCTGGTCATAGAATTCTATTAAGCCAGTAAGGCAAAATTTACCCTCCCTGAACCCATGTTGGCGATTTGTCACGAAGTCCCTTCTCTCCAGATGTGTTACTAGGTTTTTTCACGCGATCTTCTCCATCACCTTTGTATGGTATACAAGTCAAGGACACTGGCCTGTAGTTCAGTGCCTTTTGCCTGTCGCCCTTTTTGTATATTGGGACCACATTCGCCGTCTTCCATATTTCTGGTAGGTCTCCCGTCTCTAGTGACTTACTATACACTATGGAGAGTGGCAAACACAGTGCCTCTGCACACTCTGTCAGTACCCATGGCGAGGTCCCGTCTGGACCAACAGCCTTTCTAACATCCAGATCCAGCAGGTGTCTCTTGACCTCCTCTCTCGTAATTTCGAACCCGTCCAAGGCCGCCTGGTTTACTTCCCTTTCTCCTAGCACAGTGACCTCACCTTGTTCTTTTGTGAAGACCTCCTGGAACCTCTGTTTGAGTTCATCACACACCTCTTTGTCATTCTCTGTATACCTGTCCTCGCCTGTTCTAAGTTTCATTACCTGTTCTTTCACTTTTGTTTTCTCCTGAGGTGACTGTGGAGTAGCTTTGGTTCGATCTTAGCTTTGTTTGCTATATCATTTTCATGACTTTTCTCTGCTTCTCTTCTCACCCTGACATACTCATTCCTGGTTCTCTGGTATCTCTCTCGGCTTTCTGGTGTTCTGTTATTCCGGAAGTTCCTCCACGCCCTTTTGTTCAGTTTCTTTGCTTCCATACATGCCCTATTATACCATGGATTCTTCTTTTGCTTCTCGGATTTTTCCCTTTGGGCCGGGATGAACCTGATTACTGCCTCCAGACACTTTTGGGTGACATAGTCTATCATATCCTGTACAGACTTAGCTCTGAGGTCTGTGTCCAACGGTATTTCCCTTAGGAAACGTCTCATCTCCTCATAATTCCTATTTCGGTATGCCAGCCTTTTGTTTCCTAGTTCTTTTTTTGGGAGATAATTCCTATCTTTACCAGGTACTCAAAGTTCAATACACTGTGGTCACTCATTCCCAAGGGATGCTTCCATCTTAACTTCCCTTATATCCCATTCATTTAGGGTAAATATCAGATCGAGTATGGCTGGTTCATCTTCTCCTTTCATTCTTGTTGGTTCTTTGATGTGCTGGCTTAGAACGTTTCTTGTTGCCACGTCCAGCAGCTTAGCTTTCCATGTGTCTGGTCCTCCATGTGGGTCTCTGTTCTCCCAATCTATCTTCCCATGGTTGAAGTCTCCCATGATTAGTAGTCTGGATGTGTGTGTGTGTGTGTGTGTGTGTGTGTGTGTGTGTGTGTGTGTGTGTGTGTGTGTGTGTGTGTGTGTGTGTGTGTGTGTGTGTGTGTGTGTGTGTGTGTGTGTGTGTGTGTGTGTGTGTGTGTGTGTGTGTGTGTGTGTGTGTGTGTGTGTGTGTGTGTGTGTGTGTTTGTGTGTGTGTGTGTGTTTGTGTGTGTGTACACAAAGAACATTTACCTAACAACAATTTGATTAACGAAAATCAATGCCAACTTTCCCGTCCGTCCAAGACAAGATCAGGTCAGCAGATTAACTGTGAGAGGCCAACCCTCAGTGCTCGTTAACGCTATATAAGAATGCCCGCGAAGTGCGACCGGTCGCTGATATCTCGGAGACTGACTGTGGCTGGCGGGAGTTGGTGAGTGGAGAGTAATGGGTGTAGATTACCTCTTGACTGTTACCAATTGATTACCTGCGTCACTTACCGGGGGAATGGTGCAGGAGAACACTTGTGTGGGCAGTGAGAGGTGCACTGACCGCCCAGGTACCAAGGTACCAGGCAGTGAGAGAGGGGCCAGAAGTACCAAGGTACCAGGCAGTGAGAGAGGAGCCACAAGTACCAAGGTACCAGACAGTGAGAGAGGGGCCACAAGTACCAGTACCAGACAGTGAGAGAGGGGCCACAAGTACCAGTACCAGACAGTGAGAGAGGGGCCACAAGTACCAGTACCAGGCAGTGGGAGAGGGGGCCACAAGTACTAAGGTACCAGGCAGTGAGAGAGGGGCCAGAAGTACCAAGGTACCAGACAGTGAGAGAGGGGCCACAAGTACCAGACAGTGAGAGAGGGCCCACAAGTACCAGTGCGAGAGAGTGAGAGAGGGCCCACAAGTACCAAGGTACCAGGCAGTAAGAGAGGGGCCACAAGTACCAAGGTACCAGGCAGTGAGAGAGGTGCCACAAGTACCAAGGTACCAGGTAGTAAGAGAGGGGCCACAAGTACCAAGGTACCAGGCAGTAAGAGAGGGGCCACAAGTACCAAGGTACCAGGCAGTGAGAGAGGTGCCACAAGTACCAAGGTACCAGGTAGTAAGAGAGGGGCCACAAGTACCAAGGTACCAGGCAGTGAGAGAGGTGCCTCAAGTACCAAGGTGCCAGACAGTGAGAGAGGGGCCACAAGTACCAAGGTACCAGGCAGTGAGAGAGGGCCCACAAGTACCAAGGTAACAGGCAGTGAGAGAGGGCCCACAAATACCAATCTACCAGACAGTGAGAGAGGGGCCACAAGTACCAAGAGTGGAGGGCCGCCCGGGGGGGGGGGGGGGTGATGATGGAGGCCCTGGCCCTAATGGGTGTGTCAGGCGGCATGAATAGAGGGTCCAGACCCGCTTCTTCTACCCCCCCCCCTCCTCCCTCTCTCTAAACTATACCTGAATCCCATGTTTATATTCTTTACCCTAAACATATTCTGCTTTAAATGGAGTATAGTGGCAGTGTGAGCCTGAGGAGTGCGGCACCCAGAGTGCCACGGAGGCATTTGGCTGTGGTTTGTGCTGGTGTACTACAGTGGCCTTTTCCAAGTGTCCAGAAGGAAGTGCTCAGCCGCTATATATTACGTATATAAAAAGTTGGGGTGGTAGAAGTGAACACTCTAACATATTCAGAGTTAAATGGCAAGTTCTCTGAATTCTCTGTTTTACCTTCTGTTAGACTGTGGGTCCCTACAGTGGCACCAGAGGTGGTATCCCCTTCAAATATATATATATATATATATATATATATATATATATATATATATATATATATATATATATATATATATATATATATATATATATATATATATATATATATATATATATATATATATATATATATATATATATATATATAAAACTTTTAGAACACTTTCCCACCAGGAGACTCGAACCCTAGCCAGCACAGAAGCCTTCCAGCAACTGGCATAACAGGTACGCCTTAACCCGCTCCACCACCTGCTCAGACCCTTAAAAGAGATGGTAATTTCGGAGTATTTAAATACACCAAAGATCACCACCTCCCAAGAGCACTAGAGCAAGTGAGGGGTCATTTATACATTTATTTCATCAAGTCCCTGTTAATATGGGAAGACACAGTGTCTATGCTTAAGGCACAACTCTCCTAAACACGAGAGTGAAGTATACAACTTTTAGAACACTTTCCCACCAGGAGACTCGAACCCTAGCCAGCACAGAAGCCTTCCAGCAACTGGCATAACAGGTACGCCTTAACCCGCTCCACCACCTGCTCAGACCCTTAAAAGAGATGGTAATTTCGGAGTATTTAAATACACCAAAGATCACCTTCTCCCAAGAGCACTAGAGCAAGTGAGGGGTCATTTATACGTTTATTTCATCAAGTCCCTGTTAATATGGGAAGACACAGTGTCTATGCTTAAGGCACAACTCTCCTAAACACGAGAGTGAAGTATACAACTTTTAGAACAGGGACTTGATGAAATAAACGTATAAATGACCCCTCACTTGCTCTAGTGCTCTTGGGAGGTGGTGATCTTTGGTGTATTTAAATACTCCGAAATTACCATCTCTTTTAAGGGTCTGAGCAGGTGGTGGAGCGGGTTAAGACGTACCTGTTATGCCAGTTGCTGGAAGGCTTCTGTGCTGGCTAGGGTTCGAGTCTCCTGGTGGGAAAGTGTTCTAAAAGTTGTATACTTCACTCTCGTGTTTAGGAGAGTTGTGCCTTAAGCATAGACACTGTGTCTTCCCATATTAACAGGGACTTGATGAAATAAACGTATAAATGACCCCTCACTTGCTCTAGTGCTCTTGGGAGGTGGTGATCTTTGGTGTATTTAAATACTCCGAAATTACCATCTCTTTTAAGGGTCTGAGCAGGTGGTGGAGCGGGTTAAGGCGTACCTGTTATGCCAGTTGCTGGAAGGCTTCTGTGCTGGCTAGGGTTCGAGTCTCCTGGTGGGAAAGTGTTCTAAAAGTTGTATACTTCACTCTCGTGTTTAGGAGAGTTGTGCCATATATATATATATATATATATATATATATATATATATATATATATATATATATATATATATATGTCGTACCTAGTAGCCAGAACGCACTTCTCAGCCTACTATGCAATTCCAGATTTGCCTAATAAGCCAAGTTTTCATGAATTAATATATTTTCTCTAATTTTTTTCTTATGAAATGATAAAGCTACCCATTTCATTATATATGAGGTCAATTTTTTATTGGAGTTAAAATTAACGTAGATATATGACCGAACCTAACCAACCCTACCTAACCTAACCTATCTTCATAGGTTAGGTTAGGTTAGGTAGCAGAAAAAGTTAGGTTAGGTTAGGTTAGGTAGTCGAAAAACAATTATTTCAACAAAACTTGGCTTATTAGGCAAATCAGGCCTTGCATAGTAGGCTGAGAAATGCGTTCTGGCTACTAGGTACGACATATATAATTATATATATATTAGTATATTTTGGTAGCAGTCTTTCCTGTAGACATATATTATTAAATATGACCGAAAAAGTAAGATTAATAATTCTAACACGAATTTTCTCTATCTTTCGTACATTTCGTACAACACAACACCTATACCCCCTATTAGACTATTTTACAGGAACTTCTTTTCCACAGCTTATAAAACGGAGGAAAAGGTCCTGAAAGATATTGTTAATAGAAACGTTATCCCTACAGACAAAAATCAGAGGATACAACTGACGATTTACTATAAAACCAGAAAAACGGCCAGCCTACTCATGAGAAACTCTCCAGACACAAAGCAGAACGCTTTAAAAGAGACCAACGTCGTCTATGCCTTCAAATGCCCACTTGGGGACTGTAAGCTCCAAAAAACCCAGTATATAGGCAAGACAACAACTTCTCATTCTAGGCGTTTAACGATGCATAAGCAACAGGGCTCCATTAAGGAACATATAATCTCTTCCCACAACCAAACCATCACCAGAGAAATCCTAGTAAACAACACAGAAATCATCGATAGATACAGCGATAGCAGGCGGCTTGACGTTTGCGAGGCACTACACATTAAAAAGTCAACACCAGCAATCAACAGCCAATTAATGCACAACTATATTCTACCCACCTCAAGACTCTGCTCCAATATAGAAGCATCAAGAAATATGGACCAATAGGCTTTCTACAATCACTTCCATTCAATACCCATTGTTTCGTGTTCTGTCTTGTGTTGATGAAATTAATACCCTATTAATGCCACCTCACCCCATCTACCTCACTCAAATGTAGATCCAAACAAATCGGAGATGTGTAAGTTCTATTCAGTTGTGTACGTGTAAACTAAAGTCTTTGAAAATGTAATAAGTTTTACGAAACGCGCTTGTGTTGCGTCAGACTAGAAATAAAAATGAATTTTGGAGAATTGATTTTTGATTTACCTCCAACAGTGAAAAGAAATGTACGAAAGATAGAGAAAATTCGTGTTAGAATTATTAATCTTACTTTTTCGGTCATATTTAATAATATATGTCTACAGGAAAGACTGCTACCAAAAAAAAAAAAAAATATATATATATATATATATATATATATATATATATATATATATATATATATATATATATATATATATATATATATATATATGAAGGGAATACCACCTCTGGTGCCACTGTAGGGACCCACAGTCTAATTAGCATAATCGCTAATCTCCGAAAGTTTTTCACCGAGTGCTTTGAAAATTTCACACAACGTTCCATTCGTATCCGGCCAGGTTTTTATATACAACTATATAGATGTTACGTCTGTGACGGCAAAAAAAACATACTTTTTTTTGTAAAACTGTGTTTTTCATGTGATAGAAATCTTCGAAACCTCTTTAACGACTGCTTTGAAATTTTGACACAACTTTGCAATCGAATTGGCGATTTTTTTTCTATACCTACTATATACATGCCTCATCTGCGACAGGGAAGAAAAACATGCTGTTGCATGCTGTTTCAGAGTGTTGAATGCTGTTGCATGCTGCTTCAGACTGTTGCATGCTGTTTCAGACTGTTGCATGCTGTTTCAGACTGTTGCATGCTGTTTCAAACTGTTGCATGCTGTTTCAGACTGTTGAATGCTGTTGCATGCTGTTTCAGGCTGTTGCATGCTGTTTCAGACTGTTGCATGCTGTTTCAGACTGTTGCATGCTGTTTCAGACTGTTGCATGCTGTTTCAGACTGTTGAATGCTGTTGCATGCTGTTGCATGCTGTTTCAGACTGTTGCATGCTGTTTCAGACTGTTGCATGCTGTTTCAGACTGTTGCATGCTGTTTCAGGCTGTTGCATGATGTTTCAGGCTGTTGCATGCTGTTTCAGGCTGTTGCATGATGTTTCAGGCTGTTGCATGCTGTTTCAGGCTGTTGCATGCTGTTTCAGACTGTTGCATGCTGTTTCAGACTGTTGCATGCTGTTTCTGACTGTTTCAGGCTGTTGCATGATGTTTCAGGCTGTTGCATGCTGTTTCAGGCTGTTGCATGCTGTTTCAGGCTGTTGCATGCTGTTTCAGACGGTTGCATGCTGTTTCAGGCTGTTGCATGCTGTTTCAGACTGTTGCATGCTGTTTCAGGCTGTTGCACGCTGTTTCTGGCTGTTGCATGCTGTTTCAGGCTGTTGCATGCTGTTTCAGACTGTTGCATGCTGTTTCAGGCTGTTGCATGCAGTTTCAGACTGTTGCATGCTGTTTCAGACTGTTGCATGCTGTTTCAGACTGTTGCATGCTGTTTCAGGCTGTTGCATGCTGTTTCAGACTGTTGCAAGCTGTTTCAGGCTGTTCCATGCTGTTTCAGACTGTTGAATGCTGTTTCAGACTGTTGAATGCTGTTGCATGCTGTTTCAGACTGTTGAATGCTGTTGCATGCTGCTTCAGGCTGATGCATGCTGTTTCAGACTGTTGCATGCTGTTTCAGACTGTTGCATGCTGTTTCAGACTGTTGCATGCTGTTTCAGGATGTTGCATGATGTTTCAGGCTGTTGCATGCTGCTTCAGGCTGTTGCATGCTTTTTCAGACTGTTGCATGCTGTTTCAGACTATTGCATGATGTTTCAGACTGTTGCATGCTGTTTCAGACTGTTGCATGATGTTTCAGACTGTTGCATGCTGTTTCAGACTATTGCATGCTGTTTCAGACTATTGCATGATGTTTCAGACTGTTGCATGATGTTTCAGACTGTTGCATGCTGTTTCAGACCGTTGCATGCTGTTTCAGACTATTGCATGATGTTTCAGACTGTTGCATGCTGTTTCAGACCGTTGCATGATGTTTCAGACTGTTGCATGCTGTTTCAGACTATTGCATGATGTTTCAGACTGTTGCATGCTGTTTAAGACTGTTGCATGATGTTTCAGACTGTTGCATGCTGTTTCAGACTGTTGCATGCTGTTTCAGACTATTGCATGATGTTTCAGACTGTTGCATGCTGTTTAAGACTGTTGCATGATGTTTCAGACTGTTGCATGCTGTTTCAGACTGTTGCATGCTGTTTCAGACTATTGCATGATGTTTCAGACTATTGCATGATGTTTCAGACTGTTGCATGATGTTTCAGACTGTTGCATGCTGTTTCAGACTGTTGCATGCTGTTTCAGACTATTGCATGATGTTTCAGACTGTTGCATGCTGTTTAAGACTGTTGCATGATGTTTCAGACTGTTGCATGCTGTTTCAGACTGTTGCATGCTGTTTCAGACTATTGCATGATGTTTCAGACTATTGCATGATGTTTCAGACTGTTGCATGATGTTTCAGACTGTTGCATGCTGTTTCAGACTGTTGTAAGCTGTTTCAGACTGTTGCATAATGTTTCAGTCAGTTTCAGAATGTTTGAGACTGAACCACGCAGCTGGAACAACTCATAAGGAGATGAACACAAACCAACGCGTCACTTGACGTTAAAGGTAACGAAGGGAAAACAAAAATGGGAACATTTCGTTGGAAAAACTCGTTAGTATATTTTGAGCTCGAAATTTTTCATTATTGACCAGGTCGAATTTTTTAAAACATAACGGAGGCTTTAGTTAAATTTATTGCTAAAATTATTGGCCATTTTAGAGGCGCCAGAGACGAAAAAAGAGGTAGAGATGTTAGTTATAATCTGCTCTGAACATTAGGTGTGTGTTGATGAGTCGGTGTTGACCAGACGGGAATAATGACCTGTCAGTCGTGTGAACATAAACTGTTGGGCACGCTTCGCCTACATAGCGTGACGATTGTGTGTACTTCTTAGTCTATGTCTTCAATTGCATACTGTGATAACTTATCTTCGCGCTCTCTAATTAGTGAACCAAGTAGTGTACTTTGGGGACATTCAGTGTTAATTTGTATGTATTCAGACCACGTATAGTGTATTCTGTATGTATACTTTGGGGAATTATTGTGACCATTGAACTGTTCACTGTATCAAATGATCAATACACTTCCTAGTGGACCCAGTATGGCCGAGCTGGACACTCTATGATGAGCCCAGTATTCCAGTACTCTCACCACTTGCTGACCTCTGTGTTCACTGCTACCCACAACTGCTACCCCACAACTGCTACCCCACAACTGCTACCCCCACAACTGCTACCCCCACAACTGCTACCCCACAACTGCTACCCCACAACTGCTACCCCACAACTGCTACCCCACAACTGCTACCCCCACAACTGCTACCCCACAACTGCTACCCCCACAACTGCTACCCCACAACTGCTACCCCACAACTGCTACCCTCAACGACTGTTAACCTCTGATCAGAGTCAGCTATAGTAACAAACAGATTGCTATAGCTAACCTCTGCTATAAACTGAGAGCAATAACTACACCAGACAATATTAGTAATTTATTTTAGGTAAATTGATTTAGAGGTTTGAATGTACTCAATCTTCAAAGGCAAGGATGGCTGGGACTGCAGTGGGATCAGTGACGCTGGTCGCAGTGACTTGCAGCTGTTTAGGCTACTGGTCAAAGATTTGCCACCGAGGCTTCATGAGCTCATCTTCAGCTTAATATGATGATTACAAATCAACCACTATTGATATAGTCAGCTGTATTATCCCTAGTATTTTGTACTGGAATTTTATATTCAGTTGACACATTTAAACTACTATTTGAATGATTTGTTAGCAGACATAGGCGTCCTCAGACAACACGTGAAGCGCTTCAAGAATATAGATACCAAGTGGAGTCTGTAGTCAAAGCTCTTGATGCCAAGGCAGATGTGCATAGAGAGGAATGGGTGTTAAAATTAGAGTTCCAGGGAAAATCCCCCAAGAAATTTTATCCTCCATCTGTTCTCAATATCGGAGAGACATCCTCACCCTGTATGACATATCTGATGGGTTGAGGATGACGGTGAAGCGACTGAGAGCCTATGAGACAATAGTTCTAACAATGAGCTCTTCAACTGATTAGTCTAAACCGAGGAAGTCCGTGGAGGACCCAAATAATAATAATAAAACAAAGAGTACTACAATAGGTGCCCGAGGTGCCTCAGGAAACACAACCCTATCAACTGAGACCCAATTACACACCTGTAGTAGTTGTAAGAAGAGTCAGCACCACGCAGCATTGTGCAGAGACACCAAAACAAGGTTTCCAAACCAAACGGTGGAAGAAAACCTTCCTTCTAAAGTACAGTACTGCAAGGTGTGACAGAAAATCAGTGTCCTATCTACAACGTCAAGAAATAATACAACTTTGCCGACTGCCCAACTTACCATCAAAATAAGGGGGGCATGATCCAAACCCAAGGGTTGCTTGACCAGGAGTCCCAGAGAATGTTTGCCACCAAAAAGGTGGCAGACGATCTACAATTAACGCCTGTAACCCGGGTAACATTAAATATCTCTGAGTTCCTAGCTGATACAGGACCTCAAGTCCACCAGGTGGTGCAATCATTAATACGTGTAGTCATCTAGGTCCGGCAAGTAGCAGCCACTGTGGTGGACACACTTCCAACGGACCAACAAGTACAAGGTCTAAGAGCAACTGCCAAATTCATGACGAAAAGGGGAATAAAATTGGCAAATAAAATTAAGTGTCATCACTCACCGACATCGGAATCCTGTAGGTACAGACTACTACAACAAATTCATCATTAGCCAAACTATATATCAGGGAATGAACCTGTTAATTAAATTCTGCAGGAGGTAAGTTACTCACAGGCCTAGTATTAAGCCTGAGGACGACTATGACTGCAAACAAATCATTCAAATAGTAGTTTAAATGTTTCAGCTGAATATAAAATTCCAGTAGAAAATTCTAGGGGTAATACAGCTGACTACACTACGGGCTCACCATAGTCCGTGCTACTTGGAACTTTTCATGTAGCGAATCTTAAACAACAACAACAACAACAGCTGACTATATCAACAGAGGTTGAGTTGTAATCATCATAAAAAGCTGAAGATGAGCTCATGAAGCCTCGGTGGCAAATCTTTGACCAGTAGCCTAAACAGTCACAAGTCACTGCGACCAGCGTCACTGATCCCACTGCAGTCCCAGCCATCCTTGACTTTAAAGATTGAGTACATTGAAACCTCTGAATCAATTTAACTAAAATAAATTACGAATTTTATCAGCAAAAATAAACTCCATCAAATAAGCACAAGGGACCATAGCTGACTATATAAATCCAGCGACTGACTTTGATGCAATTATTATTAGCTTAGATGTGTTCCATGGGCCTCAGTGGCTAATCAGTGAGCAGTAACCTAAACAGCTGTAAGTCACTGCGACCAATGCCACTGAACCCACTGCAGTCTCAGAACCATCCTTGACTGTAATAATTGATCACATTCTGTCCTCTGGATTAAATAAAACGTAATTAGGCTAGAAACTTAACATTACAAGTTAGCCTTCCAACCCTTGCAGCTCTAGTATGGGACATCCGTCCTGTACCAATTGACGCACAAATGTGCAACTAACCTCTAACATCAAATTAATCTAATAATTCTGAGGAGGAGTATCAGTGTTCGTAAGTTCTAAACAGTGGACTCCAACCCATGTTCTTCCTCCCCCCCCCCCCTTCCAGAATTATATAGGAAAATAACGAAACAATTTACTAACTTTCACTACAATATGCAGATAATATTGCTGCTGATTTTGTAATAACAAATTAACACAAATGTATTTGAGTTATTCATGTAAAGAAATTCGGGTTTGTGACTGCTCTTAGAAAATGGGAGTTATTGGCTGGTTCCCAGATTAAATTTATTCATAATATTTACATTCAATAATTCTTAAAACACCAGTCTAGGTATTAAAACAATAAAACACTGCTACCCACGACAGGATCTAATAAAGTACTAATAAAACTAACGTCTCCCTCCATTTGTCCAAAAATGAGCAACATTTGAACCGATTGTTTGATGCCTCAGGAGATGGGACGGGAGGAGAGGCGCCATTAATACCGTCAACAAAGTCTGGCCTGGGACACACTTGAAAGCTCCTCGAATATTTCTCTCTAGTGGCAGTGTTGTGGGACGCCCGAACTTCCCAACATCAGCACGTCTTTACTAGCCAATAAGGAAAGTGTTCTCTACCCGGTTGCCTGTTTATTTATTCAATCTTGGTCAATAATGTAGACAGATTAAGGTGAACTGGTGAGGACATTAGGCGAGCCACCAGGAGCAGGTAAGTACCATTTATTAAATATAATAATTATTTCCCCCTGATATAGCCGTCATATATTGGCAACGATTCATTACTGTGTGCCCATTTGACAGTTGAAATTGAAGGGGAAGAAGAAATAAGCAGGACTACGTGGTACAACACGTGACACTGCTGAAGCCTGACCCACGGGGAGCGTCAGCCCCCAGAGCATTAGTGTCCATGTCTTGGTGACCAGCCGCATCCTACACAACACTTAACCTGTTCTTAAGTATTAAATTTACTAATCATTGTTGTCTAACACTTAGAATATTATTTCTGCCAATTGATTAATTTCGATTAGGATTAGTATGTAAACCCCCCCCCCCCCCGGCCCAACTTGTGTAGAAATACTTGTGAGAGTTCAGCATCATACAGCCCACTATACAATCATACAGCCCACTATACAATCATACAGCCCACTATACAATCATACAGCCCACTATACAATCATACAGCCCACTATACAATCATACAGCCCACTATACAATCCCTTATGGAAATAACTAAATTAACAAATAAATTAATTGTAACAAAATTATAAATAAATAAATTAATGTTTGTATCATAAACAAATATTCCCCACATTAGCTGTAATGTTTAATATAGCCTGGTAATATAGCCTAGTAATATAGCCTAGTAATATAGCCTGTTAATATAGCCTGGTAATATAGTCTGGCATTATAGTCTGGTAATATAGTCAGGTAATATAGCCTGGTAATATAACCTGGTAATATATCCTGGTAATATAGCCACGTAAAATAGCCGGGTAATATAGCCTGATAATATAGCCTTGTAATATATCCTGGTAATATAGCCTGGTAATATAGTCTGGTAATATAGCCTGGTAATATAGTTTGGTAATATAGCCTGGTAATACAGTCTGGTAATATAGCCTGGTAATATAGTCTGGTAATATAGCCTAGTAATATAGCCTGGTAATATAACCTGGTAAAATAGCCTGGTAATATAACCTGGAAATATAGCCTGGTAATATAACCTGGTAATATAGTCTGGTAATATAGCCTGGGAATATAGCCTGGTAATATAGTCTGGTAATATAGCCTGGTAATATAGCCTGGTAATATAACCTGGTAAAATAGCCTGGTAATATAACCTGGAAATATAGCCTGGTAATATAACCTGGAAATATAGCCTGGTAATATAGCCTGGTAATATAGTCTGGTAATATAGCCTGGTAATATAGCCTGGTAATAGTCTGGTAATATAGCCTGGTAATATAACCTGGTGAAATAGCCTAGTAATATAGCCTGGTAATATAGTCCGGTAATATAGCCTGGTAATATAGCCTGGTAATATAGTTTGGTAATATAGCCTGGTAATATAGCCTGGTAATATAGTCTGGTAATATAACCTGGTAATATAGCCTGGTAATATATCTTGAGGTTATCTTGAGATGATTTCGGGGCTTTAGTGTCCCCGCGGCCCGGTCCTCGACCAGGCCTCCACCCCCAGGAAGCAGCCCGTGACAGCTGACTAACACCCAGGTACCTATTTTACTGCTAGGTAACAGGGGCATAGGGTGAAAGAAACACTGCCCATTATTTCTCGCCGGCGCCTGGGATTGAACCCGGGACCACAGGATCACAAGTTCAGCATGGTGTCCGCTCGGCCGACCGGCTCCCCTATATAACCTGGTGAAATAGCCTGGTAATATAGTCTGGTAATATAGCCTGGTAATATAGTCTGGTAAAATAGCCTGGTAATATAGCTTGGTAATATAACCTGGAAATATAGCATGGTAATATAGCCTGGTAATATAGCCTGGTAATATAGCCTGGTAATATAGTCTGGTAATATGACCTGGTAATATAGCCTGGTAATATAGTCTGGTAATATAGTCTGGTAATATAGCCTGATAATATAGTCTGGTAATATAACCTGGTAATATAGCCTGGTAATATAGTCAGGTAATATAACCTGGTAATATAGCCTGGTAATATAGTCTGGTAATATAACCTGGTAATATAGCCTGGTAATATAGTCTGGTAATATAGCCTGATAATATAGTCTGGTAATATAGCCTGGTAATATAGTCTGGTAATATAGCCTGGTAATATAGTCTGGTAATATAACCTGGTAATATAGCCTGGTAATATAGCCTGGTAATATAGTCTGGTAATATAGCCTGGTAATATAGTCTGGTAATATAACCTGGTAATATAGCCTGGTAATATAACCTGGAAATATAGCCTGGTAATATAGTCTGGTAATATAACCTGGTAAAATAGCCTGGTAATATAGCCTGGTAATATAACCTGGAAATATAGCCTGGTAATATAGCCTGGTAATATAGCCTGGTAATATAG
Organism: Procambarus clarkii; assembly: GCF_040958095.1. Lineage (NCBI taxonomy): Eukaryota > Metazoa > Arthropoda > Malacostraca > Decapoda > Cambaridae > Procambarus > Procambarus clarkii. Next base: position 21,588,056 of record NC_091164.1, read on the forward strand.
CCTGGTAATATAGTCTGGTAATATAACCTGGTAATATAGCCTGGTAATGTGGTCTGGTAATATAACCTGGTAATATAGCCTGGTAATATAGTCTGGTAATATAGCCTGATAATATAGTCTGGTAATATAGCCTGGTAATATAGTCTGGTAATATAACCTGGTAATATAGCCTGGTAATATAGTCTGGTAATATAACCTGGTAATATAGCCTGGTAATATAACCTGGAAATATAGCCTGGTAATATAGTCTGGTAATATAACCTGGTAAAATAGCCTGGTAATATAGCCTGGTAATATAACCTGGATATATAGCTTGGTAATATAGCCTGGTAATATAGCCTGGTAATATAGCCTGGTAATATAGCCTGGTAATATAACCTGGTAAAATAGCCTGGTAATATAGCCTGGTAATATAGCCTGGTAATATAACCTGGAAATATAGCCTGGTAATATAGCCTGGTAATATAGCCTGGTAATATAGCCTGATAATATAACCTGGAAATATAGCCTGGTAATATAGTCTGGTAATATAACCTGGAAATATAGCCTGGTAATATAGCCTGGTAATATAACCTGGTAAAATAGCCTGGTAATATAGCCTGGTAATATAACCTGGAAATATAGCCTGGTAAAATAGCCTGGTAATATAGCCTGGTAATATAACCTGGAAATATAGCCTGGTAATAAAGCCTGGTAATATAACCTGGTAATATAGTCTGGTAATATAACCTGGTAATATAACCTGGAAATATAGCCTGGTAATATAGTCTGGTAATATAACCTGGTAATATAAGCTGGTAAAATAGCCTGGTAATATAGCCTGGTAATATAGCCTGGTAATATAGCCTGGTAATATAGCCTGGTAATATAGTCTGGTAATATAGTCTGGTAATATAGTCTGGTAATATAACCTGGTAATATAGCCTGGTAATATAGTCTGGTAATATAGTCTGGTAATATAACCTGGTAATATAAGCTGGTAAAATAGCCTGGTAATATAGCCTGGTAATATAGCCTGGTAATATAGCCTGGTAATATAGTCTAGTAATATAACCTGGTAATATAGCCTGGTAATATAGCCTGGTAATATAGCCTGGTAATATAGTCTGGTAATATAACCTGGTAATATAGCCTGGTAATATAGCCTGGTAATATAGCCTGGTAAAATAGCCTGGTAATATAGCCTGGTAATATAGCCTGGTAATATAGCCTGGTAATATAGCCTGGTAATATAACCTGGTAAAATAGCCTGGTAATATAGCCTGGTAGTATAGTCTGGTAATATAGCCTGGTAATATAGCCTGGTAATATAGCCTGGTAATATAGCCTGGTAATATAGTCTGGTAATATAACCTGGTAATATAGCCTGGTAATATAACGTGGAAATATAGCCTGGTAATATAGTCTGGTAATATAAGCTGGTAAAATAGCCTGGTAATATAGCCTGGTAATATAGTCTGGTAATATAGCCTGGTAATATAGCCTGGTAAAATAGCCTGGTAATATAGCCTGGTAATAGGTAAGGGACACTCGTCCGTCACGTGGGCTGATACTCGTGGGTCAAGGCCTTAATAGCGGCCAGGAATACCTCGTGATGCTCCTGGATAATGTAGTTATCCTGGCCCACCATAACTGCCGCCCACCGTAACTGCCACCCACCATAACTGCCACCCACCATAACTGCCGCCCACCATAACTGCCGCCCACCATGACTGCCACCCACCATAACTGCCACCCACCATAACTGCCACCCACCATAACTGCCACCCACCATGACTGCCACCCACCATAACTGCCACCCACCATAACTGCCACCCACCATAACTGCCGCCCACCATGACTGCCACCCACCATAACTGCCACCCACCATAACTGCCACCCACCATGACTGCCACCCACCATAACTGCCACCCACCATAACTGCCGCCCACCATAACTGCCACCCACCATAACTGCCGCCCACCATAACTGCCACCCACCATAACTGCCGCCCACCATAACTGCCGCCCACCATAACTGCCACCCACCATAACTGCCGCCCACCATAACTGCCACCCACCATAACTGCCACCCACCATAACTGCCGCCCACCATAACTGCCGCCCACCATAACTGCCACCCACCATAACTGCCACCCACCATAACTGCCACCCACCTTGACTGCCACCCACCAAAACTGCCGCCCACGGTAACTGCCGCCCACCATAACTGCCACCCACCATAACTGCCACCCACCTTGACTGCCACCCACCAAAACTGCCGCCCACGGTAACTGCCACCCACCTTGACTGCCACCCACCAAAACTGCCGCCCACGGTAACTGCCGCCCACCATAATTGCCGCCCACCATAACTGCCACCCACCATAACTGCCACCCACCATAACTGCCACCCACCTTGACTGCCACCCACCAAAACTGCCGCCCACGGTAACTGCCGCCCACCATAACTGCCACCCACCATAACTGCCACCCACCTTGACTGCCACCCACCAAAACTGCCGCCCACGGTAACTGCCACCCACCTTGACTGCCACCCACCAAAACTGCCGCCCACGGTAACTGCCGCCCACCATAATTGCCGCCCACCATAACTGCCACCCACCATAACTGCCACCCACCATAACTGCCACCCACCTTGACTGCCACCCACCATAACTGCCACCCACCATAACTGCCACCCACCGTAACTGCCACCCACCATAACTACTGCCCACCATAACTGCCACCCACCATAACTGCCACCCACCATAACTGCCACCCACCTTGACTGCCACCCACCAAAACTGCCGCCCACGGTAACTGCCGCCCACCATAATTGCCACCCACCTTGACTGCCACCCACCATAACTACTGCCCACCATAACTGCCACCCACCATAACTGCCATCCACCATAACTGCCACCCACCTTGACTGCCACCCACCATAACTGCCACCCACCATAACTGCCACCCACCATAACTGCCACCCACCTTGACTGCCACCCACCATAACTGCCACCCACCATAACTGCCACCCACCTTGACTGCCACCCACCATAACTGCCACCCACCATAACTGCCACCCACCATAACTGCCACCCACCTTGACTGCCTACACCATAACTGCCACCCACCATAACTGCCACCCACCATAACTGCCACCCACCATAACTGCCACCCACCATAACTGCCACCCACCATAACTGCCACCCACCTTGACTGCCTACACCATAACTGCCACCCACCATAACTGCCACCCACCATAACTGCCACCCACCTTGACTGCCACCCACCAAAACTGCCGCCCACGGTAACTGCCGCCCACCATAACTGCCACCCACCATAACTGCCACCCACCAAAACTGCCGCCCCCATAACTGCCGCCCACCATAATTGCCACCCACCATAACTGCCGCCCACCATTACTGCTGCCCACCATAACTGCCACCCACCATAACTGCCACCCACCATAACTGCCACCCACCATAACTGCCACCCACCATAACTGCCACCCACCATAACTGCCACCCACCATAACTGCCACCCACCATAACTGCCGCCCACCATAACTGCCACCCACCAAAACTGCGGCCCCCATAACTGCCGCCCACCATAATTGCCGCCCACCATAACTGCCACCCACCATAACTGCCGCCCCCCATAACTGCAGCCCACCATAATTGCCACCCACCATAACTGCTGCCCACCATAACTGCCGCCCACCATAACTGCCGCCCACCATAACTGCCGCCCACCATAACTGCCACCCACCATAACTGCTGCCCACCATAACTGCCACCCACCATAACTGCTGCCCACCATAACCGCAACCCACCATAACTGCCGCCCACCATAACTGCCGCCCACCGTGACAGGGCCGGCCTCATCAGCGTGCCGGGACACACACAGTCAACGCTACAGCCGTAATGGCGGGCTTAAAGTGTCTCACATTTAGTTCCATCATTACTCTGGCTCCACCCCCGGCTCCTGCTACTGCTACTGCTTCTGTTCCGGCTACTGCACCAGTTCCAGTTCCTGCTGCTGCTCCTGTTCCTACTGTTGTTACTGTTCCTGTTACTGCTCCTGTTCCTACTGTTGTTACTGTTCCTGCTACTGCTCCTGTTCCTGATATTTCTCGAGCTATTGTTACGGGCCCGTCACCTTCCTCAGTGCGTAGGATGGCAATTCCAGTTCCATCTATGGGGTCTACTCAAACTCCACTGGAATTGGACGCCACGTGGACAACACCATCTATTGGTCATGGTGGTGTGATAGTGACAAATGGCCCAAGTTTCCTGCCTTGGATAACGAGAGAGGTCGTTGTGGATGACCTCTGGTCAGACGGCGGTTCAAGATCAGCGCCATCTGTTGTTCAACGGAGCACAATGTCAAACTCCCCAGTGAGTAAGGGTTACTCCCTGGTTTCACCAGTACCGACCATTTAACTGATGACGTGTTTGTGTCCACAGAGGTGACGTGGGACAACAGTGGTACTGGAGACGGCAGTTTACCTTGGGCAGCCGACGATCTCCCGACTTAGTCCTGTAAGACGACTAAGTAAGCCGCCGCCGATCTGAAGCAGTGTTTTGACTGCTGTTTACGCAGTATTAGGAGAGATCGGCGTACCCCGGGACAGGCTACGGGGGAGAAACAGACGACAGTGAGGTGCCGGTTGGGAAGCACTGCTAACCGGTCGCTAGAGGCTTCTGCCAGGGGTTCGTTACCCCTGTATTGGTTGTTTTGTGGCCCTGATCAGCGCGTGGCTGAGGTTCTCGGCCAGCAAGTACTAATAAATCTAACACGAATTTTCTCAATATTTCGTATCTTTCTCTTCACTGTCGCTGGTAATTGAAAATTCAATTCTCTAAAATTAATTTTTATTTCTAGTCTGACGCCTGAAAGCGTTTCGTGATAACTTATTACATTTTCAAAGACTTTAGTTTACGCACATACTGTAACCAGTAAAGACACAAAATACATCCATATATACACTTGCTTTGGGTGAGGTGATATGGTACAAAAGTTTTGGGTCAGGTGATTGACATTTGCACATGACACAACACGAACCAATGGGTATAAAAACATAAGAATGGAAGTAACTGCAGAAGGCCTATTGACCCATACTTCCTCTTGATGCTTCTATTCGGGGTCTTGAAGTGGGTAGAATATAGTTGTGCCTTAATTAGCTGTTGATTGCTGATGTTGACTTTTTGATGTGTAGTGCCTCGCTGAAGTCGAGCTGCCTGCTATCGCTGTATCTGTCGATGATTTTTGTGTTGTTTGTTAAGATTTCTCTGGTGATGGTCTGGTTGTGAGAAGAGACTATATGTTTCTAGATGGAGACCTGTTGTTTATAAATTGTTAATCGCCTGGAAAGAGACATTGTTGTCTTGCCTATATACTGAGTTCTTTGGGGCTATCAGTCCCCATGTTGGCATTTGAAGGCATAGACGACGTTGGTTTCCTTCAAGGCGTTCTGCTTGGTGTCTGGAGAGTTTTTCATAAGTAGATTGGCCGTCTTTTTAGTTTTATAGTAAATTGTCAATTGTATTTTCTGATTTTTGTCTGTATGGATAATGTTCCTATCAACACTATCTTTCAAGATCCTTTCCTCCATTTTATGAGCCGTCGAAAAGAAGTTCCTGTAAAATAGTCTAATAGGGGGTACAGGTGTTGTGTTGGTTGACTCTTCAGAGGTTGCATGTCATTTCACCTTTTTTTTTATGATGTCTTCAACAAAACCATTAGAGAAGCCATTGTTGCCTTATCCTACAGAGTTCTTCATCGACTTGCTTCCATCCTGAACTGTAGCTGAGAGCATAGTCGACGTAAGCATTGACAACACTCCTCTTGTACCTGTCTGGGCAGTCACTATTGGCATTGAGGCACATTCCTATGTTTGTTTCCTTAGTGTAGACTGCAGTGTGGAAGCCTCCGCGCCTTTCTGTGACTGTTACATCTAGAAAGAGCAGCTTCCCATCCTTCTCTATCTCGTAAGTGAAACTCAACACAAAATTCCGCTCGAATGCCTCCTTCAGCTCCTGCAGATGTCTGGCATCAGGTACCTGCGTAAAAATGTCGTCAACATACCTGCAGTATATGGCGGGTCCGGTTGGTAATCTTGGGCATGGTATTTTATCAAATCGCCTCATTCTTTGAGGCACATGTGAGGAACACAAATGCGAACAAGCCTGAATGGTCTCCAGGCTTCATGGTCACCATGCCCAAGATTACCAACCGAGTGCCGGCGGGGGGATGGAAATAGCCTCGGCTACCATCCTCTTTTGTCCGGTCGTGTTGGTCGAGCGGTTAAGGTATTCTGTACGCCAACAGTGTGCTCCTGGCAGTATGGGCTCGAGTCGCTTCTGGGGTGTGAGTTTTCGGTTATATATATATATATATATATATATATATATATATATATATATATATATATATATATATATATATACAATATGTATATAATATGTATATAATAAAATAGGGGTACCACCTCTGGTGCAATTGTAGAGACCCACAGCCTCGAAAAAGAAAATAAAGAGTATTTAGAAAAGACCTTGTGGCTTCTCCCTGAATACTTTGATTTTCCTCTCCTACCACCCCTTTTTTCTTAAAGTTTATTTTACTTTATTACATTGTTACAGTTTACAGTTTACACCTACAAATAACAACCAGTGTTCGAAACCCTCACCCAGCTCCTGGGAGGTCGGGTGCTGCCTAAGATACAGCATTTCCTCTCTGGCCAGCGACACTGAAGCGCGACACTGTCCACAGTTGCCCCCACACACTGGGACTTGGCAGAGGTGTGGTGTGGGTGTGTGGGGTGTGGTGTGGGTGTATATGGTGTGGGTGTGTATGGTGTTGTGTGTGTATGGTGTGGGTGTGTCTGTATGGTGTGGTGTGGGTGTATGGTGTGGTGAGAGTGTGTATGGTGTGGTGTGGGTGTGTGGGGTGTTGTGTGGGTGTGTATGGTGTGGGTGTGGGTGTGTCTGTATGGTGTGGTGTGGGTGTATGGTGTGGTGAGAGTGTGTATGGTGTGGTGTGGGTGTGTATAGTGTAGTGTTGGTGTGTATGGTGTGGTGAGGGAGTGTATGGTGTGGTGTGGGTGTGTATGGTGTGGGTGTGTATGGTGTGTGTGTGTGTGTATGGTGTGGGTGTATATGGTGTTGTGTGTGTATGGTGTGGGTGTGTATGGTGTGGTGAGGGAGTGTATGGTGTGGGTGTGTATGGTGTTGTGTGGGTGTGTATGGTGTGGGTGTATATGGTGTTGTGTGTGTGTGTGTATGGTGTGGGTGTATATGGTGTGGTGTGGGTGTGTATGGTGTGGGTGTGTATGGTGTGGGTGTATATGGTGTGGTGTGGGTGTGTATGGTGTGGTAGTGTATGGTGTGGGTGTATATGGTGTTGTGTGTGTGTGTGTATGGTGTGGTGTGGGTGTGTATGGTGAAGGTGTGTATGGTGTGGTGTGGGTGTGTATGGTGTGGTGAGGGTGTGTCTGGTGTGGTGTGGGTGTGTCTGGTGTGGTGTGGGTGTGTATGGTGTGGTGATATCCTTCAGGTTACTAAATATGAGGACACTTCTCACCAGGTCACCCCCGCCCACCAGGTCACCCCCGCCCACCAGGACACCCCGCCCACCAGACCTGCTACCTACAAGGTAGAGACATCTAGCGGGCACGCGGGAACACTTCCTTGTCTAGTGGGTCGATGCTCCTTTCAATTCCAAATTCGTGTTACAAACTTCACCCCACCCACCAGGTCACACCCCAGGTCACACCACCCTCAATGTCACACCCCAGGTCACACCACCCACCAGGTCACACCACCCACCAGGTCACACCACCCACCAGGTCACACCACCCACCAGGTCACATCTTAGGACTGCAGCCATGGATTACTGATTACAGACATCACAAAGTGCATAGTGACCCGGTGGAAAGTTGAAAACAGTCATTAACAATGGAACTTTGTGTTAAATAGAGAATAAACGGGAGACCACGTGGGAGCCAGTGCCACGAGGCTTTGTGTACATGCGTGTAGGCGATATGAGGAAAAAATAGTGAACAGTGATTCGTGGAACAGTGAAGTGGAACAGGTATCACAACTCACATATAAGTTGGAAGTGTAGGAGAATCGTGCATGGAATATTATAAATATAGAATAGTGGCAAGAGGAGGCATCAGCTAGGCTGTGTTTACACAAGCCACGAGGCCTACCCCAGGGCACGTCCCTCAGTGATAATATACGGACAATATATAGTGTAATATGGAAATGTGGATCTAGGAATTTGTAATAAAGTGAGTGAATACCATTGCAAGCCGGAAATTAGGCAGAAAACTCCATGTAATAATACAAGTATATAATAAATCGGTGTTATAAATCGAGTAACTGGAAACTGGTGGCATCAACCTGAGACAACAAGGGGTCAACTCTGAGAGAGATACCAAATAATATACACGTGGAAAATACTGGCGGGACAGGTCCCAAATCTACACAGTAAAATAACAACATACTGGAGTGAACGATATAGAAGAAAATGCAGAATAGAACCGGTGATGAGCAGAGGTGCCATGGGCACAATCAGAGAACACTGTATAAACATCAGAGGTCCACGGTTGTTTAACGTCCTACCAGCGAGCATCAGAAATATTGCCGGAACAACCGTGAACATCTTCAAGAGGAAACTAGATCATTTTCTCCAAGGAGTGCCGGACCAACCGGGCTGTGGTGGGTATGTGGGCCTGCGGGCCGCTCCAAGCAACAGCCTGGTGGACCAAACTCTCACAAGTCAAGCCTGGCCTCGGGCCGGGCGTGAGGAGTAGAAGAACTCCCAGAAGCCAAACCCACCAGGTACCACCCACCAGGTCACACCACCCACCAGGTCACACCACCCACCAGGTCACACCACACACCAGGTCACAACACCCACCAGGTCACACCACCCTCCAGGTCACACCCCCCTCCAGGTCACACCACTCACCAGGTCACACCATCCACCAGGTCACACCACCCACCAGGTCATTACACCCACCAGGTCACAACACCCACCAGGTCACACCACCCTCCAGGTCACACCACTCACCAGGTCACAACACCCACCAGGTCACACCACCCACCAGGTCACAACACCCACCAGGTCACACCATCCACCAGGTCACACCACCCACCAGGTCACAACATGCACCCGGTCACACCACCCACCAGGTCACACCACCCACCAGGTCACACCACCCACCAGGTCATTACACCCACCAGGTCACAACACCCACCAGGTCACACCACCCTCCAGGTCACACCACTCACCAGGTCACACCATCCACCAGGTCACACCACCCACCAGGTCACAACATGCACCAGGTCACACCACCAACCAGTTCACACCACCCACCAGGACACACACCAGGTCACACCACCCACCAGGTCACACCACCCACCAGGTAACACCACCCACCAGGTCATACCACCCACCAGGTCACACCACCTACCAGGTCGCACACCAGGTCATACCATGCACCAGGTCACACACCAGGTCACACCACTCTCCAGGTCACACCACCCACCAGGTCATACCACCCACTAGGTCACACACCAGGTCACTCCATCCACCAGGTCACACCATCCACCAGGTCACACCACCCACCAAGTCACACACCAGGTCACACCACCCACCAGGTCACACCACCCACAAGGTCACACACCAGGTCACACCATCCACCAGGTCACACCATCCACCAGGTCACACCACCCACTAGGTCACACCATCCACCAGGTCACACCACCCACTAGGTCACACACCAAGTCACACCACCCACCAGGTCACACCACCCACCAGGTCACACCATCCACCAGGTCATACCACCCACCAGGTCACACACCAGGTCACACCACCCACCAGGTCACACCACCCACTAGGCCACACCACCCACCAGGTCACACACCAGGTCACACCACCCACCAGGTCACACCATCCACCAGGTCACACACCAGGTCACTCCACACACCAGGTCACACCACCCACCAGGTCACACACCCCACCAGGTCACACCACCCACCAGGTCCCAAACCAGGTCACACCACCCACCAGGTCCCAAACCAGGTCACACCACCCACCAGGTCGCACCACCCACCAGGTCACACCACCCACCAGGTCACACAACCCACCAGGTCACACCACCCACCAGGTCACACAACCCACCAACTCACTCCACCCACCAGGTCACTACACCCACCAGGTCACTCCACCCACCAGGTCACACCATCCACCAGGTCACACCACCCACCAGGTCACACCACCCACCAGGTCACACAACCCACCAACTCACTCCACCCACCAGGTCACTCCACCCACCAGGTCGCACCACCCACCAGGTCACACCACCCACCAGGTCACACAACCCACCAGGTCACACCACCCACCAGGTCACACAACCCACCAACTCACTCCACCCACCAGGTCACTACACCCACTAGTTCACACCATCCACCAGGTCACACCACCCACCAGGTCACTACACCCACCACGTCACTCCACCCACAAGTTCACACCATCCACCAGGTCACACCACCCACCAGGTCACTACACCCACCAGGTCACTCCACCCACTAGTTCACACCATCCACCAGGTCACACCACCCACCAGGTCACTACACCCACCAGGTCACTCCACCCACCAGGTCACACCATCCACCAGGTCACTCCACCCACCAGGTCACACCATCTACCAGGTCACACCATCCACCAGGTCACACCACCCACCAGGTCACACCACCCACCAGGTCACACAACCCACCAACTCACTCCACCCACCAGGTCACTCCACCCACCAGGTCGCACCACCCACCAGGTCACACCACCCACCAGGTCACACAACCCACCAGGTCACACCACCCACCAGGTCACACAACCCACCAACTCACTCCACCCACCAGGTCACTACACCCACTAGTTCACACCATCCACCAGGTCACACCACCCACCAGGTCACTACACCCACCACGTCACTCCACCCACTAGTTCACACCATCCACCAGGTCACACCACCCACCAGGTCACTACACCCACCAGGTCACTCCACCCACTAGTTCACACCATCCACCAGGTCACACCACCCACCAGGTCACTACACCCACCAGGTCACTCCACCCACCAGGTCACACCATCCACCAGGTCACTCCACCCACCAGGTCACACCATCTACCAGGTCACACCATCCACCAGGTCACACCACCCACCAGGTCACCCACCAGGTCCCAAACCAGGTCACACCACCCACCAGGTCGCACCACCCACCAGGTCACTCCACCTACCAGGTCACTCCACCGACCAGGTCACACCACCCACCAGGTCACTCCACCGACCAGGCCACACCACCCACCAGTTCATTTTACCCACCAGGTCACTTTACCCACCAGGTCACACCACTCGCCAGGTCACACCACCCACCAGAACACACCACCCACCAGGTCACACCACCCTCCAGGTCACACTACCCACGAGGTCACACCATCCACCAGGTCACACCACCCACCAGGTCACACCATCCACCAGGTCACACCATGCACCAGGTCACACCACCCACAAGGTCACACACCAGGTCACTCCACCCACCAGGTCACACCACCCACTAAGTCACACCTCCCAACAGGTCACACCACCTACCAGGTCACACCATCCACCAGGTCACTCCACCCACAGGTCACACCACCCACCGGGTCACCCACCAGGTCACAGCATCCACCAGGTCACTCCACCTACCTGGTCACAGCACCCAAAGGTCACACACCAGGGCACACACCCCACCAGGTGTTACGATCCCGGATCCAGCGTCCGAGCACGGAGCAGTGACGACCACGCCATCTGTGGATCAGCTCCCTGAAACCCCCTCCCAATGGATGACAACACCTGGCGAGGACGGGATGTACTGGCCTCGAGGGCCAGTTTCCAGTCCTGTTCAGCGCTCAACACAGCCGCTGCTGACCTCTGGTGAGGTGGTGCTCAGACACCAGCGCCATCTATGGAGTAGATAGGTGGGCGTTTGTGTCTGAGCCTGTAATTGAGGTGTTTTAGTGTCCCTGTTATTGATGACGTGTCTACTTACAGAGTCGACCTGGGACTGCTGTGTTGGAAGTTGAGTCAGTCTACCCAAGGCAGCCGTCTCTATACCTTGTGCTTTGCTGCAGCAGCTGTGAAGTCGTCCCCCGGAAGAACACTGTGGTGTTACCCTGCCAGTGGAGTGGCAGTAGAAGGATTACCCGGGACCGACTGCTGGAGACGATTATCCACTGGGGTATTGAGGACAGGAGAGTGATTTGTGGTATCACACGAGGCTCCTGACTAGAGCGCTACCCTAGTATCGTTCGTGGAGTGGCCTGACCAGCGTGGCTGATCCAGAACCTGCCAGCAGACCTGCTGGACTTGTGGTTGACGGCCTCCACGGCGGTGCCCCCAGTGGACCTGTGTTTTGGCTGACCTGTGGCCAGGGTAGACTCAGCTTGGTCGAAGGATTCGTCAAGAGACCACGGAAGCACCGAGGACTC
>NC_091164.1:21605571-21875571 GCF_040958095.1 Procambarus clarkii
GAGAGGCCGACGACGCTTCAGGGACCGTTCAGAGGAGCGCACATTACTTGAATATAATCTCTGATAAACAAATTATCAACGTCACTGAGGCGCAGCTTTTCCTCTTGGACCAACATTACCGCCCTGGGCGTCAGCACGTTCACACATTTAAGTACGAAGGCTCCCAGGTTACAGCTCCCAGGTTGCAGCTCCCAGGTTACAGCTCCCAGGTTGCAGCTCCCAGGTTACAGCTCCCAGGTTGCAGCTCCCAGGTTACAGCTCCCAGGTTGCAGCTCCCAGGTTACAGCTCCCAGGTTGCAGCTCCCAGGTTGCAGCTCCCAGGTTGCAGCTCCCAGGTTACAGCTCCCAGGTTGCAGCTCCCAGGTTGCAGCTCCCAGGTTGCAGCTCCCAGGTTACAGCTCCCAGGTTGCAGCTCCCAGGTTGCAGCTCTCAGGTTGCAGCTCCCAGGTTGCAGCTCCCAGGTTACAGCTCCCAGGTTGCAGCTCCCAGGTTGCAGCTCCCAGGTTGCAGCTCCCAGGTTGCAGCTCCCAGGTTACAGCTCCCAGGTTGCAGCTCCCAGGTTACAGCTCCCAGGTTGCAGCTCCCAGGTTACAGCTCCCAGGTTGCAGCTCCCAGGTTGCAGCTCCCAGGTTGCAGCTCCCAGGTTGCTGCTCCCAGGTTGTAGCTCCCAGGTTGTAACTCTCAGGTTGTAACTCTCAGGTTGTAGCTCTCAGGTTGTAGCTCTCAAGTTGTAGCTCCCAGGTTGCAGCTCCCAGGTTGTAGCTCCCAGGTTGTAACTCTCAGGTTGTAACTCTCAGGTTGTAGCTCTCAGGTTGTAGCTCTCAAGTTGTAGCTCCCAGGTTGCAGCTCCCAGGGTTGCAGCTCCCAGGTTGTAACTCTCAGGTTGTAGCTCTCAGGTTGTAGCTCTCAGGTTGTAACTCTCAGGTTGTAGCTCTTAGGTTGTAGCTCTCAGGTTGTAGCTCTCAGGTTGTAGCTCTCAAGTTGTAGCTCCCAGGTTGCAGCTCCCAGGTTGCAGCTCCCAGGGTTGCAGCTCCCAGGTTGCAGCTCTCAGGTTGTAGCTCTCAGGTTGTAGCTCTCAGGTTGTAGCTCTCAAGTTGTAGCTCCCAGGTTGCAGCTCCCAGGTTGCAGCTCTCGGGTTGCAGCTCTCAGGTTGCAGCTCTCAGGTTGCAGCTCTCAGGTTGCAGCTCTCAGGTTGCAGCTCTCGGGTTGCAGCTCTCAGGTTGCAGCTCTCAGGTTGCAGCTCTCGGGTTGCAGCTCTCGGGTTGCAGCTCTCAGGTTGCAGCTCCCAGGTTGCAGCTCTCAGGTTGCAGCTCCCAGGGTTGCAGCTCTCGGGTTGCAGCTCTCAGGTTGCAGCTCCCAGGTTGCAGCTCTCAGGTTGCAGCTCCCAGGTTGCAGCTCTCAGGTTGCAGCTCCCAGGTTGCAGCTCTCAGGTTGCAGCTCCCAGGTTGCAGCTCTCAGGTTACAGCTCTCAGGTTGCAGCTCCCAGGTTACAGCTCCCAGGTTGCAGCTCCCAGGTTACAGCTCCCAGGTTGCAGCTCCCAGGTTACAGCTCCCAGGTTGCAGCTCCCAGGTTGCAGCTCCCAGGTTGCAGCTCCCAGGTTACAGCTCCCAGGTTGCAGCTCCCAGGTTACAGCTCCCAGGTTGCAGCTCCCAGGTTACAGCTCCCAGGTTGCAGCTCCCAGGTTACAGCTCCCAGGTTGCAGCTCCCAGGTTGCAGCTCCCAGGTTGCAGCTCCCAGGTTACAGCTCCCAGGTTGCAGCTCCCAGGTTACAGCTCCCAGGTTGCAGCTCCCAGGTTACAGCTCCCAGGTTGCAGCTCCCAGGTTACAGCTCCCAGGTTGCAGCTCCCAGGTTACAGCTCCCAGGTTGCAGCTCCCAGGTTGCAGCTCCCAGGTTGCAGCTCCCAGGTTACAGCTCCCAGGTTGCAGCTCCCAGGTTGCAGCTCCCAGGTTGCAGCTCCCAGGTTACAGCTCCCAGGTTGCAGCTCCCAGGTTGCAGCTCTCAGGTTGCAGCTCCCAGGTTGCAGCTCCCAGGTTACAGCTCCCAGGTTGCAGCTCCCAGGTTGCAGCTCCCAGGTTGCAGCTCCCAGGTTGCAGCTCCCAGGTTACAGCTCCCAGGTTGCAGCTCCCAGGTTACAGCTCCCAGGTTGCAGCTCCCAGGTTACAGCTCCCAGGTTGCAGCTCCCAGGTTGCAGCTCCCAGGTTGCAGCTCCCAGGTTGCTGCTCCCAGGTTGTAGCTCCCAGGTTGTAATTCTCAGGTTGTAACTCTCAGGTTGTAGCTCTCAGGTTGTAGCTCTCAAGTTGTAGCTCCCAGGTTGCAGCTCCCAGGTTGTAGCTCCCAGGTTGTAACTCTCAGGTTGTAACTCTCAGGTTGTAGCTCTCAGGTTGTAGCTCTCAAGTTGTAGCTCCCAGGTTGCAGCTCCCAGGGTTGCAGCTCCCAGGTTGTAACTCTCAGGTTGTAGCTCTCAGGTTGTAGCTCTCAGGTTGTAACTCTCAGGTTGTAGCTCTTAGGTTGTAGCTCTCAGGTTGTAGCTCTCAGGTTGTAGCTCTCAAGTTGTAGCTCCCAGGTTGCAGCTCCCAGGTTGCAGCTCCCAGGGTTGCAGCTCCCAGGTTGCAGCTCTCAGGTTGTAGCTCTCAGGTTGTAGCTCTCAGGTTGTAGCTCTCAGGTTGTAGCTCTCAAGTTGTAGCTCCCAGGTTGCAGCTCCCAGGTTGCAGCTCTCGGGTTGCAGCTCTCAGGTTGCAGCTCTCAGGTTGCAGCTCTCAGGTTGCAGCTCTCAGGTTGCAGCTCTCGGGTTGCAGCTCTCAGGTTGTAGCTCTCAGGTTGCAGCTCTCGGGTTGCAGCTCTCGGGTTGCAGCTCTCAGGTTGCAGCTCCCAGGTTGCAGCTCTCAGGTTGCAGCTCCCAGGGTTGCAGCTCTCGGGTTGCAGCTCTCAGGTTGCAGCTCCCAGGTTGCAGCTCTCAGGTTGCAGCTCCCAGGTTGCAGCTCTCAGGTTGCAGCTCCCAGGTTGCAGCTCTCAGGTTGCAGCTCCCAGGTTGCAGCTCTCAGGTTACAGCTCTCAGGTTGCAGCTCCCAGGGTTGCAGCTCCCAGGTTGCAGGTCCCAGGTTGCAGGTCCCAGGTTGCAGATCCCAGGTTGCAGCTCCCAGGTTGCAGCTCTCAGGTTGCAGCTCTCAGGTTACGGCTCCCAGGTTGCAGCTCCCAGGTTGCAGCTCCCAGGTTGCAGCTCCCGAGGTTGCAGCTCTCAGGTTGCAGCTCCCAGGGTTGCAGCTCTCAGGTTGCAGCTCTCGGGTTGCAGCTCTCGGGTTACAGCTCTCGGGTTGCAGCTCTCAGGTTGCAGCTCTCAGGTTGCAGCTCTCGGGTTGCAGCTCTCGGGTTGCAGCTCTCAGGTTGCAGCTCCCAGGTTGCAGCTCTCAGGTTGCAGCTCCCACATTGCAGCTCTCAGGTTGCAGCTCCCAGGGTTGCAGCTCCCAGGGTTGCAGCTCTCAGGTTGCAGCTCTCAGGTTGCAGCTCTCAGGTTGCAGCTCTCGGGTTGCAGCTCTCAGGTTGCAGCTCTCAGGTTGCAGCTCTCGGGTTGCAGCTCTCGGGTTGCAGCTCTCAGGTTGCAGCTCCCAGGTTGCAGCTCTCAGGTTGCAGCTCCCAGGGTTGCAGCTCTCGGGTTGCAGCTCTCAGGTTGCAGCTCCCAGGTTGCAGCTCTCAGGTTGCAGCTCCCAGGTTGCAGCTCTCAGGTTGCAGCTCCCAGGTTGCAGCTCTCAGGTTGCAGCTCTCAGGTTGCAGCTCCCAGGTTACAGCTCTCAGGTTGCAGCTCCCAGGGTTGCAGCTCCCAGGTTGCAGGTCCCAGGTTGCAGGTCCCAGGTTGCAGCTCCCAGGTTGCAGCTCCCAGGTTGCAGCTCTCAGGTTGCAGCTCTCAGGTTACGGCTCCCAGGTTGCAGCTCCCAGGTTGCAGCTCCCAGGTTGCAGCTCCCAGGTTGCAGCTCTCAGGTTGCAGCTCCCAGGGTTGCAGCTCTCAGGTTGCAGCTCTCAGGTTGCAGCTCTCGGGTTGCAGCTCTCGGGTTACAGCTCTCGGGTTGCAGCTCTCAGGTTGCAGCTCTCAGGTTGCAGCTCTCGGGTTGCAGCTCTCGGGTTGCAGCTCTCAGGTTGCAGCTCCCAGGTTGCAGCTCCCACATTGCAGCTCTCAGGTTGCAGCTCTCGGGTTGCAGCTCCCAGGTTGTAGCTCTCAGGTTGCAGCTCTCAGGTTGCAGCTCCCAGGTTGTAGCTCTCAGGTTGCAGCTCTCGGGTTGCAGCTCCCAGGTTGCAGCTCTCAGGTTGCAGCTCCCAGGTTACAGCTCTCAGGTTGCAGCTCCCAGGTTGCAGCTCTCAGGTTGCAGCTCCCAGGGTTGCAGCTCTCAGGTTGCAGCTCTCAGGTTGCAGCTCCCAGGTTGCAGCTCTCGGGTTGCAGCTCTCGGGTTGCAGCTCTCGGGTTGCAGCTCTCGGGTTGCAGCTCTCAGGTTGCAGCTCTCAGGTTGCAGCTCTCGGGTTGCAGCTCTCGGGTTGCAGCTCTCGGGTTGCAGCTCTCAGGTTGCAGCTCCCAGGTTGCAGCTCTCAGGTTGCAGCTCCCAGGTTGCAGCTCTCAGGTTGCAGCTCTCGGGTTGCAGCTCCCAGGTTGCAGCTCTCAGGTTGCAGCTCTCAGGTTGCAGCTCTCGGGTTGCAGCTCTCGGGTTGCAGCTCTCAGGTTGCAGCTCCCAGGTTGCAGCTCTCGGGTTGCAGCTCCCAGGTTGCAGCTCTCAGGTTGCAGCTCTCAGGTTGCCGCTCCCAGGTTGCAGCTCTCAGGTTGCAGCTGCCAGGTTGCAGGTCCCAGGTTGCAGCTCCCAGATTGCAGCTCCCAGGTTGCAGCTCCCAGGTTACAGCTCTCAGGTTGCAGCTCCCAGGTTACAACTCTCAGGTTGCAGCTCCCAGGTTGCAGCTCTCAGGTTGCAGCTCTCAGGTTGCAGCTCTCAGGTTGCAGCTCCCAGGGTTGCAGCTCCCAGGTTGCAGCTCCCAGGATTGCAGCTCCCAGGTTGCAGCTCCCAGGATTGCAGCTCCCAGGTTGCAGCTCCCAGGATTGCAGGTCCCAGGTTGCAGCTGGCAGGTGAAGGGAAGAGCGTGACCAGTGGGTGAGCAGCGTGAGTGTGAGTGCAGAGAGCCATCACCGCCCTGGTGGGTGGCGGGCAGCGGGACACATGTGGGTCCCCAACTCGATGGTTCCTTACTCGTCTTCATTAACCATTTCGTTTCGTTCCTTAACGTTGTCAACATGGGAGTTTAGAGTTACAACACATACACAAGGTCTTGGGTTAATGATGGTTAATTAAGTCTAATGTTGTTTGGTCGTTACACATCCAACATGAGGTCGTGTGTTTAATGTCGCCTGATCAATTTTAATAGTGTTTAATTAAGAGTTTCAGATCCAACAGTAGGTCTCGTAGGGATTACTGGTGACTGGTAGGGATTACAGGAGAGTGGTAGGGATTACTGGAGAGTGGTAGGGATTACTGGTGACTGGTAGAGATTATTGGAGAGTGGTAGGGATTACAGGTGACTGGTAGGGATTACTGGAGAGTGGTAGGGATTACTGGTGACTGGTTGGGATTACTGGTGACTGGTAGGGATCATTGGAGAGTGGTAGGGATTACTGGTGAGTGGTAAGGATTACTGGTGACTGGTAGGGATTACTGGTGACTGGTAGGGATTACTGGAGAGTGGTAGGGATTACTGGTGAGTGGTAGGGATTACTGGTGACTGGTTGGGATTACTGGTGACTGGTAGGGATTACTGGAGAGTGGTAGGGATTACTGGTGAGTGGTAGGGATTACTGGAGGAGTGGTAGGGATTACTTGAGAGTGGTAGGGATTACTGGTGAGTGGTAGGGATTACTGGTGACTGGTAGGGATAACTGGAGAGTGGTAGGGATTACTGGTGAGTGGTAGGGATTACTGGTGACTGGTAGGGATTACTGGTGACTGGTAGGGATTACTGGTGACTGGTAGGGATTACTTGGAGAGTGGTAGGGATTACTGGTGAGTGGTAGGGATTACTAGTGACTGGTAGGGATTACTGGTGACTGGTAGGGATTACCGGTGACTGGTTGGGATTACTGGAGAGTAGTAGGGATTACTGGTGAGTGGTAAGGATTACTGGTGATTGGTTGGGATTACTGGTGACTGGTAGGGATTACTGGAGAGTGGTAGGGATTACTGGTGACTGGTATGGATTACTGGAGAGTGGTAGGGATTACTGGTGACTGGTAGATATTACTGGAGAGTGGTAAGGATTACTGGTGAGTGGTAGGGATTACTGGTGACTGGTAGGGATTACTGGAGAGTGTTAGGGATTACTGGTGAGTGGTAGGGATTACTGGTGAGTGGTGGGGATTACTGGTGACTGGTAGGGATTACTGGAGAGTGGTAGGGATTATTGGTGACTGGTAGGGATTACTGGAGGGGTAGGGATTACTGGTGACTGATAAGGATTACTGGTGACTGGTAGGGATTACTGGAGAGTGGTAGGGATTACTGGTGACTGGTAGGGATTACTGAAGACTGGTAGGGATTACTGGAGAGTGGTAAGTATTACTGGTGAGTGGTAGGGATTACTGGTGACTGGTAGGGATTACTGGTGAGTGAGAATGAGGGAGTATACCCATAATAGTGAGAGCCATCATCACCGTACATCAAGATCATCACTACGTCAAGATCATCACCGTACGTCAAGATCATCACTGTACGTCAAGATCATCACTGTACGTCAAGATCATCATTATCCGTCAAGATCATCACCGTACGTCAAGATCATCACCGTACGTCAAGATCATCACTGTATGTCAAGATCATCACTGTACGTCAAGATCATCATTATACGTCAAGATCATCACTGTACGTCAAGATCATCACTGTACGTCAAGATCATCACTGTACGTCAAGATCATCATTATACGTCAAGATCATCACCGTACGTCAAGATCATCACTGTACGTCAAGATTATCATTATACGTCAAGATCATCACCATACGTCAAGATCATCACTGTACGTCAAGATCATCACTGTACGTCAAGATCATCACTGTACGTCAAGATCATCACTGTACGTCAAGATTATCATTATACGTCAAGATCATCACCGTACGTCAAGATCATCACTGTACGTCAAGATCATCACTGTAGGTCAAGATCATCACTGTACGTCAAGATCATCACCATACGTCAAGATCATCACCGTACGTCAAGATCATCACTGTACGTCAAGATCATCACCGTACGTCAAGATCATCACTGTACGTCAAGATCATCACTGTAGGTCAAGATCATCACTGTACGTCAAGATCATCACCATACGTCAAGATCATCACTGTACGTCAAGATCATTACTGTACGTCAAGATCATCACCGTACGTCAAGATCATCACCGTACGTCATGATCATCACTGTACGTCAAGATCGTCACTGTACGTCAAGATCATCACTACGTCAAGATCATCACCGTACGTCATGATCATCACTGTACGTCAAGATCGTCACTGTACGTCAAGATCATCACTACGTCAAGATCATTATACGTCAAGATCGTCACTGTACGTCAAGATCATCACTACGTCAAGATCATCATTATACGTCAAGATCATCATGTATTAACATTACTATCTCGAAAAAAAACATTTTTCACACCACGTTGAAAGTTATACATCGCGCCAGTGTAATTAATGAGGTTCATTCTACCTAATTTATCACAGAAACAATTATTCATTTCGAAGTGTTTTGCAGTGGGAATTATCTATGCCGTTATCTATGCCATTATCTATGCCGTTAAATCCGATTACGTCAGCTTATCAGCCAATAAATCTCAGCCAGCCATCTGTCTGTGTCTGGCACTCAGCGCTGCCTCACTGGCTTGGCACTCAGCGCTGCCTCACTGGCTTGGCACTCAGCGCTGCCTCACTGGCTTGGCACTCAGCGCTGCTTCACTGGCTTGGCACTCAGCGCTGCCTCACTGGCTTGGCACTCAGCGCTGTCTCACTGGCTTGGCACTCAGCGCTGCCTCACTGGCTTGGCACTCAGCGCTGCTTCACTGGCATGGCACTCAGCGCTGTCTCACTGGCTTGGCACTCAGCGCTGCTTCACTGGCATGGCACTCAGCGCTGCCTCACTGGCTTGGCACTCAGCGCTGCCTCACTGGCATGGCACTCAGCGCTGCCTCACTAGCTTGGCACTCAGCACTGCTTCACTGGCATGGCACTCATCGCTGCCTCACTGGCTTGGCACTCAGCGCCGCCTCACTGGCATGGCACTCAGCGCTGCCTCACTGGCTTGGCACTCAGCGCCGCCTCACTGGCATGGCACTCGGCGCTGCCTCACTGGCTTGGCACTCACCGAGGCGGCGCTGAGTGCCAAGCCAGTGCAATAATAATAATAATAATAATAATAATCTATATAAATAAAAAAGGAAATGTTCGTTTGTGCATAACCGCTAATCTCCGAAAGTTCTTCACAATTGCCTTGACATTTTCACACAATGTTCCATTCGCATCCGGCCAGGTTTCTATATACATACTATATACATGTCACGTCTGTGACGGTAAAAAAACATGCTTTTTCTGAAAAACTGTGTTTTTCATGAGTTTTTCTTGTGAGGGAAATCTACGCAACCTCTTTACCGATTGCTTTGAAATTTTGACACAAAGTTGCATTTGAATAGGCGCGTGTTTTTAAATACTTACTATATAGATGCCTCACCTCTGACAGGATTTTTTTTTTTGTTTAAACAGCGCCATCTGTTGGACGTAAGAGCAACACACGCTGTAATCTCCAAAAGCTTTTACTGATTGCTTTGAAATTTTTACACAACATTACATTCGAATAGGCGCGTCTTTTTATATACCTACTAAATTGATGCCGCCCCTGTGACAGGTAAAAACATGCGTTTTTGAAAAACAGCGCCATCTGTTACACTTAATAGCTACATGCACACTATACTAATAGTGCGCACGAATTCCATTTCAATGTTTCCGATTGCATTGATAAATTTCATTTTCATAGATTTCGATTTATTTTATTTTTTATTGAATTATTTTGTGTGACATTGTGTTGGAATTTAGCTGTGTTGTTTACTGTACCGTTCATTTCGTGAGTATAGTTTATTTTTTATTTATTCATATTTTCATTGCATTTTTAAACTGTTTTTCTTATATTTCAGTGACGGGAACATCAGAACATTTGGGAAGGCATCGGATGAGAGAGTGGGGAATGGTGGGGATGATGAGGGGACGGAAGTGAGAGATGGTGGGAATGACGAGGGGACAAGGGAGGGGGTAATGGTGGAGAAGGACGAGGGGACGGGGGAGCTTGGGATGGTGGGGACGAGGGGATCGGGGAATGGAGAATGGTGAGAAGGACAAAGGGACAGGGGAGTAGGGCATAGTAGGAAAGAAGAGGGGATGGTGGAGTGGGGAATGGTTGGGAGGCCAAGGACGGGTGAGGGGGGACAGGGAAGGTTGCCGTGGCTCAGCAACACACACGTGTGTTGCTGAGCCACAGCAGTGCGTGGCCGGGTACTGCTAGTTATCTATATAAATAAAAATGTAAATGTTTGTTAAAAATCGCTAATTTCCAAAAGTTCTTTACCGATTGTTTTGAAATTTTGACACAACGTTCCAGTGACATAAGAACGTGTTTATATATACCCACTATATAGATGTCACATCTAGGACAAGTAAAAACACGCATATTTTGAAAAACTGTTTTTCAGGTAAGTTTTCACATAAGAGAAATCTCCAAAATCTCTTTCCGATTGCTTTGAAATTTTGACACAATGTTGCATTCGAATCTGCATGTGTTTTTATGTACCTACTATATAGATGCCACACCTGTGACAGGTAAAAACATGTTTTTTTGTAATACAACACTATCTGTTGCACGTAAAAGCAACACACACTATACTAAATATGTTACAATTCCATTTCAGTATTTCCGATTGCATTGATAAATTGAACCTTTGTAGATTTTGATTTATTTTCATTTTGATTTCATTATTTTCTGTGACATTGTGTTGGAACTGAGCTGTGTTGTTTACCATACCGTTCATTTCGTGAGTATAGTTTATTTTTCATTTTTCTATTTTTTCATTTCATTTTTTTTGTAACTGTTCTTATTTTTTAGATGAGAACATCAAATCATTTGGGAATGCATCAGACGAGGGAGTGGGGGATGGTGGGGAGGATGAGGGGACAGGGAGAGGGGAAAATGTTAGGGAGGACAGGGAAGAGTTGCTGTGGCTCAGCAATACTCATGTGTTGCTGAGCCACAGCAAAGTGTGACCGGGTAAAGCTAGTAATCTATATAAATTAAAATGTAAATGTTCGTTTGTTCAAAATCGCTAATCTCCGAAAGTTCTTCACCGATTGTTTTGAAATTTTATATACCTACTATATACATGCCACACCTGTAACAGATAAAAACTAATATGCTTTTTTGAAAAACAGCGCCATCTGTTAGACGTAAGAGCAACACACGCTGAAATCTCCAAAAGTTCTTCACCGATTGCTTTGAAATTTTGACACAACGTTGCATTCAAATAGGCGCATCTTTTTATGTACCTATTATATAAATGAAACACCTGTGACAGGTAAAAACATGTTTTTTTAAACAGTGCCTGTGCCAGGTATGTAAAACAAGACGCGCTATACTAAATATGTTACAATTCCATTTTAATGTTTCTGATAGCATTGATAAATTAAGTTTTCATAGATTTCGATTTGTTTTTATTTTGAATAATTATTGCAACATTGCATTGGAATTGAGCTGTTTTGTTTACCATACCGTTCATTTCATAAAGTATAGTTTATTTTTTTTATTTGCTCATTGTATTTTTTTATTTTTTTAACTGATCTCCTTATGTTTCAGTGATGGGAACATCAGATTATTTGGGAATGCATCGGATGAGGGAGTGGGGAATGGTGGGGAGGACGAAGAGATGGGGGAGTGGGGGGATGGTAGGGGGGACAAGGGGACAGGGGAGGGGAGGGGGAGGTGGAATCGTTGGCAGGACGGAGGGGCAGTGGAGGTGCTGAGCCACAGCAACACGTGGCTGGGTACAGCTAGTAATAATAATAATAATACAAATAATAATAATAATTTAACAAATAAATGTGTAAGCATACATAGCTTATCATTTACTATTTCAGGAGCCAAAAATATTCAAAATAACATTTTTGTTCTATTGAAGACAAAAGAAGTACGATAACTGTATGTTGAGAGAAGTAAGATAACTGTGTTGAGTGTAGTAAGATAACTGTGTGTTGATAGAAGTAAGATAACTCTGTGTTAAGAGAGTATGATAACTGTGTATTAAGAGAAGTATTATAACTGAGTGTTATGAGAAGTATGATAACTGTGTTAAGAGAAGTATGTTAACTGTGTGTTGAGAGAAGTAAGATAACTGTGTGTTGAGTGAAGTAAGATAACTGTGTGTTGAGTGAAGTAAGATAACTGTGTGTTGAGTGAAGTAAGATAACTGTGTGTTGAGTGAAGTAAGATAACTGTGTGTTAAGAGAAGTAAGATAACTCTGTGTTAAGAGAAGTAAGATAACTGTGTGTTAAGAGAAGTAAGATAACTGTGTGCTAAGAGAAGTAAGATAACTGTGTGATGAGAGAAGTAAGATAACTGCGTGATGAGAGAAGTAAGGTAACTATGTGATGAGAGAAGTAAGATAACTGCGTGATGAGAGAAGTAAGATAACTGCGTGATGAGAGAAGTAAGATAACTGCGTGATGTGAGAAGTAAGATAACTGCGTGATGAGAGAAGTAAGATAACTGCGTGATGAGAGAAGTAAGATAACTGCGTGATGAGAGAAGTAAGATAACTGCGTGGTGAGAGAAGTAAGATAACTGCGTGATGAGAGAAGTAAGATAACTGCGTGATGAGAGAAGTAAGATAACTGCGTGATGAGAGAAGTAAGATAACTGCGTGATGAGAGAAGTAAGATAACTGCGTGATGAGAGAAGTAAGATAACTGCGTGATGAGAGAAGTAAGATAACTGCGTGATGAGAGAAGTAAGATAACTGCGTGATGAGAGAAGTAAGATAACTGCGTGATGAGAGAAGTAAGATAACTGCGTGATGAGAGAAGTAAGATAACTGCGTGTCACGCACAGACAGATCAGGACAATTGCGGCAACTAATACCTGTTTTTTGTGGGTATTTTTATCCTCTCGAAAAAATGCTCGGGAAAGAATTGTCTTGTAATTGAATTTAAACATTCTGTTTCGTTTAAATGAAAATGTGAACTTTTAATGGTTCTCATCCATCACACTTCACAGATAGCTTAATTCTACATAATTTACGGCACACCCATCCTCAAAATATTAAACAAATCCTCATTAATCTAGAGGCCGGCTCCCTGTTCAGTAATTAAAAACAATTTACACTTGATTCATACTTAATTATTTCGAATGATTCAAAACTTAATCATTTATTTCTGTACCTGTTCGAACTGCACCGCTCGTCTGGAAATATAATTAATTGTCAATATAATTGAAACACTGCCTCAGGCTGGGCTCATTTATATAGTGGTCGTCCTTTAAAGTAGCATTCATCAATTAATCATACTATATTCGTCTATAAGAGAGAGCGTCAGTTTGTCTGACTGTCCAAGGTTGTTAGACTAAACCCCTAAGGCAAGCCTCACCAAACCTTACGGGATGAATGGTCTGTGGTGCGGGACAAACATAGGTTGGACAGTGTCGGCTTAAGTGAAATACTTTAAACAATATTAGCATTATAGAGACCCCCAAGGCGGTGTTCAGTGAGTCACGTGTGACATGTTTGGTGTATTTATCATATCAGAATCTTGCCATTTCTCTGTCAAGCTGATACTTCACTCTTCTTCCCTCCTTCGCCTTCCTTTCATCGCCCCTCAAGAACCACTGAAACAATTGTATGTGTCTCAGATCTTTCGCTTTTTTCTTTCTCCTCTCTTCCTTTTTCCATTTCCAGTTTTTTTTCAGAAACTATCCCTCGTTAATCACACGCTTGAGTCCCACACTTGACAACATGGAAATGGAATGAGGAGTGTTTATATTTTCTGATATTTCTTACATTTAACTTAGCCTCGACCAGCCTATGTCTGTCCCGTACCCCAGGCCATTCCCACTGCCAGTTTGTGTAAGGCAGTTGACCCAAGCAACCGGCGTCCCACTTTGGACAACAACAAAAAAGTTCTCTCTTATTGTTCTCTCTTAAGACGGCTAATGTAGTCTCAATATACAAAAAGGGCCACAGACAAGAGGCACTGAACTACAGGCCTAGTGTCCTTAACTTGTATACCATGCAAGGTGATGGAGAAGATTGTGAGAAAAAACCTAGTAACACATCTGGAGAGAAGAGACTTCGTGACAACCCATCAACATGGGTTCAGGGAGGGTAAATCTTGCCTCATCGGCTTAATAGAATTCTATGATCAGGTGACAAAGATTAAGCAAGAAAATAAAGGGAGGGCAAACGGCATTTTCTTGGACTGTCGGAAAGCCTTTGACACAGTACCCTGTAAGAAGCTGGTGCATAAGTTGGAGAAACAGTCAGAGTAACTTGTAAGGTGCTCAAGTGGATAAGGGAGTACCTAAGCAATAGGAAGCAGAGAGTTTCAGGAAGTGGTAAGACCTCAGATAGGCGTGAAGTCGCCAGCAGAGTCCCACAGGGTTCTGTACTCGGACCTATCTTGTTTCTTTATACGTAAAATATTTTGTAGAGGGTATAGACTCATTCCTCTTAATGCTTGCTGATGATGCCAAAATTATGAGAAGGATTAGGACTTAGGAGGACTGCTTGAGGCTTCATGAAGACATGGACAAACTGAAGGAATGAGCCAACAAATGGTTGTTAGAGTTTAACCCGAGCAAATGTAATATAATGAAGATAGGTGTAGGGAGCAGGAGGCCGGATGCAAGGTATCATTTGAGAGATGAAATGCTTGAAGGAACAGGGAGAAATACCTGGGGGTTGATATCACGGCAGACCTGTTATCTGAAGCCCACATCAAGCGGATAACATCAGCGGCATATGCCAGGCATATTCGTAACATAAGAACTGCATTTAGAAAATTATGTAAGGAGTCATTATGAACCTTGTATACCACATATGTCAGACCTATCCTGGAGTTTGCAGCTCCAGTATAGAGTCCATATCATGTCAAGCATAAGACTAATTTGGAGAAGGTTCAGAGGTTTGCCACCAGACTAGTATCTGAACTGAGGAGTTTGTGCTACGTGGAGAGACTAAGGGAACTAGTCCACTGAAAGACAGAGTTAGGGGAGACATGATCGCCACATGCACAATTCTCAGAGGAATTGATTTGAATTTGAAATGAACTAATTGCCAACCCACTACAGGGTAGTATTACCATTAATTAATAGTGCAGACCCTATTTTGAGTGAGATTTTGTACCAGCACAAGTTGTGTCATATATCTATAACTGACCTATTTTATAATTGTTTACTTATAATCATTGTACCTTTGAGTGTTAATTTGTGTCTACACCAACCAGGAGTGATTATGACGAGCTAACCTGAGGTATATCCAACATGGACACTAATTACCACTCAAATTCTTTGTGTATTATTATACCTATATTATTTATGTGCTAACCTCTAGGGAGGTTGGATTATTGGCCAGTGACTATAAGTTTTACCCTCGGTTACTGTCATCGGTGCTTGCTCACAACACATGAGTATCCCAGTTACATTAGTAACAATATTATAAGCTCTGTAAACACCAATCAAACAGCCAGCGTGGCTACTAACGAAATTAAAATAAAACAGACTCTGGCAAGACTTAAGGGTCACTTAACAAGACAGATTAAAAAGTGCAATGATCTATCTCAACAGTCTCCAGTTGATCATGTGCAACTGGATACCTACTTTCAAGTAGCAATAAGTAAATTTGAGCAAGTTAAGCACCAAACAGAAAAGTATCTTTCTGAACTTGCCAACACTACTTTAACAGCTGAGGAATTAGATGATATTGTGGAGACCATGGCCCAATATGAAGATGATACACAGTCCAGGTTGGATCCATTCATTAAAATAATTGCCTAGAACAAGGTAACATCAACAGTTTTATCTAATATGAGTCAAGCAGAAGCTCGACTCCCTCCAATTAATTTACCCACTTTCTCAGAAAAAGACGAGGAAGATTGGGACGAATTTGGGAACAAATTCGTAGACCTTGTGGACTCAAAACAATCTTTACCTGAGAGTAGTAAATTCTCGTATCTCCAAGGCCAATTATCAGGTGAGGCTAAAACAGTAGTATCCCATCTGAGGTTAACTAATGACGACTATGACCTCGCAATAAAACTCCTCAAGGATAATTATGCTGATCCAGAAGTAAGAACATCACATTTAGTACATGAGCTGTTGCATTTACCCCCACCGGAGGCTTCAGCTGATTCACTCCAAGTAATCAAGCTGGAGGTAGAATCATTGATCAATGCCCTCAGCCTGACAGACGATACAACTGCAGCTGAGTGGGTCTTGAAAATAATTGTACAGGAGAATATATGTAGGGACATATTGAGACAAATGAGTGATCACTACAATAAAAGTATTTTATCCTTAAGTGAAATATCTGAGTGTTTACATTCAGTAATTCATCAACTACATACGGATGACAAATTAAAAAAACCAAGTAAATCTTCAGAAACCAATAATATTAAACCACAGAGTACAAAGGTACTCTAAATCAATCTAAACAATATAATTCCACACCAAATTGGAACCGTGGCAGTGTGGGCATATATGAAGTAGGACCCTCCAAGCCTATAGTTACTGTGTCACCCAAGACGGTGACTCCAAAGGTACTGTAAGCTATGGAACATGTTTGTTATGCCAAGAGAAACATTCACTGTATCACTGTCCCAATATTCCTGATTGTGACGCCCGTGTCAAGCTGCTCACAGAGTTGCAACATTGCACGAGGTGCCTCAGGAAACAACATCAGCGACTGTGAGACCCAATTACACACACCTGCAACAGGTGTAACAAGGGTCAGCATCATGCAGCATTGGTAGAGTTTCCAAATTAACTATAGGTAATATTTTTTTGTATCTGTTAGTTCAGACTATAACTGTGACATTCTCTTCCTTTTATTAGATCAATATTTTACTTGTTTGTTCTCTCTCCCAGTCCCCACAACATCTTCTCCAGGGGTATATGAACCATTATTAATTCTTTGTTACTATTCCTCAAAACATAAGCTAAATAGGCTAGTCTGGGGAAATAGCGTCTCCCATTCTTTTTCTTCTTCATTACTCCATCCAATTCTATCATTAAACCCATTACCATACGGGATAATTACACGCTGGATGGAATTATTATATCTAGCTTCACGACAAATTTGTCCTATTGCCGATTTAAAACTGCAACATTTAATAATGTCTTTCGGTATACTTTAATCTTCATCAGAGTTACTGTACTGAAGTCCTATAATATGAGGTTTTATTGGTTCTGGAGATAAACCCAGTATTATCCCACCTGGAGTTATATTAATCTGAACTGCCTCGCATTGAGAAACTTTACTGTAAAGATATTTTTCCCGTAACCATTGTGCAAATCCACTAGAGAATTACTGATGATTGTAGACAAGACAGTTACCGGGTTGTAAAATTGAATCATTAATAAAGTCTGCATCTATAATACACTTATTTAAATGCTTCAACTTTGTGAGTGTGTGTACATAGAACAACACATCTTGAAGTAGGAAAAAAAACTTCGTACTTCATAATATATATCCAGACATGCAGAGTTGTCATCTAGACATTTAAAGAAGGAGAAAATAAACACAATTTTTTTAATTTGTAAAAAATACAGCTTTATATAAAATACATTACCCTCCACAACATTAATATTCACATTCCATTTTCTCTTCTAGATTTGTTAAGCTACATACTGTGCAGTTTTCCAAGTAATTTGAAAAACCAAATCCATATGAAATAATAATTCTCTTAACGTGTCTTTCAAGAATGTGAATAAGGGCTTCCTTCAGAGCTTTTTCAAACCAGCGTCATCTCTGATATTCTGTATCTTTGTTAAGCCCTTTCTTAAAATGCTCATCCTAACTGCGTTCTTCACACGGAGGATTTTCGTAAGTTGGTAAAGTTGCTGGTCCTTTAGCAATTTGGATCACTAATCCAATATTAAGCGGTAGATGGGGGGGGGGAGTCTTCATCCATCTGGTTGTTGAATTCAGGTGGTTCTCCAACATGTATACTACCCGGGTTGTTGCGATGAGATACAACGGCGCGATTTTAGTAAGGGAAGTTTTCACGAAGTAATCTGGTATAGGAATAACTATCTCACAATCCTTGTACAATTTTACACAATTGTTGCATCAAGATCGTACATCAAACAATCTTGATGATTGTAGCTGGATAGAGGCATCTCCTGGTTAAACAGTAATATAACATTTACTCCGTAGGGCTCTAAATGTGTATACATATCTTCAATAACTGGAAAACAATTTTTTTCCTAAACTTTATCTCCTCGCACACAGGTGCGCCCATTGTCCGTCGGTATTATAACTCGAACAATTTGAGGAGAATCCCCGTTAAAGTTAAAGACTTCTTCCATACCACCGAAGTAGACAATACAATTGTTTACTTCATGTCTTTACTTTACTTCACTTGTCTTTTGATTTTTCTATAATTTTCTGAGCAATGTTATTACTTTCTATAGGTGAACCAATACCATATTGAACGGTTATAGCGACGATATATGGAAGATTTTCTTTGTTAGAGACGTGAATTGTTCCTGGTACGGGATGATCTTCAGGGATACATCTCTTGAGACTGTGCGAGGGTCGGCGAACATCATGAGCGTCGGCGTGAGGGAACTTCTTGGCCAAGTCTGGGGCCAGGCCTCGAGGGAAGCAGGATATACAGTTCACTCCATACACAGTGCAGGTTGGATTACTACAAAATGTTTCGTCGGGTAAATAACCCCGACAAGTTTTTATCCACATGGTTTTCTGCCTCGTAAGGTAGTAGATATTACCTAGTCATAATAATGACATCCATCGTGACTTCCATATTTATCTTGACCTCCCTCGTGACCTTCCTTGTGACCTCCCTCGTGACCTCCCACGTGACCTCCCTCGTGAGAAGAGAACTGAGAGAAAACTGTCAACATCAGAGCCCCGAGACTGTTCAACACGCTTCCACTACACATAAGGGGCATAACTGACCGACTCCTCACAGTGTTCGAGAGAGAGAACTGGATAAGCACCTCCAAGGGATACCTGATCAACCAGATTGTGACTCATATGTCAGGCTGCGAGCAGCTGCGTGCAACAACCTGGTTGACCAGTCCAGCAACAAGGAGGGCTAGTAGAGGACCGGGCCACGGGGTCGCTAAGCCTCGAAATCACCTCAAGGTAAGGTGACCTCCCTCGTGACCTCCCTCGTGACAGCCGCGGCTTCCCATCGAGTCAAAAAGTTTCCCCATTCTGGTTATTTTATCTCAGGTATTTGTTGTTACCGGCTTTATGAGCTCTGCAAATTTACTTCTAGATGGATACTGATCAAGAACAGAGCCAATCCATGAAGAAAGCATTGCCCGGAATACGACCAGACAAGTCGTTTAACAAACAGGTACCCATTTTACTGTTGGGTAAACAGAGGCTACAGTTAAGGATTGACACCAAGTAAATCCTCCCCGGCCAGGATATGAACCCTGGACAAAATGCTCGCAAAACGCCAGGCGAGTGTCTTACCAACTACACCACGCAGACTGGACTACAATCACGGAGATGATTAATCAAGAGTGTTCATTTATTAGAAGTGACAGGAATGACAACGTTTCTTTAGCTATGGCAGAGATGGCTTTCCAATATGGACTAGAATTCTTCTCCACTAAACATGAACTGGAAAATATAGTCCATTTAGTGAAAGTAGGAAGTATATATTCTTTATGTTATATTTTTATATTTGTCTCTCATATGTTTTATTTTGTACAAATTGTCTTTAATAGGATCTTTTTCCAAAGAACATTTTACATGAACTACATTATATTTTAGGTAGTCTACCTCCCAAGGAAGATTGTGTTTGATAAAATATAAGAATCCGCTGCATCAGGGGGTTGGTATCGAATAAAGATCGCCTAAAGACGTATGGTATTACATGTTCTGGATGTGTCAAGCAAACCTCTAATGAGCTGCCTGAAGCTGGATTTTTCTATTGCATTATGAAGTGAATAGTGTAACTAATTTGTAAATTATTAGAGTTGTAAGTAAAGTAATAATGCATATTAGTTCATAAGATAATAAAGAGATGATGCTGGAATCTTAATGACTGGGATTTTCAAGTGTAAGTGATCATGTATGCAGCATTTATTGCAGCTATTGATTACATAACTGGAGACCAGAGGACGACCCTTGGACGTTATATGCACGATGTAAACCTAAATGTTCCTATGTTATTCTTACAAGGGGCGAGGAGTTTGTTAAGAATGCTGGATTGACTTTACCACTACCTATAAAACCTAAATCATTCTTTAATAAGTAGACTATACTTTAATTAATAGCCTAATGAACCGTACAGATAAATTTAAATACTGATTAATCAAAATATATTACCTGATGAATGTGGAAGACACACTCTTTGGCAATACCTTAACCCTTTAACTGTGCAACGCGCCTGCAGGCCCACGTCTGGGGTGGGCTGCGCGCCTCCAGGTATTTGTATTTTTCACTTTCCATTCAAAACTCCGGTGGCTACATGGGGTTCACATCAGCTTCCTCAGGGCTCTTGTAAACAGACGCCATCTTTAAAAAAAATCATGTTCCACATTCCCGGGTGTGAGAGCCTCAGTAGTGAGTGAGCAACCAAGGCTGGCGCTCGCAGCATGAGCGCACAGCACTGCTGTTCAGCGTGTGACCACAGCATCGCCTAATAATGTCAAAATATATATATATAACCTGTATTATTTAGCCATGATAGTATTATAGAAGAGCCTGGGTGTGATAATGACTAGATACAATGTTCAAATATCAGTGATTCAATGCTGTTCACGATGTTCACAGCGCTAGCCACAGCACCACAGCAATTATTTCATCCATCTAGGAATCTTCAAACGACTTCTTAGGTTCCTTTTCAAAATAAACTTGTGGTCAATTATTCATTTACAGGAATTAGTGACCAGGATTGTGGTTATAAATAGCGTTGTGCGTAGTATTGTGGAAGGAGGAATTTTGGTGAGGGAGAGAATTGAGGTAGCCTGACTGTGGCAGCCACTCTTCTTTTTGTTCACCATACATGCTTCGTGGTTCGCTATGGGGAACACACATGTACATGGGTATATACAGTGTGTGTGAATATAATGTAATAACAGCAACAGGAGTATGCTGAGAGGAGCTATTTTGGAGAGGGAGGTGACGTCGTAATTGTAGCGTCGTCTGCTGTCTGCTGTGTGATTTCTCATGCAGAGTATGGTGGCCACTGTACTGTTTGGACACAATACCGGCTTACTTGCATAGTTCTGGTAAATAAAACATGTAGATAGGTATATATAACATGTGTAAATAGTGTAATAAAAACAATAACAGTATGGTGGGAGGAGCAATGTTGGCGAGTAAGACGTTGGAGTGAGGGAGGACCTGTCTGGGTGTGGCTGCTCACACTCGCGATGTTCTGAATGTGTTGATGGTGAATGTGTTGATGGTGAATGTATATAGTGTGTGACAGTGTATAGTGTGTAAATAGATAATATATATACATAAATTATCATGATACATGGTAAATATGTGCAGCATATGTGTACACAAGTGTCATGCACGTAACACAGTGTCCTCGGACAGTACGGATGTTTAACTGCTGTAATAAAGTGTAAGTGTTCATTATACATAGGATTAGCACGTAAAAACAAATAAAATGTATTGGGAACTGTGCGCAAAAATGAACAAAAATATATTCGCGGCAACTGGCGCGCCCCGCCCCGGGCGCCCCACCGGCCCCGAGAGTGTATGTCGCGGGTGAACGGGGAATGATGACGTCACGCACCAACTTACGGATCCCGTAGCAGCCAAATTAAGTATGTACAATTTCGATTTTTTTTGGACATACCCATACTGAGGGAAGGGTTTTTGACACTTTAAAAAACAAAAGAATTTTTTTCAAGAGAATTTATTTCCTGTGCAATGGGGGGGGGGGGTGTCATATTTGGAGGCGGCGCAGTTAAAGGGTTAAATGATCTAATGATTTATTGCCTTTCCTTTCACAGAGTAGATGAATAGAAACAGTTTTGTTGTACATGGAAGATGGGTACAAATAATAACCTAGAGGTACGGGAAATACTTTACGATGCTGTGGGTGATAAAGAAGATGATGAATGTGTTATACCCGCTGATCTGAGGTTACAAACATTACCTGTGACTTGTACTAACGCAGCTGAAAACAACAATTTTACAGATTCATGTTGGGAAAAAAATATATTTTATCCAAGAGTTTGTATGGATAAAAACATATATATTGTAATAGTACTGTGTAAACACACGGAGACGGGCAGCGGAGGTCTATTATCTCTGAAAAACTGTTCGATTTACAGAGGAAATATTTAATATATAATAAGCCAAATTGTTTTTTTCAATAAATGTATATGTTTAAGTACTATGAATTTAAAACTAATTATCTCATGAATAACTGAATATGTTAAACGTTGTAAAGTAAAACTTAACTAAGATTTCCTTTAACCTTAACATAATAATTTGCTTATTATGTTGGGGGCAACAAACAAGTTTTATATATTACTTAAAGTTGATTATGACTACATAAAGACATGTCTTAGTAAGTTTTATTACTACATAAACAAAATAATGAAAAGTTTAAAATAAGAAAAAGATGCCATTGACTATATATTTATTAAAAGCTGAAGAACAATGTTTGTTACAATGAGAGTTTATTTTTTTTTTTTTTTGAGATATATACAAGAGTTGTTACATTCTTGTAGAGCCACTAGTACGCGTAGCGTTTCGGGCAAGTCCTTAATCCTATGGTCCCTGGAATACGATCCCTGCCGCGAAGAATCGTTTTTTCATCCAAGTACACATTTTACTGTTGCGTTAAACAGAGGCTATAGTTAAGGAATTACGCCCAGTAAATCCTCCCCGGCCAGGATACGAACCCTTGACATAGCGCTCGCGGAACGCCAGGCGAGTGTCTTACCACTACACCACGGAGACTGTAATTTAATGCTCGAAGAAGTCCTAGAGAGTATTTGTTTTATATAAAGAGAATCAATGTTTATTAAAATGATCTTGGAATGTATTTTTGCTGACTAAAGACGTCTTGGTGAGATTCATTAATAAACGAAGAGTGTCTTAGAGAGTTAGAACATGTAAAGACGGACGTAGCGAGGATAACTGTAAGAAAGATCATCCAGATAACACACAGGTTGTTCCTACCTGTGTGTGTGTGTTATGGCCAGTTGTTCCTACCTGTGTGTGTTATGGCCAGGTGTTCCTACCTATGTGTGTTATGGCCAGGTGTTCCTACCTATGTGTGTGTGTTATGACCAGGTGTTCCTACCTATGTGTGTGTGTTATGGCCAGGTGTTCCTACCTGTGTGTGTGTGTTATGACCAGGTGTTCCTACCTGTGTGTGTGTGTTATGACCAGGTGTTCCTACCTATGTGTGTGTGTTATGACCAGGTGTTCCTACCTATGTGTGTGTGTTATGACCAGGTGTTCCTACCTGTGTGTGTGTGTTATGGCCAGTTGTTCCTACCTGTGTGTGTTATGGCCAGTTGTTCCTACCTGTGTGTGTTATGGCCAGTTGTTCCTACCTGTGTGTGTTATGGCCAGTTGTTCCTACCTGTGTGTGTTATGGCCAGTTGTTCCTACCTGTGTGTGTTATGGCCAGGTGTTCCTACCTGTGTGTGTGTGTTATGACCAGGTGTTCCTACCTATGTGTGTGTGTTATGGCCAGGTGTTCCTACCTGTGTGTGTGTGTTATGACCAGGTGTTCATACCTGTGTGTGTTATGACCAGGTGTTCATACCTGTGTGTGTGTTATGACCAGGTGTTCCTACCTGTGTGTGTGTGTTATGGCCAGTTGTTCCTACCTGTGTGTGTTATGGCCAGGTGTTCCTACCTATGTGTGTGTGTTATGACCAGATGTTCCTACCTGTGTGTGTGTGTGTTATGGCCAGGTGTTCCTACCTGTGTGTGTTATGGCCAGGTGTTCCTACCTGTGTGTGTTATGGCCAGGTGTTCCTACCTGTGTGTGTGTGTTATGACCAGGTGTTCCTACCTGTGTGTGTTATGACCAGGTGTTCCTACCTGTGTGTGTGTTATGGCCAGGTGTTCCTACCTATGTGTGTGTGTTATGGCCAGGTGTTCCTACCTATGTGTGTGTGTTATGACCAGGTGTTCCTACCTGTGTGTGTGTGTGTTATGACCAGGTGTTCCTACCTGTGTGTGTGTGTGTTATGACCAGGTGTTCCTACCTGTGTGTGTGTGTGTTATGACCAGGTGTTCCTACCTGTGTGTGTTATGGCCAGGTGTTCCTACCTGTGTGTGTGTGTTATGACCAGGTGTTCCTACCTGTGTGTGTGTGTGTTATGGCCAGGTGTTCCTACCTGTGTGTGTGTGTGTTATGACCAGGTGTTCCTACCTGTAGTGTGTGTGTGTTATGACCAGGTGTTCCTACCTGTGTGTGTTATGCCCAGGTGTTCCTACCTGTGTGTGTGTGTTATGACCAGGTGTTCCTACCTGTGTGTGTTATGACCAGGTGTTCCTACCTGTGTGTGTGTTATGGCCAGGTGTTCCTACCTATGTGTGTGTGTTATGGCCAGGTGTTCCTACCTGTGTGTGTGTGTTATGGCCAGGTGTTCCTACCTGTGTGTGTGTTATGGCCAGGTGTTCCTACCTGTGTGTGTGTGTTATGACCAGGTGTTCCTACCTGTGTGTGTTATGACCAGGTGTTCCTACCTGTGTATGTTATGACCAGGTGTTCCTACCTGTGTGTGTGTTATGACCAGGTGTTCCTACCTGTGTGTTATGGCCAGGTGTTCCTACCTGTGTGTGTGTTATGACCAGGTGTTCCTACCTGTGTGTGTGTGTTATGGCCAGGTGTTCCTACCTGTGTGTGTGTTATGGCCAGGTGTTCCTACCTGTGTGTGTGTTATGGCCAGGTGTTCCTACCTGTGTGTGTGTTATGACCAGGTGTTCCTACCTGTGTGTGTGTTATGGCCAGGTGTTCCTACCTGTGTGTGTGTGTTATGGCCAGGTGTTCCTACCTGTGTGTGTGTTATGGCCAGGTGTTCCTACCTGTGTGTGTGTTATGGCCAGGTGTTCCTACCTGTGTGTGTGTGTTATGGCCAGGTGTTCCTACCTGTGTGTGTGTTATGGCCAGGTGTTCCTACCTGTGTGTGTGTGTTATGGCCAGGTGTTCCTACCTGTGTGTGTTATGGCCAGGTGTTCCTACCTGTGTGTGTGTTATGACCAGGTGTTCCTACCTGTGTGTGTGTTATGACCAGGTGTTCATACCTGTGTGTGTGTGTTATGGCCAGGTGTTCCTACCTGTGTGTGTGTTATGGCCAGGTGTTCCTACCTGTGTGTGTGTGTTATGGCCAGGTGTTCCTACCTGTGTGTGTGTTATGGCCAGGTGTTCCTACCTGTGTGTGTGTGTTATGGCCAGGTGTTCCTACCTGTGTGCGCGTATTTACACAGTAAAGTAAACAAGAGTATTGAGAGTGAGCTCATGACTCATTGTTTACTTTGATAAGGCCGGGGGGGGGGGGCTGAGAGCTAGTCACGTGTTGTTGATGTTCAAGAATACTGTTTGGTGAATATTGAACTAAGGCGGAGGACAGGAGTTTGCTCCTGGTGATTCTTTTTTTTTTCTTACTGAGTCTGAAATACACCTGGTTTTAAATTTATGGGGAATGGATCTGTTATTGGCGAAGTTATAAGAGTAAGTTAAAGCGGGGGACAAGAGCCGGAGTCCGGTAACTGCTTTAATCTTATTTACTACGTCCGAAATATGCTGTTTTATAATTTATGGGATTTGACTACATACTAACGAGGCTACACGAGGGAACTAAGGAGGAAAACAGGAGCTGGAGCTTGATAACACTTTTTTTCTTACTACATTTGAAATGTGATTATAATTTGGGCGAAAATTGCACTACTAATATCGAAACTACAATTATTAACGCGTAGAGCCGGGCCCGAGAACTAACATCTGACACTGGGAATTCCTTAACAAGCTCCTAATGATTTTACAAGCAGCTAGTGACCGTGGGGGAAGAGAGTGGAGGGGAGGGTGGGGGGGGGGCGTAGATAAAAGATAGGGGGAGGGGAGAAGAGTAGGGACGGGGTGGAGATAAGATTAGAGGTGAGACAGGTGGCGAGGGTTAGAGGGGGTTAAGAACTACAATAGTAGGCAGGATTACTTAATGAACATATTCCTGAACATGGGAACTCTGTGAACTTTACTCCTGAACTCATAGAAAAAATATTGAGTATATATTTTCTACATAAGAATTCTTCAACAAACTCCGAATTAAACTATTCTCTAAAAAATGGACTCTGAAATAATTTTACCACAACGGCTAAGACAAAGCGATGCTATGGAGACGCTGACAAAATTC
The DNA here is from genome assembly GCF_040958095.1 of Procambarus clarkii. Taxonomy (NCBI): domain Eukaryota; kingdom Metazoa; phylum Arthropoda; class Malacostraca; order Decapoda; family Cambaridae; genus Procambarus; species Procambarus clarkii. The sequence continues at coordinate 21,631,213 of NC_091164.1, forward strand.
AGCCGGAATCCATGTGACAGAGCAACGAGTTTTGGGAGGTCCTTAAAACCGGTGCGACACAGCGACGACTTTACAAAAAGAAAAAAATGTTCACTATGCCCTCAAGCACACTACTCATATTTAGTGCAGTACAAGACCAAGTTGGAGAAGGATAAAAGGTATGCCACCAGACTAGTCCTAGAACAATGAGGTATGAGATATAAGGAAAAACTACATGAATTAAACATCAAGTCACTAAAGACAGAAGGTTCAGGGAAAGCATGATCACCACATACAATTTTTTTAGGGGAATTCACAGGATAGATAAAGACAAAAGATTTTACAAGTGTTATACCCGAACAAGGGGACACAGGTGGAAACTGAGTACCCAAATGAGCCACAGAGATATTATAAATAACTTTTTCAGTGTCAGAGTAGTTAGTAAATGGAATGCATTAGGCAGTGATGTGGTGACTCCACTTATATTTTCAAATATAGATATGATAGAGCCCAGTAGGTTTATAAAACTGTTTAACAGTTGATTAACAAGTAAAAAGTGGGACCAAAGAGCTGAAGCTCAACCCTCCAACAATGAAAATTATGTTTGTATTCACAGTAGAGGGAAAGAGCAAGTGGGATGGGTGTGAGAGGCAAGTGGGAGGGGGAGTGAGAGGCAAGTGGGAGGGGGGTTAAGAGGCCAGTTAGACATAAATAGTTAGTAAGAGGAACCCTCACACCTCGCAGCAACCTTGTGAGAGACGAGCTCAACAAATGCCACCACAAGGAGACAGAAGTCTGAAACACAACAACAACAACAAACAGGAATTCATTCAGTTACAATCAGTAATCAGTGTTGACAACGGGTAATTAACCCGGGCTCCACAACTATATCCTCCCCCATCCAAACTCAATAACCCCCTAACTACCATCTAGTTTACTCAACCGATCCCTTTTCCCAATCCCCTCCAAAACTATTTTCTCTGAACTTTGCTAATTCCTGTTCCACAACATATATATTCATAGCCAACTCACTACCAACCAGCCCCCTCTCTTCCCTCTTCCAATTACCTCACTGACTACCACTTACCTCACTGCATCGCAATCCCAGGCCATCTCCACTATCCAATCCTGCCTCCCTATCCAGACTTGCTACGCTTGAACCACCCCAATACTTATCCATGGAAACATCTTATTAGAGCAGCAAGACCTATATTGGCAAAACATATAGTATTGAATAAGATTGATGATTACAATATGACGCTTAACAAAAATAAAACCATGTAGCTATATAAACCTACAGTATTTTACATAAGCAAATTTAGGGACAAGCATTGATAAGTCGTATTGATAACACACACATCATGTAACATCTGATTTCCTTAGTTTCTGATTTTTTGTTATAAATTTTTACATGCAAAGCATGCGAATAAATATCATAATTATAAACAGAAAACAAACACAAAGGGCAAGACAACAAAAGAACAAAGTCATACACCTGAAGGGCCGCAAAACAAAACACAAAACATAGAACACAGAACATAAAATACAAGGGTACAAAAATCACAGGCCTGAAGGGCCTACAGCAAACAATGGATGTTGGATATCTGGGCTTTGACTCATATATTGAATTATTTAATAACGATAATTAACATAAATCGAAGGACCAGCCACTTTTGAGAAAAGAGGGACAACAATTAAAAGTGATTATAAGATAGACACTATAGAACCAGTGCTTATGGATGATAATTGATTTAACAATCACTTAAAAACAATGAATAGACTGTATTAAAGTCAAAGCCTCAAATATCAACATTGGGGGTTATTTCTAGAAGTTCATATATATCTAGGAACCAGTGTGGTTCGTCACTAGTTGATTAAAAGGTTAGTAACATGGCAAAACTTAACTAGAATGTAGATTCAAGATATGACATATTAGATAACCAATATATTGAAAGATTATTAAATAAGAAACAATAAATATATTCTCTTTAAATATCCTATATGAGAAATTATATAGAAACTACTAATAATCTTATTCAAGATTTCTACGAAAACATTTGTCTTAGCTTTAAGACGACTTCATTAAGTCCATTGCGTTACTCGTCCACGTGATCACCAAATCCCAATAATGAAGGAACCAGTAGTGAGCCTCGTAGGTGAAGAGAGACAACTTGTCACATCCTCGCCTACACGCTGCAGTCATGGAAATTTGAGTAACATTTGATTAGGCTATGAATTATTTCAATATTCATTGAAATTGAAATAAAACGGGAAAATCAACTAACATTGTAGTATAGGTCTTCTTGCAACATAACGATACACTACCCACAAATACACGATCTTGAATGATGCATCAAACTAGAATAGTATACTTAACGTGAGCGTGCGAGAACACTAAAGTCTGCCGAAATCGTGTCTGTTAGTCCCTGACGTCCACTGCTGTGTACGCGTAATTTCAGGTCTTGACTATAATTGTAGACGCGTTATTAAACAGTTGAGCACTGTAAAGCAAGTGATGGTATTGGATGGCGGTCGTCTATGGAGTTACCACACGAGCATTGTTGTGTGACTTGTCAGCCACGCCACTCTTCACGTCTCGTCTGCTCTGCCAGAAAGATGGAAGCCGCTTGGCGTCCCACGCTAGCGTCTCCCTCAACCCTCTCTCGCATCTGCAATAGAATTTAGTAAGGACGGAGAATTCTTCTCTGTGTAATTACTTACGTAATGCGTTAAAGAGAATAGGGTTGCAATTGTAGAGAATTAAATATTATTTATATTCTCGCTAGATGGTGTTGATCAAGCACAGTGTATTTATTAACGTGAAATGAGGAGCATTTTCATGGCATTTGTATATAACAGATAAACTGTTATTTAGTGAGAATTTTAACTAATAACTCTCGTTTATTGGTTCATTAGTGGTTATATTATCAGTAATTAATTATTATACAGAATACTGATAAGATTAGAGAACCTTATTCCATTCTCTAACAGATTGGTAATAATTATGTCCTGCTGAACATTATCTGACGCAATATGCTTCACGATGTCGTGAGAATCTCAGCAAATGACGCATAGATAGAGAAATATTAATTTATGTTAATGCTACAGTTAGTATGGTTAATTGATACTGTAAGTAATATACAACAGTAGTGTATTGTGATACAATAGAGATGTGTCAGTGTTGGAAATTTCCAACAATGGATACATGAATCACAAATGTAAAAGATCCAAATGAGGAGTAACACAAACAAAACAGTTGACAATAGCCTGTCCACAACGGACAAAAGCAAAACACAAATAAAACAGGTAAAGCAAAACATAAAAATACAGTAAAGGCACAAAAACAAAATAAAGTACAAAACCAAGGAACATAAATTACAAAGCCATGGAACATAAAGAAACGAAAGGCACATAACCATAAGCCTAAAGGGCCTACAACAGACATAACAAAAGGGAGGAGAGAGCAAGCAACGCCACTCCCACCCATACTTCTCAGGAAAATTCATCACCAGAAACCGGATGCAATACCCCTCCCAAAGAATCACTGTAGGAGGATTAACAGGCGCACGAGAACGCTCCATCACATCCGGAATAGCGGCCATGAATGCACGGGTACTAGGTACCCAAACAATATCTGGGCACGCAGGGATTGTCAACACCCACTCCCATATCGAGGGCTCTTTTTGAGCACAATTTTTTTTGGAAAACAGCAGCACTAAAAGACTAAATGTCGCGATCAACACCACCAGACAAGGCCACCACGGGAGGCGGCGCTACAGGAGACAACACTGTAGGGACCACATCCAGAACAACATTCACAGGTTTGGGCACCGGCACAGAATCACCATGTAAGGCATTCTTCCTCAGGACCACCACAAGGCCCCGGCCCACATCATCGACTACAGGAGGAGGGACCACCCGCCACTGCGGGAAACTCCCTGCAGGAGAAGAAACAGAGGTTAACATGGATACATGGCCATCAGCGGCAGCAGGCACATGAACCTCCGCCACCACCATCGTTGTCGACACCGTCGCCTCAGGGACTACCTCGACACTTGAAGACTCGTAAGCCTCAAATTCACCCACATCGGACCAGGCAGAAGGAGTAGACCACGTCGAGCACTTGGGACCTGGCTGCACATCTTCAGAGCCGGAGGCGGAATCAGAAGCATGGGAAGTGCAGGGAAGGAGGAGGGGGGGGGGCCCATGTTCGCCCGGCGCAAGACGTCAGCAGCCTCGATGACAGGGAAGACCAGTGCCACCACAGCAGGTGACCCTGCCTCATCACCTCTCAGCACAGCCGGGACAAGCAGCGGGGATAAAGAAACAGGAGCTGCAGGACAAGGCAGAGGGTCAGATGCAGAAGATGGAGGAGCAGGCACAGCAGACTAGAAGCTGAAGATGGCAATGGAGCACCCGGAAGAACTACAGCAGTATCAGGAATGCCACTAGAAGCAGGACACGCAACTGAGGACGGTACAACCACCGGGGCACCAGTCCCACTAGGAGCATACACACCGTCTAACACAGGCTTCGGCACCTCACCCATGGGTACGTCCATAAATTCATCCACCGGCTCCCCCTCCACAGCCAATGGTGGGAAATCATCCTCACAAAAGTGATTCACTTGGGGGATGACGGCCTCGGAGCAGGTAGCAGTTGGGTGGCCCGACAAACCACAGCGAAAGCAGGTGCGAGGCTGACATGCGTAGTATACTCGGACGTTGACCAGACCACACACTAGAAATTGAAGGGACGACGACGTTTCGGTCCGTCCTGGACCATTCTCAAGTCGATTTGAGAATGGTCCAGGACGGACCGAAACGTCGTCGTCCCTTCAATTTCTAGTGTGTGGTCTGGTCAACATACTTCAGCCACGTTATTGTGACTCATCGCCTGCATACTCGGACGTAATACGCCATGAGCTGCACCGAAGATAGGATGTCAAACCGCAACTGCATCCCCAGGGTGCGAATACTAGTCTTGACGCCCTTAAGTTTCCCGAAGGAAATCATATTCAATCTGACACTCATGACAGCGCCATAACGCCCGAAGTACCTCCCAAGCAGTTCCTCCAGGAACTCGAGTGGCGCACCCTGCACACTGACGAAGGTAAGGGCACCTCTCCGGTCGGAGATAACGACCGTACCAGCGGCGTCTGGCAGCGAAAACGACCGACCCTCGGGTGTGTGTTTGCACCACACAAGTGGTGCAAACACACACCTCTTCGTTGCTGAGAAGAAGGCAAATGTCATACAGATTTTCAAGAAAGGCGATAGGGAGGAGGCACTTAACTATAGACCTGTATCACTGACAAGCATCCCCTGTAAAATACTTGCAAGAATAATTAGGCTACGACTGGTTGCACACTGGGAGAATGTTAGATTTGTGAACAAACATCAACATGGGTTCAGGAAAGGGAAATCGTACCTAACAAACCTTTTGGAATTCTATGATAAAATAACGAGGATAAGACATGACAGAGATGGTTGGGCAGACTGCATATTTCTGGACTGTCAAAAAGCCTTTGATACAGTACCACACATGAGACTGCTGTTCAAGCTCGAGAGGCAGGCGGGGGTGGGGGGAAAGGTCCTAGCATGGATAAGGAACTACCTAACAGGAAAGAGCCAAAGAGTTACAGTAAGGGGCGGGAAGTTGGACTGGCGAACAGTAATGAGTGGATTACCTCAAGGATCGGTGCTGGGACCAATTCTATATCTAATGTATGTTAATGACATGTTTACAAGAGTAGAGTCCTACATGTCGATGTTCGCGGATGACGCAAAGTTGATGAGATAATTTGTGACATGAGGATTGCAGGATCCTCCAAGAGGACTAGAACAGGTTCCTGAGATGGTCAGAGAAATGACTACTGGAGTTCAACATGAGCAAATGTAAAGTTATGGAAATGGGACTAGGTGATAAGAGACCAAAGAGACAGTACACAATAAATGGGAACTGCCTACCTGTAACGAAGCGAAAAAGAGACCTAGGCATGGACATATCACCTAATCTATCTCCTGAGGCTTATATAAATAGGATAACAACAGCAACGTACTCTATACTGGCAACAGTTAGAACATGAATCAGAAACCTAAGTAAGGAGGCATTTAGGGCGCTTTACACTGCTTATGTGAGGCCAGTCTTAGAGTATGCCGCCTCACCAGGGAGTCCCCATGTGAAGAAGCATTTAAAGAAACTGGAAAAGGTTCAGAGGTTTGCAACAAGAGTCCCAGAGTTACAAGGAATGGGGTATGAGGAGCACCTGGAGGAACTGTGCCTTACGACACAAGAAAGAATACGGGAGAGGGGGACATGATAGGAAAGTATAAAATACTAAGGGGGTTTGACAGAGTAGACATAGACGAAATGTTCACAAGGAATAGTAACAGAATGAGGGGACATAGGTAAAAGCTGGAAACTCGGATGATAGGAAGTTTTCTTTTAGCGTGAGAGTAGTGGAAAAATGGAATGCACTTAAGGAGCAGGTTGTGGAAGCAAATACTATTCATAATTATAAAACTAGGTATGATAGGGAAATAGGACCGTAGTCATTGCTGTAAACAACCGATGCTCGAAAGGCGGGATCCAAGAGTCAATGCTTGATCCTGCAGACACAAATAGATGAGTACAAATAAGTGAGAACACCCTGTAATCATCCTTGGCAGCGAACTTCACTATAGCCTGATGGGAATTAAGACACCAACTCCACTTCATAGAGGTTGAGCCCTGGCGGCCGTGGAGTGAGGACGTCTTGCCGACTCTCCCTGGTTGTTGGGGTTGTTTGCCGATTTGGTCGCCAGGTGGTGTGGGCGTTTGTGCCCTCCCAGCAGTTGCTGCCAGGCTGCGAGTTGACGTGGCTAGTTGGACATGGGTTGCCCTTTTCCCCCTGTTGTGCGTGTGAACTCCGTGAGCCTGGAGTTCACTAGTCGGGCTGGATATCCAGAAATCGAGATGGTTATGTGTGACATGCTTCGTATCCCGGTGGAGGCTATCTATGGTGTGGAGCTTGTAACAGCCCACCGGGTTGTTCTCAAGCTCGTGAGGGAGGAGTACCAGTACCAGTACCAGGACGGACCGTAGGGGTGCCCTGACTTATGTCAGTGTCCATGGGGCGTCCCTGGAGTTTCTTGAAAACCTCCTCTGGCGTTACTTCGGGAGGTTTGGTGCTGTTGTAAGCGTGCGGGTGAACATGCTTTCCTCGGGTAGGTATGCTGGAAGGCGGACGAACATTCGTACCTTGGTAATGCTCCTGCGGTCGGATGTACCATCTTCTGTCCGGCTTATGGGATACTACGTCCAGGTGTATTATGCCCGGCAACCCCATACCTGTTTCCGGTGTGGCCTGTTGGGCCATCAGGTTGCCGGGTGCTCTGAGGCCCTGGCTGCTGATTTCTCGCCACTCCCTCTGGAGGAGGACTTCGGGGATGAGGAGGTGAGAGTCTCGTTAGCTGCTGCGGCTCCCCTTGCGTCGCCCGACGTGCCTTTGGTTGTTGCTGTCCCTCCGGGTATTGCAGTGCCGTCGAGTGGTCTACCTGCTCCTGTCACTGTCCCCGCTTCTCCCGTGTGCCTTTCTGGTGCTCACTGTGAGGCGTCGAAGTCTTCTCCCTCGTCTTCGGATGCTGCGTCTGGCCCTACGTCCGCGCCTCGGGTCCCGACTGTGCTGGGTGCTGGGATGGCTGCGGAGCCTCCTGCTGTGTGCGGTCTGATTCCACCTGTGGTTGAGGCTGCTGCTGTTCTGCGTCAGGCGGCGGTTCATCCGGCTGGTAGTGCCCATGCTTCTGGGTCCGCATCCGGCTCGGAAGATATCCGCCCGGAGCCCAAGCGTTCCCGGCTTTCGTCTTCTGCTTGGGCTGATGTGGGTGACCTCAGTGACTGTGGGTCTTCAGGTGCTGAGGTGGATCCGGATGCATCGATGTCTACGGAGTTAGTGGTGGCGGAGGTCCATGTGCCTGCTGATGCTGGTGCCCGTGTCTCAGACGTGCCTTCTGTTCTTTCGCCACCAGGGGGCTCTCCGCAGTGGGAGGTGGTGGCTTCCGCTACCTGGGTTGGTATGGATGCTGGTCCTGGGTGCGGCCTGGTGGTTACCTTATGGAAGGATGCGCGCCGTCCGGTGTCCGTGGCCGCAGGTCCCCCTGTGGTGGTGCCCTATGTCGCAGGCATTCCATGTGCGGTTCCCGCGGGCCCGGTTCCCAGGTAAGTATGTCCCCTGATTACCTGTTTCTTTGCTTTATGTAGTGCAGTGCTCCTCTGGCTGTATGTTTGCCCATTTGTGTTATGTGCTCGTGCCTCTGCCTTTGTTTGTTGCGAGGCCGTTTAGATGTGAGTGTTCTTGTTTATGTGTTTGTTTTGTGATGTTATTGTGCCCTGTTTTTTATTTATGTATATTTTGTTTTTCTTATTCTATTTCGTGTTTATAAGTTTGCCTTACTTGTACATCATTATGTTTGTTTTGTTTCATGTGTTATTATGTTTTGTGCATTGCTTGCTTGTTTACATTGTTTTCTCTTGTGTTATGTTCTTGTCTTGATGTATGCTTTTTTCCTCTAGCTATGCTAATTGTTGTACTGTGCTGTCGGTCCTTCTGGCCGGTGTTTTTTGTTTGTTTTTGCTTGCTTTGTTATTATGTTTCCTCTGTAGTTTTATTGTATTTATTGTATTTATCTTGCATGCTTGCATGTAAAAAAAAAAACTCCACTTCATATATATCGCAGCCATATCAACTCGCAGCATGTCACACATCACCAGCTCCATTACCGGATAATCAGCCCTGCCGGTAAACTCCAGGCCCACCGAATGAGCCCACAAAACAGGAGGGAAGTGTACCCCCCCATCACTCAGGCCATGTCAGCACACCCTCTGCGGTCCCCCAGCTACCCCGGGGCAACCAACGACTGGACAGCAGGGAAGGAGCAACAGCTCCCCACGCCACCCAGTGCGCCTTTTGAGTCTATAGCAGTGGAAGAGAGTTTCAGCTCCGGTCAGGAGATTGAAGGCGGGTTCTGATTGTTTTCAAAACATTAATACACCCCAGGAGGTGATTAGTGCTTCTCCGAGTTGAAGAATCTCATGAGGAAAGTTTACAGCACTCATTAAGACTAACCTCTCGCCTTCTTTATTCCCTTTTATATATAATTTTTTACAAAATTGGTAAAAAGTAGACGATTCCGATTACTGTTAACAGTTATAGAGCCATTCCTTTCCGCTGCTCGTGTAAACTCTAACTTTATAGTTCCCTAAACACAACGTGCTAATTGGTTTACAACCAGGTCTCTAATTACTGCTGGGTGAAGAGGGAAGGCAGTTAAGGATTCGTGATCATGCAATCTTCCTTGGTAGTTCTTGGGCTCTGCCTTTCTAACAGTGTGTTGTCTAATGAACTAACTCTATGACCAATTTCTCTTCTCATATCTACTGCATCTCTCTCTCTCTCTCTCTCTCTCTCTCTCTCTCTCTCTCTCTCTCTCTCTCTCTCTCTCTCTCTCTCTCTCTCTGCAATAAATATTTTTCGGCAAAACAACTTTCACAATTCATTTCTAACTTTATTTACAATAAATTGACTCAGGATATATTGATAATAATGTACATGCAAGTGTGACACACACACACACACACACACACACACACACACACACACACACACACACACACACACACACACACACACACACACACACACACACACACACACACACACACACACACACACACACACACACACACACACACACACACACACACACACATTGAAATTGTGACCAAAGGACAAGAGGTCCGGGAAAGGAGACTTGATTACAGAAAAGGGGACTACAGAAGGATACGGGACTACCTGGGAGAAGTGCAGTGGGAGGAAGAACTTAGAGGAAAAACAGTGCAGGGTATGATGAACCAAGTCATATTGAAATGCAAGGAGGCTGAAGAGAGATTTATTCCAACAATAAAGGAAAAAAGCAGGAGGGAATATAATAACCCATGGTTTAATAGACAGTGTCAGGAAGCAAAGGTGAGAAGCAGGAGGGAGTGGAGGAAGTACAGAAGACAAAGGACAGAGGACAACAGGATTAGATGTAACAGAGCTAGGAATGATTACATTAACATAAGACGAGTGTCGGAAAGAAATTATGAGAATGATATTGCAGTCAAAGCGAAAAAGCAACCTAAATTACTATATAGCCATATAAGAAGGAAGATGTCGGTAAATGACCAAGTGACAAGACTGAGGAAAACAGAAGGGGCATATACAGAGAGCGACAAGGAAATCTGCGAGGTACTGAATGCAAAATTCCATGGAGTGTTCACAACCGAGCCTCAGCAGCTCCCATTGTTAGAAGCGATTACCCTAGATGAAAGACTATCAGACATAGAGGTGACAGCAGAGGAGGTAATGAAACAGTTGACAACACTGGATGCAAATAAAGCTGTTGGACCAGACAAAGTATCACCGTGGATACTTAAAGAGGCAGTGCAGGCTCTCAGCGTGCCTCTGGCAATGATCTTTAATGAGTCACTTATGTCGGGAGAATTGCCCAGTTGCTGGAAGGAGGCAAATGTCGTACCGATTTTCAAGAAAGGTGATAGGGAGGAGGCACTTAACTACAAACCCGTATCACTGACAAGCATCCCCTGCAAAATACTTGAAAGAATAATTAGGCTAAGTCTTGTTGAGCACCTGGAGAGCATTGGGTTTGTAAACAAGCACCAACATGGGTTCTGGACAGGGAAATCATGCCTAACAAACCTTTTAGAATTCTATGATAAAGTAACAAGGATAAGGCAGGACAGAGAAGGCTGGGCAGACTGCATATTTCCTGACTGCCAAAAGGCCTTTGATACAGTACCGCACATGAGACTGCTATACAAACTTGAGAGGCAGGCAGGAGTAAGCGGAAAGGCCCTAGTATGGGTGAAGAACTACCTAACAGGAAGGAGCCAGAGAGTAATGGTAAGGGGCAAGAAGTCGGACTGGCAAACAGTAACAAGTGGAGTACCTCAAGGATCGGTGCTGAGACCAATCCTCTTTCTAATTTACGTAAATGATATGTTTACAGGAGTGGAATCATACATGTCAATGTTTGCGGATGACGCAAAATTAATGAGAAAAGTTGTGACAGACGAGGATTGTAGGATCCTCCAAGAGGACTTAAACAGGTTGCAGAGATGGTCAGGGAAATGGCTACTGGAGTTTAACACCAGTAAATGTAAAGTTATGGAAATGGGATCAGGTGATAGGAGACCAAAGGGACAGTACACAATGAAAGGGAACAGCCTACCTGTAACGATTCGAGAAAGAGACCTGGGAGTGGATGTGACACCTAATCTAACTCCTGAGGCACATATAAATAAGATAACGACAGCAGCGTACTCTACACTGGCGAAAATTAGAACTTCATTCAGAAACCTAAATGAGGAGGCTTTTAAGGTGCTTTACACTGCCTATGTGACACCCGTCTTAGAGTATGCCGCGCCATCATGGAGCCCCCACCTGAAGAAACACATAAAGAAACTGGAGAAGGTTCAGAGGTTTGCGACGAGGCTTGTCCCAGAGTTACGAGGGATGGGATATGAAGAGCGTCTGCAGGAACTTAACCTTACGACGCTAGAGAAAAGAAGGGAGAGAGGAGATATGATAGGGACATATAAAATACTCAGAGGAATTGACAAAGTGGAAATAGATGAAATGTTCACACGTAATAATAACAGAACGAGGGGACATGGATGGAAACTGGAAACTCAGATGAGTCACAGAGATGTTAGGAAGTTTTCTTTTAGCGTGAGAGTAGTGGAAAAATGGAATGCACTTGGGGAACAGGTTGTGGAAGCAAATACTATTCATACTTTTAAAACTAGGTATGATAGGGAAATGGGACAGGAAACATTGCTGTAAACAACCGATAGCTGGAAAGGCGGGATCCAAGAGTCAATGCTCGATCCTGCAAGCACAAATAGGTGAGTACAAATAGGTGAGTACACACACACACACACACACACACACACACACACACACACACACACATTTGCGTGTGTGTGTATATTTGCGGATATACTGAAGAAGAGCTCAGAAGCAATGGACACAGTGAGGGAGGTAGCGATGCAAGCAGCTACGTCACAGGAAGCAGCAAGGTGCACCACTCAACTGCTGGAGAGGAAAAGATCAGTGGTAGTTGTAGGCATCAAAGAACAGGAAGGATCCAACAGGCAAGAATGGAATGGCAAGGATAGAGAGGCAGTACATGGGCTACTGAAGGGGTTACAGATGGAAGGGGCTGTACATAACATAGAGAAGGTTTTCAGGTTGGGCTGGTACAACAAGGACAGAAACCGACTTGTAAAGGTGGTGTTTACAAACGAAACCACGAAGGAGGACATTCTCGAAAGGAAGAGTCGTCTGCAGCATATGGAGGGATACAAAAAAGTATTCTTGCAGAGGGACAGGACGAAGGAGGAGAGAGCCAGGGCAGCAGAGGCAAGGAGGAAGCGCAGGGAGAGAGGAGCAAACCAGGAAATCACGGCCCTCATCACAACAGTCCCAGAGACAAGAGGAGAACCCAAAACCAGCATCCCAGCAACACCAGAGGGGGGGGGGGCAACACCACCACCCCCCTCTGCATAGAAACCCTCCCTTCCCCTCACCCTACCTGCCCCCACCCAACCCTCCCTCCCACCCCACCCCATTCTGACCCTGACACCCCTTCCCCATTCCCATCATGTCCCCCCTCCCACCTCTTTCCCCCTGTCCCCCTCCCCCTTCATCCCATACCCTCCCTATCCCACCTCCCCCCTCACTGCGTATCCTCCATGTCCCCCCTACCTCCTTAACCCACACCCTACCTGTCCCCCCTTCCCTTAAACTCCCACCCCCCACCCCAAAATCCTCTGAGACCCTGCAAACCACCTCACAGATCCTCTCACCCACGGAACAGCTTCCCACACCAGCAGAATGCTAACCAAGAAAGGGACATGAAAATGAACAGAAGAAAGTGAGCTTCAAGGCGATGTACACTAACATAGATGGGATTTCAAATAAAACAAGTGAACTTGGAGAATGGGCACTAGAAGAAAACCCAGACATAATAGCACTCACAGAAACAAAGTTAACGAAAATCATAACAAATGCAGTGTTTCCACAGGGTTACTATGTAGTGAGGAAAGAGAGAGAAGGGAGAGGAGGAGGTGGTGTAGCTCTGCTACTAAGAGAAGGTTGGAGTTTCGAAGAGATGGTAATTCAGAACTGTGAAGGTTTCAGTGACTACATTTCAGGCACCATAGCAACTGGAGGACAGAAAATTTTAATAGTAGTCATACATAACCCCCCACCAAATGACAGAAGACCCAGACAGGAATATGATAGAAACAACTTGGCCACCATCAATACAATAGAGAGAGCAGCTTCTGTGGCTAGCAGGAACGGATCCAGACTTCTAATCATGGGAGACTTCAACCATGGGAAGATAGATTGGGGGAACAGAGACCCACATGGAGGCCCAGACACATGGAGAGCTAAGCTGCTGGATGTGGCAACAAGAAACTTTCTAAGTCAACACGTCAAGGGACCGACAAGAATGAGAGGAGGGGATGAACCAGCCTTGCTTGATCTGATATTTACCCTAAATGAGTCGGATATAAGGGAAGTTAAGTTGGAAGCCCCCTTGGGAATGAGTGATCATAGTGTATTGAGCTTTGAGTACCTGGTTGAGCTGGGAATTATCACCCCCAAAAAAAGAACTGGGAACCAAAGGGCTGGCATACCGAAAGGGAAACTATGAGGAAATGAAAAAATTCCTATGGGATATACATTGGGACACAGAACTCGGAACCAAGTCCGTACAAGACATGATGGACTATGTCACCCAAAAATGTCAGGAGGCTGTAAGCAGGTTTGTCCCAGCCCGACAGGAAAAAACAGAGAAGCAAAGGAAGAATACGTGGTTTAATAAGGAATGTATGAAAGCAAAGGAGCAGAACAAAAGGGCATGGAGGAACTTCCGTAATAACAGAACACCAGAAAGTAGAGAGAGATACCAGAGAACCAGGAACGAGTATGTCAGTGTGAGAAGAGCAGCTGAGAAAAGGTATGAAAATGATATAGCTAATAAAGCCAAGACCGAACCAAAGCTACTACACAGTCACATCAGGAGGAAGACAACAGTGAAGGAACAGGTGATGAAACTTAGGGTGGGCGAGGACAGGTACACAGAGAATGACAAAGAGGTGTGTGAAGAACTCAACAAAAGCTTCCAGGAGGTCTTTACAATAGAACAGGGAGATGTCACGGCGCTAGAAGAGGTGGCAGCAAGCCAGGTGACCTTGGATAGGTTCGAAATTACAAGAGATGAGGTCAAGAAGCACCTATTGGAGCTGGATGTGAGAAAAGCTGTTGGGCCGGATGGAATCTCGCCATGGGTATTGAAAGAGTGTGCAGGAGCACTTTGCCTACCACTCTCCATAGTGTATAGTAGGTCACTGGAAACGGGGGACCTACCAGAAATATGGAAGACTGCTAATGTAGTACCAATATACAAAAAGGGTGACAGACAAGAGGCACTGAACTACAGGCCAGTGTCCTTAACTTGTATACCATGCAAGGTGATGGAGAAGATTGTGAGAAAAAACCTAGTAACACATCTGGAGAGAAGAGATCTCGTGACAACCCATCAACATGGGTTCAGGGAGGGTAAATCTTGCCTTACAGGATTGATAGAATTCTACGATCAGGTGACAAAGATTAAACAAGAAAGAGAAGGGTGGGCGGACTGCATTTTTTTGGACTGTCGGAAAGCCTTTGACACAGTACCCCATAAAAGGTTGATGCATAAGCTAGAGAAACAGGCAGGAGTAACTGGTAGGGCGCTCCAGTGGATAAGGGAGTACCTAAACAATAGGAAGCAGAGAGTTACAGTGAGGGGTGAGACCTCAGACTGGCGTGAAGTCACCAGTTGAGTCCCACAGGGCTCTGTACTTGGACCTATCCTGTTTCTGATATACGTAAATGATCTCCCAGAGGGTATAGACTCATTCCTCTCAATGTTTGCTGACGACGCCAAAATTATGAGAAGGATTAAGACAGAGGAGGACAGCTTGAGGCTTCATGAAGACCTGGACAAGCTGCAGGAATGGTCGAACAAATGGCTGTTAGAGTTTAATCCAAGCAAATGTAATGTATTGAAGATAGGGGTAGGAAGCAGGAGACCAGATACAAGGTATCACTTGGGAGATGAAATACTTCAAGAGTCCGAGAGAGAGAGAGAAAGACCTGGGGGTTGATATCACGCCAGACCTGTCCCCTGATGCTCATATCAAGAGGATAACAGCAGCAGCATATGCCAGGTTGGCTAACATAAGAACGGCCTTTAGAAACTTGTGTAAGGAATCTTTCAGAACATTATATACCACATATGTCAGACCAATCCTGGAGTATGCGGCACCAGCATGGAGTCCATATCTAGTCAAGCATAAGACTAAAATGGAAAAGGTTCAAAGGTTTGCTACCAGACTAGTACCCGAGCTGAGAGGTATGAGCTACGAGGAGAGACTACGGGAATTAAACCTCACTTCGTTGGAAGACAGAAGAGTTAGGGGGGACATGATCACCACATTCAAGATCCTCAAGGGAATTGACAGGGTTGATAAAGACAGGCTGTTTAACACAAGGGGCACACGCACTAGGGGACACACGTGGAAACTGAGTGCCCAAATGAGCCACAGAGATATTAGAAAGAAATTTTTTAGTGTCAGAGTGGTTGACAAATGGAATGCATTAGGAAGTGATGTGGTGGAGGCTGACTCCATACACAGTTTCAAGTGTAGATATGATAGAGCCCAACAGACTCAGGAACCTGTACACCTGTTGATTGACAGTTGAGAGGCGGGACCAAAGAGCCAGAGCTCAACCCCCGCAAGCACAACTAGGTGAGTACAACTAGGTGAGTACACACACACACACACACACGTGTGATATACGCCAGACCTGTCTTCTGCAGCACATATCAAGAGGATAACATCAGCGGCATATGCCAGGCTGGCCAACATACGAACGGCATTCAGAAACTTGTGTAAAGAATCATTCAGAACTTTGTGTACCACATATGTCAGGCCAATCCTGGAGTATGCAGCCCCAGCATGGAGTCCATATCTAGTCAAGGATAAGACTAAACTGGAAAAGGTTCAAAGGTTTGCTACCAGACTAGTACCCGAGCTGAGAGGTATGAGCTACGAGGAGAGACTACGGGAATTAAACCTCACTTCGCTGGAAGACAGAAGAGTTAGGGGGGACATGATCACCACATTCAAGATTCTGAAGGGAATTGATAGGGTAGATAAAGACAGGCTATTTAACACAAGGGGCACATGCACTAGGGGACACAGGTGGAAACTGAGTGCCCAAATGGGCCACAGAGATATTAGAAAGAACTTTTTTAGTGTCAGAGTGGTTGACAAATGGAATGCATTAGGAAGTGATGTGGTGGAGGCTGACTCCATACACAGTTTCAAGTGTAGATATGATAGAGCCCAATAGGCTCAGGAACCTGTACACCAGTTGATTGACAGTTGAGAGGCGAGACCAAAGAGCCAGAGCTCAACCCCCGCAAGCACAACTAGGTGAGTAAAGACAACTGTGTGGTGGTTGCTCGAGGCTTAGGGAAGAATTGGCCCAACCAAAACCTGGATGAGAGATACTTGCTTCAACAGCATCTGTTCAACAACTCTGCTCTCAAAAACTAATAAAAATAAAAACCAAATTGGTTGAATATTGTTCTGTAAGTTCAGATAGAAATTAGTGAACATTTTAAGCAAGAATTCTGGCACCTCAAATTATTATATTTATTTGATCCATAGAAACAGTTTATTAATAAATACGAATGAAGCAATAAACAGTTGTGTATATGTAATAAACGAATGCAGGCCATCCTACGGGTGCAGGCAGCCTACGGGTACAGGCAGCCTACGGGTACAGGCAGCCTACGGGTACAGGCAACCTACGGGTGCAGGCAGCCTACGGGTGCAGGCAGCCTACGGGTACAGGCAGCCTACGGGTACAGGCAGCCTACGGGTACAGGCAACCTACGGGTGCAGGCAGCCTACGGGTGCAGGCAGCCTACGGGTACAGGCAACCTACGGGTGCAGGCAGCCTACGGGTGCAGGCAGCCTACGGGTGCAGGCAGCCTACGGGTGCAGGCAGCCTATGGGTACAGGCAGCCTACGGGTACAGGCAACCTACGGGTGCAGGCAGCCTACGGGTGCAGGCAGCCTACGGGTACAGGCAACCTACGGGTACAGGCAACCTACGGGTGCAGGCAGCCTACGGGTGCAGGCAGCCTACGGGTACAGGCAACCTACGGGTACAGGCAGCCTACGGGTGCAGGCAGCCTACGGGTACAGGCAACCTACGGGTACAGGCAACCTACGGGTGCAGGCAGCCTACGGGTGCAGGCAGCCTAAGGGTGCAGGCAGCCTACGGGTGCAAGCAGCCTACGGGTGCAGGCAGCCTACGGGTACAGGCAGCCTACGGGTACAGGAAACCTACGGGTACAGGCAGCCTACGGGTACAGGCAGCCTGCGGGTACAGGCAACCTACGGGTACAGGCAGCCTACGGGTGCAGGCAACCTACGGGTACAGGCAACCTACGGGTACAGGCAGCCTACGGGTACAGGCAACCTACGGGTGCAGGCAGCCTACGGGTGCAGGCAGCCTACGGGTACAGGCAACCTACGGGTGCAGGCAGCCTACGGGTGCAGGCAGCCTACGGGTGCAGGCAGCCTACGGGTACAGGCAGCCTACGGGTACAGGCAACCTACGGGTGCAGGCAGCCTACGGGTGCAGGCAGCCTACGGGTACAGGCAACCTACGGGTACAGGCAGCCTACGGGTGCAGGCAGCCTACGGGTACAGGCAACCTACGGGTACAGGCAGCCTACGGGTGCAGGCAGCCTACGGGTACAGGCAGCCTACGGGTACAGGCAGCCTACGGGTACAGGCAACCTACGGGTGCAGGCAGCCTACGGGTGCAGGCAGCCTACGGGTACAGGCAGCCTACGGGTACAGGCAGCCTACGGGTACAGGCAACCTACGGGTGCAGGCAGCCTACGGGTGCAGGCAGCCTACGGGTGCAGGCAGCCTACGGGTACAGGCAGCCTACGGGTACAGGCAGCCTACGGGTACAGGCAACCTACGGGTGCAGGCAGCCTACGGGTGCAGGCAGCCTACAGGTACAGGCAACCTACGGGTACAGGCAGCCTACGGGTGCAGGCAGCCTACGGGTACAGGCAACCTACGGGTACAGGCAGCCTACGGGTGCAGGCAGCCTACGGGTACAGGCAGCCTACGGGTACAGGCAGCCTACGGGTACAGGCAACCTACGGGTGCAGGCAGCCTACGGGTGCAGGCAGCCTACGGGTACAGGCAGCCTACGGGTACAGGCAGCCTACGGGTACAGGCAACCTACGGGTGCAGGCAGCCTACGGGTGCAGGCAGCCTACGGGTACAGGCAACCTACGTGTGCAGGCAGCCTACGGGTGCAGGCAGCCTACGGGTGCAGGCAGCCTACGGGTGCAGGCAGCCTACGGGTACAGGCAACCTACGGGTACAGGCAACCTACGGGTGCAGGCAGCCTACGGGTGCAGGCAGCCTAAGGGTGCAGGCAGCCTACGTTTGCAGGCAGCCTACGGGTGCAGGCAGCCTACGGGTACAGGCAGCCTACGGGTGCAGGCAGCCTACGGGTACAGGCAACCTACGGGTGCAGGCAGCCTACGGGTGCAGGCAGCCTAAGGGTGCAGGCAGCCTACGGGTGCAGGCAGCCTACGGGTACAGGCAACCTACGGGTGCAGGCAGCCTACGGGTGCAGGCAGCCTAAGGGTGCAGGCAGCCTACGGGTGCAGGCAGCCTACGGGTACAGGCAGCCTACGGGTACAGGCAACCTACGGGTGCAGGCAGCCTACGGGTGCAGGCAGCCTAAGGGTGCAGGCAGCCTACGGGTGCAGGCAGCCTACGGGTACAGGCAGCCTACGGGTACAGGCAACCTACGGGTACAGGCAACCTACGGGTGCAGGCAGCCTACGGGTGCAGGCAGCCTACGGGTACAGGCAGCCTACGGGTACAGTCAACCTACGGGTACAGGCAACCTACGGGTGCAGGCAGCCTACGGGTGCAGGCAGCCTAAGGGTGCAGGCCGCCTACGGGTGCAGGCAGCCTACGGGTGCAGGCAGCCTACGGGTGCAGGCAGCCTAAGGGTGCAGGCAGCCTACGGGTGCAGGCAGCCTAAGGGTGCAGGCAGCCTACGGGTACAGGCCAGCCTACGGGTGCAGGCCAGCCTACGGGTGCAGGCCAGCCTACGGGTGCAGGCCAGCCTACGGGTGCAGGCCAGCCTACGGGTGCAGGCAGCCTACGGGTGCAGGCCAGCCTACGGGGGCAGGCAGCCTACGGGTGCAGGCCAGCCTACGGGTGCAGGGAGCCTACGGGTGCAGGCAGCCTACGGGTGCAGGCCAGCCTACGGGTGCAGGCAGCCTACGGGTGCAGGATAGCCTACGGGTGCAGGCCAGCCTACGGGTGCAGGGAGCCTACGGGTGCAGGCAGCCTACGGGTGCAGGCCAGCCTACGGGTGCAGGCAGCCTACGGGTGCAGGCAGCCTACGGGTGCAGGCCAGCCTACGGGTGCAGGCAGCCTACGGGTGCAGGCCAGCCTACGGGTGCAGGCAGCCTACGGGTGCAGGCAGCCTACGGGTGCAGGCAGCCTACGGGTGCAGGCCAGCCTACGGGTGCAGGCCAGCCTACGGGTGCAGGCAGCCTACGGGTGCAGGCCAGCCTACGGGTGCAGGCAGCCTACGGGTGCAGGCCAGCCTACGGGTGCAGGGAGCCTACGGTTGCAGGCAGCCTACGGGTGCAGGCCAGCCTACGGGTGCAGGCCAGCCTACGGGTGCAGGCCAGCCTATGGGTGCAGGCCAGCGTACGGGTGCAGGCAGCCTTCGGGTGCAGGCCAGCCTACGGGTGCAGGAAGCCTACGGGTGCAGGCCAGCCTACGGGTGCAGGGAGCCTACGGGTGCAGGCCAGCCTACGGGTGCAGGGAGCCTACGGGTGCAGGCCAGCCTACGGGTGCAGGGAGCCTACGGGTGCAGGCAGCCTACGGGTGCAGGCCAGCCTACGGGTGCAGGCAGCCTACGGGTACAGGCAGCCTACGGGTGCAGGCAGCCTACGGGTGCAGGCCAGCCTACGGGTGCAGGCAGCCTACGGGTGCAGGCCAGCCTACGGGTGCAGGCCAGCCTACGGGTGCAGGCCAGCCTACGGGTGCAGGCCAGCCTACGGGTGCAGGCCAGCCTACGGGTGCAGGCCAGCCTACGGGTGCAGGCAGCCTACGGGTGCAGGCCAGCCTACGGGTGCAGGCAGCCTACGGGTGCAGGCAGCCTACGGGTACAGGCAGCCTACGGGTGCAGGCAGCCTACGGGTGCAGGCAGCCTACGGGTGCAGGCCAGCCTACGGGTGCAGGCAGCCTACGGGTGCAGGCCAGCCTACGGGTGCAGGCAGCCTACGGGTGCAGGCCAGCCTACGGGTACAGGCAGCCTACGGGTGCAGGCCAGCCTACGGGTGCAGGCCAGCCTACGGGTGCAGGCCAGCCTACGGGTACAGGCAGCCTACGGGTGCAGGCCAGCCTACGGGTGCAGGCAGCCTACGGGTGCAGGCAGCCTACGGGTACAGGCAGCCTACGGGTGCAGGCAGCCTACGGGTGCAGGCCAGCCTACGGGTGCAGGCCAGCCTACGGGTACAGGCAGCCTACGGGTGCAGGCCAGCCTACGGGTGCAGGCAGCCTACGGGTACAGGCAGCCTACGGGTACAGGCAGCCTACGGGTGCAGGCAGCTTACGGGTACAGGCAGCCTACGGGTGCAGGCCAGCCTACGGGTGCAGGCAGCCTACGGGTACAGGCAGCCTACGGGTGCAGGCAGCTTACGGGTACAGGCAGCTTACGGGTACAGGCAGCCTACGGGTACAGGCAGCCTACGGGTGCAGGCAGCCTACGGGTGCAGGCCAGCCTACGGGTACAGGCAGCCTACGGGTGCAGGCCAGCCTACGGGTGCAGGCAGCCTACGGGTGCAGGCCAGCCTACGGGTGCAGGCAGCCTACGGGTGCAGGCAGCCTACGGGTGCAGGCAGCCTACGGGTGCAGGCAGCCTACGGGTGCAGGCAGCCTATGGGTGCAGGCAACCTACGGGTGCAGGCCAGCCTACGGGTGCAGGCCAGCTTACGGGTGCAGGCCAGCCTACGGGTGCAGGCAGCCTACGGGTGCAGGCCAGCCTACGGGTGCAGGCAGCCTACGGGTGCAGGCAGCCTACGGGTACAGGCAGCCTACGGGTGCAGGCCAGCCTACGGGTGCAGGCAGCCTACGGGTGCAGGCAGCCTGCACAACCTACCACTCCTCGCCGGGTTTAGTATTCCCGACGAACGTTATCGAATTTGTCGCCACAAATGTCTGCTTCTCTCGTCTCTCCAGCGGCTCTAATAGTTCCAATTCAAAATATTTTGGCAATGAAATACTATTTGGAAAATAGATATTGTATTATTGTCTTCAGGCCGCGCCATGGGAGCCAGTTTTATATAAATAAACAAGTATGAATCCAATGCATTCGTCCAGCTAACAATTACACCAATATATTAATTGTTAATTTATTTGACGCAGACAAAGATTTAAAAACTAAAAAAAATTGATAAAAATATTTTTAAGTTAGTGGTATTAACTGTAGGACTTCCTCAACCTTAACACAGTCGTTAACTGTTAGAATTAAGTTGTAATACTTGAACCTATGTAGGGTAGTTAGGTCGGCTTAGTCCTCTGTATTCACCTTTAGTGCTAAAACCTAAGATGGGTTAACAAATCCACAGGAGCCGTAATGAGGGTTCGAACTTATGCACAAGGTGTTCCCAGTCCCGCTCTAGTCCACTGCGCCACCACAAAGTAAACAATTGGGGGTACTGCTGTGGATCTGTTCATTGATCTATCACGATAATGTGATATGTCTGAGAGTCTGGTTAGGTCGACCTTCTAAGTTTATACACACAAAGACTTTTTTCCAATCTACTAATAATCAACTCTGGTTACATTTACTCTCATACAAGTAGTCTTAGTTCTCGAGCCGTGTGAGTGAGGGTGCCTCAGCCCTGTGCGAGAGGACACAGCACTCTCTTACTACTGTGTCACCAGGTGAAGTGGAACAAGTTGGGGCATTGTCCACATCCCCGGGGGCCGCCGGGAGACATTCCACCACCCCTCGGGGTCCATCAGGAAACATTCCACACCCTCGGGCGTCCATCGGGAAACGTTCCACACCCCCCCGGGGGTCCATCGGGAGACGTTCAACACCCGGTGGAACCCGACGAGTATCTGCTGTCCAGCTGACTGGTGTTCTGCACAACCCAGTATACAGTTGATCCAAACTGCTGTACTGCTCTCGTCGCACATGACTGATTTTTTATTTTTAGGACTGTATCACTGACTAGATCACTTAGAGTCCTACCCTGAAAGGCGAGGTGATACCCTGCGGGCATCGCGACAAGGGGGCACCATAGAAGGTGTACTGAGCCTAACAGGAATACCAAGAGGAACTTGAAAAATGGCATACAACATACACGCCACCTGAGGATTTGAACACACACGAGACCAATCTCCAGGAAGCCATTGCAGCTGCTGCAAACAAAGCTATTCCAATCATTATCATATAGGAAACACAAAATGAAAGAACTATTGGTTCTATAGTTATGAAGTTAAAGAACAGAACCACAGAGTCAACATCTTCAGAAAACATCTAAAGAGAAACCCCCACACCAGAAGGAAGAACTCTGCTAAGAGCGGTGATATCTGAAGCAAGACGAGTTTCTAGAGAAGTAAAGGAGGCAAGATGGTGTGAATTGAAATTGAAATAAGTTTATTGAGGTAAAATACACACAAAGGGATGAGGTAGCTCAAGCTATTCTCACCCCGTTCAGTACAACGTGTTAGTACATACATAGACACACATCACAAACAATAAACATGTTACCAAACATTCTGAGAGATAAACATATGCATTTCCTCCTTCACAAGTAGTATGGTATCAGACGTACACACAAATACTTTTATGACCTAGTTATACTGTATAGACAATTTGCAAGATGGTGTGAGTGGTGTCAAACTCTAAATGAACATAGTAGTCTTGGCATGATATGGGGTCAGATTAAAACTATATCAGGTCGACCAGCCCGACCACAGGCATGTACTCAACCATTGCAGGAGGCTGAGAGACTTGCTCTCCAATTTGCAGAAAGAGCAGCTTCATATCAGCTTCCTGCAGTGGTCAGGAGGCGAACAGTTAAAACAAGAGATGTTGACAGCCATTCGTGAGAGCATAGCTATAAATGACGAATGTGACTGTCCCTTCAATAAGCAAGACCTAATCAGAGTCAAAAAAGGTGGTAAGGACACTGCACCAGGTGCTGATAACATTACATACTTAATGATAGCACTTGCAGGTCCTGCTGGAGAACAAGGAATATTGGACGTCATCAATGCATCTTGGCAGCAAGGCAAACTACCGACCTCTTGGAAGACATCAGACATCATTCCAGTTCCTAAGCCGAAAGAACCTGACAATTACAGACTCATTTCATTAACATCATACATTAGTAAAACTGCAGAACGGATGGTCTTAAATAGGCTACTGTGGAAGACTGGAGACCTTCATAAACACATATTTGGCTTCACTAGAGGAGTAGGTACTGCCAACTGCATAGCAACATTACTAGGAACAGTTAACTCAGGTCTAGCTATAGTGATCTTCCTTGATGTAGAAAAAGTATTCTAACTTGCAAGCCCACAAGCAATTTTACACATCTTAGTTAAAAAAGGTGTAAAGGGAAATATGCTAGCTTGGATTCAGGATTACCTAAATCACAGGTATGCCAGAGTAAAGTTGCAAGGACAAGTGTCGGACTACCACTTGCATGAGAATGGGACTCCACAAGGAGGAGTCCTCAGTCCTAGTCTCTTTAACATCATTATGCAAAATGGCTGAAGGGGTAACGACATAGTAATGTCGTTAGCATGACATTTGCAGAAGGGGTTAAATTGCTAAGCTATGCTGGTGATACAGCATTAGTCATTACAGGTACTTCACTTCTAAATAAAGCTCAAGGGGCATTAGATAAAGTAACATCTGAATGCAGCATTTTAGGGCTAAAAATATCTGCAGCGAAGTCTAAAGCAATGAGATTAGGTGGCAACACTCCTGACAGGCCATTCAAAGCCATTCAAAAGGCTTTCGAACATGCTCTTGCTGAACACCGACAACATGTTATCATAAATAGAGATTCCAGAACTGCCATTGAAACCTTGCAACAAGAACACATGCATGACAACATTCACCTGATCTCAAATGTCATATCATTAATGCAACTTATCAACTGGGTGCCAAGTCATGTGGGAATAATAGAAAATGATATTGCAGACAGAGCTGCAAAACTTGCAGCTAAGAGAAGATATGAAGACATTACATACCACAAAGTCTGTCACAGATTATGAATGCAATTTAAAACAGAACAATGCAGAAGATGTACAGTGACCATAACACAGCAGTTGCAACATCAGGATCTGCGGGTTGGTACAAGAATTCAACCAACTACGAACCACTTATATTGATGAAAGGGAGCAGTAGAACAACAGAAGTACACTTACATCGCATCAGATTTGGATACCCATGTGCATGGGAAATAGGCTTACAGGTTCCCGAAGATCAAAGGAAATGTAAACACTGTGGAGTAATGCCCGACAGACCACTGGAACATTATCTAACACAGTGCACAGTTACAGCCACAACAGACCACTGGAACATTATCTAACACAGTGCACAGTTACAGCCACAACAGGCCACTGGAACATTATCTAACACAGTGCACAGTTACAGCCACAACAGACCACTGGAACATTATCTAACACAGTGCACAGTTACAGCCACAACAGACCACTGGAACATTATCTAACACAGTGCACAGTTACAGCCACAACAGGCCACTGGAACATTATCTAAAACAGTGCACAGTTACAGCAACAACAGACCATTGGAACATTATATAACACAGTGCACAGTTACAGCAACAACAGACCATTGGAACATTATATAACACAGTGCACAGTTACAGCCACAACAGACCACTGGAACATTTTGTAACACAGTGCACAGTTACAACCACAACAGACCACTGGAACATTATCTAACACAGTGCACAGTTACAACCACAACAGGCCATTGGAACATTATCTAACACAGTGCACAGTTACAGCCACAACAGACCATTGGAACATTATCTAACACAGTGCACAGTTACAACCACAACAGACCACTGGAACATTTTGTAACACAGTGCACAGTTACAACCACAACAGACCACTGGAACATTATCTAACACAGTGCACAGTTACAAACCCATTAAGATTTTAACGAAGATTCAACAGAGCAGAAGAAGTTGTTAAACACATATGGCAAAATCTTACTGAAGCGACCATACGAGTCATAAATACTCATACTCCGCCCAAGTAAAACAGAAACAAGCAACACTTAGTGGGCCAGCCAGAGGCTTAGGGCCCGCCCAGTGGGCCAGCCAGAGGCTTAGGGCCCACGCAGGAATATTCCTGCAAAAAAAAAGGAAAGGAGCAGATTGTAGATGCTAACTCCATTCATAACTTAAAACGTAGGTATGATAGAGAAATAGACCAGGAGTCATTGCATTAGACAAGCAACGGCTATAATAGCGGGATCCACGAGCTAAAGCTCAATCTTTCATGCACAAATAGGTGACTACACACACACACACACACACACATGTGTATGTAAGGGTGAGAAGAGAAGCAGAGAAAAGTTATGAAAATGATATAGCAAACAAAGCCAAGACCGAACCAAAGCTACTCCACAGCCACATCAGAAGGAAAACAACTTGTGAAAGAACAGGCAGTGAAACTTAGAACTGACGAGGACAGGTATACAGAGAATGACAAAGAGGTGTGTGAAGAACTCAACAAGAGATTCCAGGAGGTTTATTGAAAGAGAGGGCTGGGCGGCTGGGCGGACTGCATTTTCTTGGATTGTCGGAAAGCCTTTGACACAGTACCGCATAAGAGGCTGGTACATAAGCTGGAGAGACAGGCAGGTGTTGCTGGTAAGGTACTCCAGTGGATAAGGAAGTACCTAAGCAATAGGAAGCAGAGAGTTACGGTGAAGGGTGAGACCTCCGATTGGCGTGAAGTCACCAGTGGAGTCCCACAGGGCTCTGTACTCGATCCTATCTTGTTTCTGATATATGTAAATGATCTCCTGGAGGGTATAGATTCATTTCTCTCGATGTTTGCGGACGATGCCAAAATTATGAGAAGGATGAAGACAGAGGAGGACTGTTTGAGGCTTCAAGAAGACCTAGAGAAGCTGAAGGAATGGTCAAACAAATGGTTGTTAGAGCTTAACCCAACAAATATAATTTAATGAAGATAGGTGTAGGGAGCAGGAGGCCAGATACAAGGTACCATCTGGGAGATGAAATACTTCAAGAGTCAGAGAAAGAAAAAGACTTGGTGGTTGATATCACGCCAGACCTGTCTCCTGCAGCCCATATCAAGAGGATAACATCAGCGGCATATGCCAGGCTGGCCAACATAAGAACGGCATTCAGAAACTTGTGTATGGAATCATTCAGAACTTTGTATAACACATACGTTAGGCCAATCCTGGAGTATGCTGCCCCAGCATGGAGTCCATATCAAGTCAAGGATAAGACTAAACTGGAAAAGGTTCAAAGGTTTGCCACCAGACTATTACCTGAGCTGAAAGGTATGAGCTACGAGGAGAGACTACGGGAATTAAACCTCACTTCACTGGAAGACAGAAGAGTTAGGGGGGACATGATCACCAGATTCAAGATTCTGAAGGGAATTGATAGGGTAGATAAAGACAGGCTATTTAACACAAGGGGCACACTCACAACGGGACACAGGTGGAAACTGAGCGCCCAAATGAGCCACAGAGATATTAGAAAGAACGTTTTTAGTGTCAGAGTGGTTGACAAATGGAATGCATTAGGCAGTGATGTGGTGGAGGCTGACTCCATACACAGTTTTAAGTGTACATATGATAGAGCCCAATAGGCTCAGGAATCTGTACACCTGTTGATTGACGGTTGAGAGGCAGGACCAAAGAGCCAGAGCGCAACCCCCGCAAACACAAATAGGTGAGTACTAGGTGAGTACACACACACACACACACACACACACACACACACACACACACACACACACACACACACACACACACACACTCCTCTGCATAGAAAATCCCCCTACTCCAAACCCTCCCTGCCCCCACTCAAATGCTCAGCCAAATCTTCCTCCCCCCACACCCAATCCCCACCCTTCTACCCCTCCCCTCCTCCCACCAAGTACCCCATCCCCCCTTTTCCCGCCAAGTCCCCCCTCCCCTCTTTTCCTTCCTGTCCTCCCTCCCCTTTCACCCCATACCCTCCCTGTCCCTCCCCCTTCACTTGACCCCCCACCCCTCATCCCAGAATCCTCTGAGACCCTGTTATCCACCTCACAGATCCTCACACCCATGGAACAGCTTCCCCCACCAGCAGAACACTCACCAAGGAGGCGATTTGAGAAGGGACAGAATAAAGTGAGCCTCAAGGCAATGTACACTAACACAGATGGAATTACAAATAAAGCAAATGAACTTGGAGAATGGGTACTAGAGGAAAACCCAGACATAATAGCTCTCACAGAAACAAAGCTGACGAAAACAATAACAAATGCAGTGTTCCCACAGGACTATTATGTTATGAGGAAAGAGAGAGAAGGAAGAGGTGTGGTGGTGTAGCCCTGTTGGTAAGAAAAGGCTGGGATTTTGAGGAGATGGTTATTCAGGGCTGTGAAGGTTTCAGTGACTACATAACAGGTACCATAACAACTGGAGGGCAAAAAATTATAATCGTAGTTATATATAATCCACCACCAAATGACAGAAGACCTAGACAGGAATATGATAGAAACAACATGGCCACCATTAACATAATAGAGAGAGCAGCTTCTGTTGCTAGCAGGAATGGATCTGGACTACTAATTATGGGAGACTTCAACCATGGGAAGATAGATTGGGAGAACAGAGACCCGCATGGCGGACCAGAAACATGGAGAGCTAAGCTGCTGGACGTGGCAACAAGAAACTTTCTAAGCCAGCACATCAAGGAACAAACAAGAATGAGAGGAGAAGATGAACCAGCAATGCTTGATTTGATATTTACCCTAAATGAGTGGGATACAAGGGAAGTTAAGATGGAAGCACCCTTAGGAATGAGTGATCACAGTGTATTGAACTTTGAGTACCTGGTAGAGCTAGAAATTATCTCCCCCTCAAAAAGAACTAGGAAACAAAAGGCTGGCACACCGAAAAGGGGAATTATGAAGTGATGAGAAGTTTCCTAAGGGAAATACCGTGGGACACAGACCTCAGAGACAAGTCTGTACAGGATATGATGGATTATGTTACCCAAAAGTGTCAGGAGGCAGTAAAGAGGTTCATCTCGGCCCAAAGTGAAAAATCCGAGAAGCAACAGAAGAATCCATGGTATAATAGGACATGTATGGAAGCAAATAAACTGAACAGAAGGGCGTGGAGGAACTTCCGGAATAACAGAACACCAGAAAGCCGAGAGAGATACCAGAGAACCAGGAATGAGTTCATCAGGGTGAGAAGAGAAGCAAAGACAAGTTATGAAAATGATATAGCAAACAAAGCCAAGACCGAACCAAAGCTACTCCACAGTCACATCTGAAGGAAAACAACAGTGAAAGAACAGGTATTGAAACTTAGAATGGGCAAGGACAGGTATACAGAGAATGACAAAGAGGTGTGTGAAGAACTCAACAAGACGTTCCAGGAGGTCTTCACAATAGAACAAGGTGAGGTCACTGTGCTCGGAGAAAGGGAGATAAACCAGGCGGCCTTGGAAGGGTTCGAAATTACGAGAGAGGAGATCAAGAGACACCTGCTGGATCTGGATGTTAGAAAGGCTTTTGGTCCAGACGGGATCTCGCCATGGGTACTGAAAGAGTGTGCAGAGGCACTTTGCTTGCCACTCTCCATAGTGTACGATCACTGGAGACGGGAGACCTACCTGAAATATGGAAGACGGCGAATGTGGTCCCAATATACAAAAAGGATGACATGCAAGAGACACTGAACTACAGGCCAGTGTCCTTGACTTACATACCATGCAAGGTGATGGAGAAGATCGTGAGAAAAAACCTGGTAACACATCTGGAGAGAAGGGGCATCGTGACAAATTGCCAACATGGGTTCAGGGAGGGTAAATCTTGCCTGACTGGCTTAATATAATTCTACGACCAGATGACAAAGATTAAGCAAGAAAGAGAAGGCTAGGCGGACTGCATTTTCTTGGATTGTCGGAAAGCCTTTGACACAGTACCGAACAAGAGGCTGGTACATAAGCTGGAGAGACAGGCAGGTGTATCTGGTAAGGTGCTCCAGTGGATAAGGGAGTACCTAAGCAATAGGAAGCAGAGAGTTACGGTGAGGGGGTGAGACCTCAGATTGGCGTGAAGTCACCTGTGGAGTTCCACAGGGCTCTGTACTCGGTCCTATCTTGTTTCTGATATATGTAAATGATCTCCCGGAGGGTATAGATTCATTACTCTCAATGTTTGTGGACGATGCCAAAATTATGAGAAGGATGAAGACAGAGGAGGACTGTTTGAGGCTTCAAGAAGACCTAGAGAAGCTGAAGGAATGGTCAAACAAATGGTTGTTAGAGTTTAACCCAACAAATATAATTTAATGAAGATAGGTTTAGGGAGCAGGAGGCCAGATACAAGGTACCATCTGGGAGATGAAATACTTCAAGAGTCAGAGAAAGAAAAAGACTTGGTGGTTGATATCACGCCAGACCTGTCTCCTGCAGCCCATATCAAGAGGATAACATCAGCGGCATATGCCAGGCTTGCCAACATAAGAACGGCATTCAGAAACTTGTGTATGGAATCATTCAGAACTTTGTATAACACATATGTTAGGCCAATCCTGGAGTATGCAGCCCCAGCATGGAGTCCATATCTAGTCATGGATAAGACCAAACTCGAAACGGTTCAAAGGTTTGCCACCAGACTAGTACCCGAGCTGAGAGGTATGAGCTACGAGGAGAGACTACGGGAATTAAACCTCACTTCACTGGAATACAGAAGAGTTAGGGGGGACATGATCACCACATACAAGATTCTCAAGGGTATTGATAGGGTAGATATAGACAGTCTATTTAATACAAGGGGCACACGCACTTTTTTAGTGTCAGAGTGGTTGACAAATGGAATGCATTAGGAAGTGATGTGGTGAAGGCTGACTCCATGCACAGTTTCACTGTAGATATGATAGAGCCCAATAGGCTCAGGAACCTGTACACCTGTTGATTGACGGTTGAGAGGCGGGACCAAAGAGCCAGAGCTCAACCCCCGCAAGCACAATTAGGTGAGTACACACAGTATAGAGAGGGATCTCAGCATATGGAGATCACGCCATTTGTAACAACACAATCCTCAGAATACTGCACTAACTCCTGCAGTAGATAACATCCCATTCAGTAGCTGATGCGCCGTCCTTTGACGGGGACGGTGTTGTCGTCTTGTGTGAGACAGCGCCCGTCTATCTACTGCTCACCGTCCGCCTGCTATATTGATTCTGTTCTTCTGTTAAATAAAACCGTCAAATTCATAGCATTATTGTTTCACAGTTTTCCCAAATACTCGTGTGCATCATTATTTAATGTGCGGCTGTCACGATCCCGTTGTTAATAACTATGAGGGTTAAGGCAGTGACATTCATCACTTATTGAGAGAAACCTTCCCTATATTAGCGGGTCAGTGGCCTCCGTGTCCAGGTGGGCTGCGCAACACAAAGTGTCCTGCTTTTGGTATGTCAGGATCTAGTGTGTGTGTGGGGGGGGGGATGATGCTTGTGTCGGGTGAGTTGTGTTCGGTTCCAGGACAGGACAAAGATGTTTAAATGTTTCTTTGCACCTGATGCCTCTGTTTACCTTGCAGAATATGATTACCAGTCAATCAGGCGGCTGTTATTAGCAGTATTGAAGATAAATGTCCTTCGCTGACCTAGGAAGACCTCAATAGGCCTGGGTAGTATTACGTTGTGGATCGTAATAATAATATTATGTTGTTGTGGGTCGATAGATTGTCTCTTCCGGACAACTTACCAAACCAAAACCTCTGTAGAGTGCTTACACTCTACACGGGAGATCACCTTGTGACGCTTCTTGCTTTTGGAGAGGAGTCTAGCGTCACATATTTAAGGGATGCGGCTCCAACACAAACCTCGTTGTCATGTGCACACACCCACTTGAGCCGCCGTGACTCCCCACTCTCTCCTTGGTTGGTATGATCTCCTCAATGCCCTTTTCTGAATTATTATTCTGTACTACCCTGTCCACAGCTGTGGTGCTTTCTCTCTCTCTCTCCCTCTCTCTTTTATTTCCAGGGAAGCCTCACTAGGACAAGCGCAAACATCTGTTTATTATAAACATTTAATGACAATACAGAACATATACAAAGCATGCACATACAATATTTAATTATAAACTTCAACACCTTATGATATTATATCCTGGTTGCAAACCAATACCAGCAGGACTCTCACTTGCTTATACCAAGTGGTAGCCCAACTCCTGGCTTGCCACTTATGCTACCAACCTTACCAAGTGAGTTAAACCTTGTAAAACTATTACGGCACTATCAACCTCACATAGAGGGTTAAACCTTGTAAAACAAATATGGCATTATCAGCCCTAGAACATATATATATATACATATATCTCTGCAGGTAATCCAGCCTACAGTTGTAATTCAATAAACTTCAGTATAAATATTCCTTGGCATAGAAATGATAATCAATCACCCACCTTCCGCTGCGTCTTGCACGCTAATGACAATCAAGCACTCTACCAACTCCCTACAAGTTGTCAATAAGAACTTCCTTCCCACATCTGGGAGTTCACTACCATGACATCCTCAGGCTCTTCCAGGTTCATCTACCAGGATTCTCTGCAGCTCTTCCAGGCTGCTGCACCATGAAGTTCCCCCGAACCACAATGATGCTTCACCACTGGTATTACAGAAGCATGTGAACCATCACTTCACTGCTCCTCTTCTCACAGCTTGAGGTCCTGCTCCTCACTGTATGGCTGCTCTTTCACAGAGCTCAGTACTTTCCACAACCTTGGAGTCTCATCCACTACACCTCCTCCTCTGCTGGCTCGAAGTTCATAGCAACTCCTTCCCGAGACAAACCTGCAACCCATCGACACGCCAATAAAAATGTTTCTCTGCAAACATATAATGAAAATAAACTACATAATGAATGTCTCCACTCGACATTCCTCTGACTCCTGCCTGTCGTGTGGACTCCCCCACGCCCGGGCGGGTCCATTCTCCACTTCCCGGGGCGGCCCGCCCCAGGCTACCAGCTGGTCAGTCACCTGCAAGCTATTGGCAGGAGAAGATGTGCTACTCCTCCCCTCAGCTGGTTCTCCCAATCTCCACTCTCTTATTTAGGCTTTCTGCCTTAACACAATATGTCTAATATTTCAATAAACCTTCCTATGGTCGCTGGGCACACGACCAACTGCAGACAATCACTGTAAACTGTTTAAAATGCTTACCACAGAAGTTGTTTCCTGCGAGGGCGGTCACTCGTTGAGCGGCCGACGCCCGGGAGCCCTCGGCTGCCCACAAAGCTGCTTCAAATACTGCTCCACAATCTTTCTGCAGCTTACGACTTGAGCTCAGACGTCCACAAACTAATTTCATAAACGAGACGTCTGTCCACTTCCTTCTTCTTGAAGGTATATCACTCAGGGGTTCACCTTCACCAGGGGCTCAAACGGAGCACGCCCTCCCCTCACGATCTCTCCAGCTCAAGTGAGCTCAAGCTCTTCTGAAGCGAGCCTCACTCCTCCAGCAAACTCTCCACATCCCATGTCAAGTCATTTATTTATATTCTTGTTCACTATCCATATTTTTAAACTATTTATCAAATTTAATCACGTATTTACTATGAATATATCAACGTCTATATCTCTTTGGTCTCTTAGTTAGGTCAGGCCTGATAGAATAACTCACAAGGTAGACTCGTTTTTCAGCTACCTGGGATTATAGCAGTAGTTTCTTGTTTTCCAAAAAATGAACACTAAGTCATTGAAAGTAGAGTACGGGTACTTTGTATGGAAGTACTCTCATATATTATGGACTCCATGTTTTCATAATTGTGTATACCTCTTTATGACATAAAAGTGTGAGTGTCAGCCAAGCTCCTGGCCACAAGTGCACACTTACTCCGGGAGGAGGAGCTCATGACATGAGCGGTGTGCTGCTCTTAGCACGGACAAGCTCGCCAGCGGAATGGAATTATCAGGGGAGAGCGTCAAGCCATTACGACTATATAGCACTGGGAAGGGATCAGGATAAGGATTTGGGATGGACGGGGGGCAGGAATGGTGCCCATCCACTTGGACGGTCGGGGATTGAACGCCGACCTGCATGACGTGACATTGTCGCTCTACCGTCCAAGTCAAGCCGTTAGGAGCTGGTGGAGGGTAGTAGGACCAGTGCTCAGGAGCCGCTTTCCTGAGCAGAGGAGCACAGGGAGTCAGCACAGGTGGTGGGAGAACAGGTGCTCAGCAACAGTAGGGTGAGGCTAGATAGTAATAGTTGTTGTTGTGACACATTACAGTAACATAACACACATTACAGCAACATTACAGTAACATAACACACATTACAGTAACATTACAGTAACATAACACACATTACAGCAACATGGCAGGAACATAACACACATTACAACAACATTACAGTAACATAACACACATTACAGCAACATTACAGAAACATAACACACATTACAGTAACATAACACACATTACAGCAACATTACAGTAACATAACACACATTAAAGCAACATTACAGTAACATAACACACATTACAGCAACATTACAGTAACATACAATACAGAGGAGCCAGTGGGAGAACTGGCCGCCCTCCTGTGTGGCAACAACAGGCAGCTTGAGCGACATCTGAAATATACTATATATGAACAAATCCACAAAGGCCGTGATGAGGGTTCAAACCTATGTTTCGAACTTTATATATCTTACATATATACATATATATATATTTTATTAAATATGACCGAAAAAGTAAGATTAATAATTCTAACACGAATTTTCTCAATCTTTCGTACATTATGCTTCACTGTTGGAGGTAAATCAAAAATCACTTCTCCAAAATTCATTTTTATTTCTAGTCTGACGCGACACGGGCGCGTTTCGTAAAACTTATTACATTTTCAAAGACTTCACAAATACACAACTGATTAGAACTTGCGTTTCCCTGATTTTATATCTACATTTGAGTGAGGTGGGAAGGGTGATGTGGCATTACATTTGAGTGAGGTGGGAAGGATGATGTGGCATTAGAGGATATTAATAGGGTATTAAAAGTATCAACACAAGACAGAACACGAAACAATGGATATTGAATAGAAGTGTTTGTAGAAAGCCTATTGGTCCATATTTCTTGATGCTTCTATATTGGAGCGGAGTCTTGAGGTGGGTAGAATATAGTTGTGTAGTATATATATACACAACTATATTATATACTATACCTATAACTATATATACTAATATATACTATACACAACTATATTGTGTATAGTATATATATACACAACTATATTCTACCCACCTCAAGACTCCGCTCCAATATAGAAGCATCAAGAAATATGGACCAATAGGCTTTCTACAAACACTTCTATTCAATATCCATTGTTTCGTGTTCTGTCTTGTGTTGATACTTTTAATACCCTATTAATATCCTCTAATGCCACATCATCCTTCCCACCTCACTCAAATGTAATGCCACATCACCCTTCCCACCTCACTCAAATGTAGATATAAAATCAGGGAAACGCAAGTTCTAATCAGTTGTGTATTTGTGAAGTCTTTGAAAATGTAATAAGTTTTACGAAACGCGCCCGTGTCGCGTCAGACTAGAAATAAAAATGAATTTTGGAGAAGTGATTTTTGATTTACCTCCAACAGTGAAGCATAATGTACGAAAGATTGAGAAAATTCGTGTTAGAATTATTAATCTTACTTTTTCGGTCATATTTAATAAAATATGTCTACAGGAAAGACTGCTACCAAAATATACTAATATATATATATATATATATAAGTATATTTTGGTAGCAGTCTTTCCTGTAGACATATATTATTAAATATGACCGAAAAAGTAAGATTAATAATTCTAACACGAATTTTCTCAATCTTTCGTACATTTCGTTTCACTGTTGGAGGTAAATCAAAGATCAATTCTCCAAAAACCATTTTTATTTCTAGTTTATTTCTAGACTAGAAATAAAAATGAATTTTGGAGAATTGATTTTTGATTTACCTCAAACAGTGAAACGAAATGTACGAAAGATTGAGAAAATTCGTGTTAGAATTATTAATCTTACTTTTTCGGTCATATTTAATAATATATATATATATATATATATATATATATATATATATATATATATATATATATATATATATATATATATATATATATATATATATATATATATATATATATATAGTGCATTATACTATATATGAAAGTATTCAGCAATGAACATTTCTTTATTTTGATTATGAATATTTTGTATTTGCAGCCTTAGAGTTGGGACAGTATGGTACAGTTGGGACTGTATGGTACAGTTGGGATAGTATGGTACAGTTGTGACAGTATGGTACAGTTGTGACAGTATGGTACAGTTGGGACAGTATGGTAAAGTTGTGACAGTATGGTACAGATGGGACAGTATGGTACAGTTGGGACAGTATGGTAAAGTTGTGACAGTATGGTAAAGTTGTGACAGTATGGTACAGTTGGGACAGTATGGTACAGTTGGGACAGTATGGTACAGTTGGGACAGTATGGTAAAGTTGTGACAGTATGGTAAAGTTGTGACAGTATGGTACAGTTGGGAGAGTATGGTACAGCTGGGACAGTATGGTACAGTTGGGACAGTATGGTACAGTTGGGACAGTATGGTACAGTTGGGACAGCATGGTACAGTTGGGACAGTATGGTACAGTTGTGACAGTATGGTAAAGTTGTGACAGTATGGTACAGTTGGGACAGTATGGTACAGTTGGGACAGTATGGTACAGTTGGGACACTATGGTAAAGTTGTGACAGTATGGTACAGTTGGGACAGTATGGTACAGTTGGGACAGTATGGTAAAGTTGTGACAGTATGGTACAGTTGGGACAGTATGGTACAGTTGGGACAGTATGGTAAAGTTGTGACAGTATGGTACAGTTGGGACAGTATGGGACAGTTGGGACAGTATGGTACAGTTGGGACAGTATGGTACAGTTGGGACAGTATGGTACAATTGTGACAGTATGGTACAGTTGGGACAGTATGGTACAATTGTGACAGTATGGTACAGTTGGGACAGTATGGTACAGTTGGGACAGTATGGTAAAGTTGTGACAGTATGGTACAGTTGGGACAGTATGGTACAGGTGGGACAGTATGGTACAGTTGTGACAGTATGGTACAGTTGGGACAGTATGGTACAATTGTGACAGTATGGTACAGTTGGGACAGTATGGTACAGTTGGGACAGTATGGTACAGTTGTAACAGTATGGTACAGTTGTAACAGTATGGTACAGTTGGGACAGTATGGTACAGTTGGGACAGTATGGTACAGTTGGGACAGTATGGTACAGTAGTGACAGTATGGTACAGTAGTGACAGTATGGTAAAGTTATAACAGTATGGTACAGTTGTAACAGTATGGTACAGTTGGGACAGTATGGTACAGTTATAACAGCATGATACAGTTGTGACAGTATGGTACAGTAGTGACAGTATGGTACAGTTGGGACAGTATAGTACAGTTGGGACAGTATGGTACAGTAGTGACAGTATGGTACAGTTGTAACAGTATGGTACAGTTGTAACAGTATGGTACAGTTGGGACAGTATGGCACAGTAGTGACAGTATGGTACAGTTGTAACAGTATGGTACAATTGTGACAGTATGGTACAGTTGTGACAGTATGGTACAGTAGTGACAGTATGGTACAGTAGTGACAGTATGGTACAGTTGGGACAGTATGGTAAAGTTGTGACAGTATGGTACAGTTGGGACAGTATGGTACAGTTGGGACAGTATGGTACAGTTGGGACAGTATGGTACAGTTGGGACAGTATGGTACAGTTGTGACAGTATGGTACAGTTGGGACAGTATGGTACAGTAGTGACAGTATGGTTCAGTAGTGACAGTATGGTAAAGTTATAACAGTATGGTACAGTTGTAACAGTAAGGTACAGTTGGGACAGTATGGTACAGTTATAACAGCATGATACAGTTGTGACAGTATGGTACAGTAGTGACAGTATGGTACAGTTGGGACAGAATGGTACAGTTGGGACAGTATGGTACAGTAGTGACAGTATGGTACAGTAGTGACAGTATGGTACAGTTGTAACAGTATGGTACAGGTGTAACAGTATGGTACAGTTGGGACAGTATGGTACAGTTGGGACAGTATGGTACAGTAGTGACAGTATGGTACAGTAGTGACAGTATGGTACAGTTGTAACAGTATGGTACAGTTGTAACAGTATGGAACAGTAGTGACAGTATGGTACAGTAGTGACAGTATGGTACAGTTGTGACAGTATGGTACAGTTGTGACAGTATGGTACAGTAGTGACAGTATGGTACAGTTGGGACAGTATGGTACAGTTGGGGCAGTATGGTACAGTAGTGACAGTGTGGTACATTTGGGACAATATGGTACAGTTGTGACTGTATGGTACAGTTGGGACAGTATGGTACAGTAGTGACAGTATGGTACAGTTGGGACAGTATGGTACAGTTGTGACAGTATGGTACATTAGTGACAGTATGGTACAGTTGGGACAGTATGGTACAGTAGTGACAGTATGGTACAGTTGTGACAGTATGGTACAGTTGTGACAGTATGGTACAGTTTGGACAGTATGGTACAGTTGTGACAGTATGGTACAGTTGGGACAGTATGGTACAGTTGTGATAGTATGGTACAGTTGGGACAGTATGGTACAGTAGTGACAGTATGGTACAGTAGTGACAGTATGGTACAGTAGTGACAGTATGGTACAGTTGTGACAGTATGGTACAGTTGTGACAGTATGGTACAGTAGTGACAGTATGGTACAGTTGGGACAGTATGGTACAGTTGTGACAGTATGGTACAGTAGTGACAGTATGGTACAGTTGGGACAGTATGGTACAGTTGTAACAGTATGGTACAGTTGTAACAGTACGGTACAGTTGCAACAGTATGGTACAGTTGGGACAGTATGGTACAGTAGTGACAGTATGGTACAGTAGTGACAGTATGGTACAGTTGTGACAGTATGGTACAGTTGTGACAGTATGGTACAGTTGTAACAGTATGGTACAGTTGTAACAGTATGATACAGTTGTGACAGTATGATACAGTTGTGACAGTATGGTACAGTAGTGACAGTATGGTACAGTTGTAACAGTAAGGCACAGTAATGACAGTATGGTACAGTAGTGACAGTATGGTACAGTTGTGACGGTATGGTACAGTAGTGACAGTATGGTACAGTTGGGACAGTATGGTACAGTTGTAACAGTATGGTACAATTGTAACAGTACGGTACAGTTGTAACAGTTTGGTACAGTTGGGACAGTATGGTACAGTAGTGACAGTATGGTACAGTAGTGACAGTATGGTACAGTTGTGACACCATGGTACAGTTGTGACAGTATGGAACAGTTGTAACAGTATGGTACAGTTGTAACAGAATGGTACAGTTGGGACGTTATGGTACAGTTGGGACAGTATGGTACAGTTGGGACAGTATGGTACAGTTGGGACAGTATGGTACAGTTGTGACAGTATGGTACAGTTGGGACAGTATGGTACAGTTGGGACAGTATGGTACAGTTGTGACAGTATGGTACAGTTGGGACAGTATGGTACAGTAGTGACAGTATGGTACAGTTGTGACAGTATGGTACAGTTGGGGCAGTATGGTACAGTAGTGACAGTGTGGTACAGTTGGGACAATATGGTACAGTTGTGACAGTATGGAACAGTTGTAACAGTATGGTACAGTTGTACCAGAATGGTACAGTTGGGACGTTATGGTACAGTTGGGACAGTATGGTACAGTTGGGACAGTATGGTACAGTTGGGACAGTATGGTACAGTTGTGACAGTATGGTACAGTTGGGACAGTATGGTACAGTTGGGACAGTATGGTACAGTTGTGATAGTATGGTACAGTTGGGACAGTATGGTACAGTAGTGACAGTATGGTACAGTTGTGACAGTATGGTACAGTTGGGGCAGTATGGTACAGTAGTGACAGTGTGGTACATTTGGGACAATGTGGTACAGTTGTGACAGTATGGTACAGTTGGGACAGTATGGTACAGTAGTGACAGTATGGTACAGTTGGGACAGTATGGTACAGTTGTGACAGTATGGTACATTAGTGACAGTATGGTACAGTTGGGACAGTATGGTACAGTAGTGACAGTATGGTACAGTTGTGACAGTATGGTACAGTTGTGACAGTATGGTACAGTTTGGACAGTATGGTACAGTTGTGACAGTATGGTACAGTTGGGACAGTATGGTACAGTTGTGACAGTATGGTACAGTTGTGACAGTATGGTACAGTTGGGACAGTATGGTACAGTTGGGACAGTATGGTACAGTTGGGACTGTATGGTACAGTTGGGACAGTATGGTACAGTTGGGACAGTATGGTACAGTTGTGACAGTATGGTACAGTTGGGACAGTATGGTACAGTTGGGACTTTATGTGGGAACCGACCTGTGAGATTTATATTTATTTAATTTATATGAATTTATATTTACGTTAATTTATATACTTCGATAGCAATTTGTATAATGATAAGTGGACTGTATTTCTGCAATAATCTTATAATCTCACCAATCGATCCTCTACACATTAGGGGGGTTTATATTTATATATATGCAGCCAATCAAACTACAGTAACTACATACATTGAAAAGGTTCCTTATCTTATTTGTACAGCAGGTATAACCAGGATGTAGACCACATTTTCCCTCTTTGAGGTAGCTTCCACGTGCTGGTAACTGAAGCACAAATCTTGCTTCCTCGTCTTGACCTTGAATTTGTAGACAGCGTGTTGACAATGGTACACCTTTGGTTTCCATAACACTACGTCCAAGTAAATTTAACAGGAGCCGAATTTGCTCCCGTGTGAGCCTCTGGTCTCGTATAAAACAATGGCTGTTTAACACTCCATACTATTGACGTTACTGGCCGACATTGTCCAGATATGATAGGAGCTAAATTTGCTCCACACGTCTCGGAGGTGACACAACCATGGCTCCCTCCTTCCTCCCTGACGCCTGGCCTACTTTGTCCAGATTTCAGAAAGTGATAGAAGGGTCACATTTACTCTACTTTAATATTGATAATTAAGTTAATTTATATAAGATGTTTTTATGATGGTAAAGTCCAAAGACTAATGTATTTAAGAATAATTCCCAGCAGAATAGCTGGTGAATTATAATGGTATGTGGTGATGATATCCCGTTTTCTTTAGACGGTAATTCCACTACAAGTTACGTTTTCTATGGGTAACTTGTTTATACAACACAGCTATTATCTGTATGATTATTAAATGGTGTCGGATTTTCCGACACTTTATGGTACAGTTGGGACAGTATGCTACAGTTGTGACAGTATGGTACAGTTAACCAGGAGAGGCCATACCCCTCAGGGTCCAACCAAAGAAGTGTACCCGCAAGTGACCGGAGCCGTTTTGGTCAACTGATGGATTCTGGGATAAAACTTAACGGTTGTGCCGTGATAAGATCAATCACAGGAGCCCGGGGCTCCACGCCTCAGAGAACTACCACCCTTCTCCACGCTATAGTGTAGTTAGCAGTAAGAAATGGTACAATCATCTTTACGAAAATACTGATGACTTAATGGCAGCTGTTAAACTTCTGTTCTGGCCAGCGGATCACCCAGCAGGAAGCTTCAAGAGTGAGGCTCTGAACCTGTTTCCGATAACTCTACGTTTATTGGGGCCTGGGAATACCTTACCTGAGAAAACCTTACCTGGGAATACCTTACCTGAGAATACCTTACCTGAGAAAACCTTACCTGAGAATACCTTACCTGAGAATACCTTACCTGAGAATACCTTTCCTGAGAATACCTTACCTGAGAATACCTTACCTGAGAATACCTTACCTGAGAATACCTTACCTGAGAATATCTTACCTGAGAATACCTTACCTGAGAATACCTTACCTGAGAATACCTTACCTGAGAATACCTTACCTGAGAATACCTTACCTGAGAATACCTTACCTGAGAATACCTTACCTGAGAATACCTTACCTGAGAATACCTTACCTGGGAATACCTTACCTGAGAATACCTTACCTGGGAATACCTTACCTGAGAATACCTTACCTGAGAATACCTTACCTGAGAATACCTTACCTGAGAATACCTTTCCTGAGAATACCTTACCTGAGAATACCTTACCTGAGAATACCTTACCTGAGAATACCTTACCTGAGAATACCTTACCTGGGACAGGTCCACAGGTGAACCACCATGGCTCTTAACATGTAGGGTACCACTAACAGTAACACTGGAACACCACTACCAGTAACACTGGAACACCACTACCAGTAACACCACTACCAGTAACACCGGAACACCACTACCAGTAACACTGGAACACCACTACCAGTAACACCGGAACACCACTACCAGTAACACCGGAACACCACTACCAGTAACACTGGAACACCACTACCAGTAACACTGGAACACCACTACCAGTAACACTGGAACACCACTACCAGTAACACCGGAACACCACTACCAGTAACACTGGAACACCACTACCAGTAACACCGGAACACCACTACCAGTAACACTGGAACACCACTACCAGTAACACCGGAACACCACTACCAGTAACACTGGCACACCACTACCAGTAACACCGGAACACCACTAC
The DNA here is from genome assembly GCF_040958095.1 of Procambarus clarkii. Taxonomy (NCBI): domain Eukaryota; kingdom Metazoa; phylum Arthropoda; class Malacostraca; order Decapoda; family Cambaridae; genus Procambarus; species Procambarus clarkii. The sequence goes on from NC_091164.1 coordinate 21,673,400, forward strand.
CAGTAACACTGGAACACCACTACCAGTAACACCGGAATACCACTACCAGTAACACTGGAACACCACTACCAGTAACACCGGAACACCACTACCAGTAACACCGGAACACCACTACCAGTAACACCGGAACACCACTACCAGTAACACTGGAACAGTCACGTAATACCCTGACTCTTCAAAGATTACATTTAAAAAATATTTTTGAAGAAAGCAATTTTGTTTTCGAATTTTTTCTGGGGATTAGTTAAAGATTGACACAAAAATGAAACAGAAAGCCTTTTAGCTCATAGCAACGTCTCTATATATCCAATAATCACGTCACCTCTTTGAATTAAGGAAAACTGCAGAAGACTATACCTAAGAAGTAAGGATGGGACACTGCAGATATATTGGCCATATTATATATATTCATCCTATGCTTCTCAGTATGAAGCATCGAGACAATATTCCCGTCCCAAAGGCAAGGCGTCAACTAAAACATTAGGCTTCTTCCAAGACTCTACACGCGGGAGCTGCACGTCTAGATGCTCTGATCAACGCTGAAGATCTGTTTAAATGTCATCTAAATGTTGCACTAACTTGTACCTCTCATTGTCCAGCCTTACCACGGCCAGATGCCAGGAGTGGTAGTCTCGGCCTAATCGTCTGAGTACACATTCTTATGTGTTTGTCCTTCCTTATGTGTGGGTTTGGTTCCCCGCTCTCTAGTCTTTCAGTTCTACAGTAACCAGTAAAGACTTTCCTCCAACTCCTGCTGTTTGACCCTCCGCCAGTCTTGACCACTACAGCCGGTGACCATCCACATCCCAGACGGTCTCCACATTTCTTCTGTTGAACTATTGCGGATATTGCACTATTCACTAGTGCAATATCCGCAACATTTTAGTGGAGTGCAATGACTCCAGGTGGAGCCAGGTCTGGGACCCTGCTGCATGAGGCTGGTCTCGTTCGGTAGCTGTTTATTTGTTTGTGCCGACGTGTGACATTTGGGTACACTATAGGTAGGGTCAGTGTGAATGTATTATGTGACTTTAAGGAGATGATTATATGGTGAGATGATCTCAGAGGGTCAAGAAGATCTTCCCGCCTAGTGCCTGTTGGTATAGAATCTTCTAGAAGTTAAAGGCACCAGGTTGCCATGTGTACCGAGACGACCTAACTTGTAAGAACCAATTAGCGGAAAGCAGGTCAGTGACACCTTGCTAGGAAAGTGAGGAGATTGGCGGAGATTGGTCAGTTTATGCCCGAGTCTCATCCAGGGCATCTGCTAACTGTCTGAACAGAAGTGGATTAGTGTAGTATCCAGCAATAAGTGTGGGCGCCAGGAGCTAATCTTGTAAGCGGTTTCGGCTGAGCTGTGCTTTGAGAATTGGCAAGCTGCGGCGACCGTGAGATTGCCCTGACGTGAGAGGTCTTCACTGACGAGAAGGACGACTTCGTGTCGAGATTAAAGGTGTACCATGGAAGAGCGATAAGCTGCACCAGGGAGTTGCACAATTCATGTGGAGTCGTCAGATGCAGTCGCGACTTTCCACAAAGACGGAACTTGAGGTGATGTGAAGTCGAGATGAGGTTCCGGGCGTGAGAAACTCTTGCTTCACCACACACCGTGTGTGTGTGTAACAGCGAGCAGGCAGAGCCAGGAGCTACACACACCGATTGTGCTTTGTAGAACACATGAACTGTAAGTCTAAGGTTAGGAAGAGGACGTGTAGCTCCTCCCGCGGTCGTCGGCGAACTGATCGTCGGAGCAGATGCTAGAAGTCATCGGACAGTCATCATTAGAATTAAGTTTGGTAAGATTGTTATTTTGTTCTGGTGGCGACACCACGTTAGTTTTTCCAAACAACAGGAAGAATTTATTGGTAACCGGCTTGTGGAGCTCATTCTAATTATGCCCAACAGGACCAGGATTAAAGACTATCAGCCTTATCATTACGGGAGTTATTTATTTGTTGGTAGTTAATAGCAGGGACAGGAGATGTTGGAGGTTGACTTTCTCTTTAACAATTATTATCCTTGATATTGCAGCATTACATATATTTTATTATTTATTCATGCATTTAATGTATCATATAATTGATCAAAGAGTGGCTACATGTCAATGGCACAATATAATATAATAATGATAATACAGTAATGATAATACAGCAATTCAATTTCTGCAACAGTGAGGGTCATTTATACACATATATTTTGCTGGTGAGCGAGTGATTTTGTTTGTTTGGTATTGATTTACAGGATTCTGCCGACAATATTATTATCACGATTTAATATGTGTATTTATTTGACCAAGACGTGGCTTTTGAGTGATTTGCTCAGAAAAGTATTATCAAAGAGAATTTGTTTAAAAACTTTATAGACGAGGCTACCAGGAGTCACGCTGGACGGCGCTACCAGGAGTCACGTTGGACGAGGCTACCAGGAGTCACGCAGGACGAGGCTACCAGGAGTCACGCTGGACGAGGCTACCAGGAGTCACGTTGGACGAGGCTACCAGGAGTCACGCTGGACGAGGCTACCAGGAGTCACGCTGGACGAGGCTACCAGGAGTCACGCTGGACAAGGCTACCAGGAGTCACGCTGGATGAGGCTACCAGGAGTCACGCTGAGCGAGGCTACCAGGAGTCACGCTGGACGAGGCTACCAGGAGTCACGCTGGACGAGGCTACCAGGAGTCACGCTGGACGAGGCTACCAGGAGTCACGCTGGACGAGGCTACCAGGAGTCACGCTGGACGAGGCTACCAGGAGTCACGTTGGACGAGGCTACCAGGAGTCACGCTGGACGAGGCTACCAGGAGTCACGCTGGACGAGGCTACCAGGAGTCACGCTGGACGAGGCTACCAGAAAACAAGCTGGACGATATGTTATAGGAGAGTGATGTACATATAGTAGTTATAATACTGATGTGCTTATATATTTATTGTCATAACCTGTATGTGATAGTTGATGTTATGGCATGGGTTGCCATGGGGTTCCTTCCTTAGTTGGTTGGTTGAGTAATTGTTACGATGTGGCTCTCCAAGCATTGTTAAGTAATGTAAGAGTGTTGCAAACTCAAGTGTTGTTTTGGTAGACAAGTAGAGCTGCACTTGCCAGTAGGTATTGTCTCATTATTATTATTATTACTATTTTGTCTGTTTATTTGCAATTATTAGTCGATATTTGTAAATATATTTATACATGTGCACAAGTTCCTTTACCGCATCTCTGTCGATAATGAAGTTTAGCGTTATAATCGTCCCTTGCTGGATATGTAATTTGGTGGATATGTTGAAAAGTTGGTGGATACGAAATATGCACCCAAAAGTCCGTAGATTTGATGAAACTTTTAAATATTTGTGATATCAGTTATTAAATATGATAGATTATTCTATATAATGTTTGTTAGATCTCTAGTTGATTATAATGCGTTGTACCTAACTAACTTCCCCGCCTCTGTGTTGGTCAAACTTGAAGTAGTACTGAATGAAGCCATGAGGATAATTCTTGGTGCCCCAAGATGCACAAGAATCATCAACATGCGGGAAGAACTGAAGCTTCCAACCATACTAGAGGGAATCATGCAAGTCAACACTACCTTTTGCCTTAAAGTCATCAAAGACCCTACATCTGCGTTGCTCAGAGATAAATCATTCTGTGCTGTTAACACCCTATTGACTGGTGCCGACATACCAACTCACTCCTTTTATGATAAATGGCTGAGCAAAAATGACTACAATTTCATCAAATGCAACATTCCTTTTAATTACAATCTACCTGATATTCCTCTTTATCTGTTACCCACCAATCAAGTATCATACACACCCGTCACCAAGAAAGGTAATGAGAATCTTGCTCTTCTCAAAGCTGCCACACTTGTAACAATTGCCTCCTCCGTCGAAAATTTAAGATCTCACGAGCACTGTGTCTACACCGACGGCTCAGTCCAATCTTCTACTGGACGGACTGCAGCAGCATGTAGGTTTTATGGAAATAATTTTTGCACTCAGACGATCAGTGTCAGGTTAAACAACTGGCTGACCTCCACACAAGCAGAACTAGCGGCACTACAGCCAGCTACCGATACATTACAAACACATAAGGAGTAATAATATTTTGTCATTCAAAGTCTGTTCTCCAGCAATCGAAAACTTCTGGATGATCAACAGCAAGAACTTCATACTAGCAATTATATATGACCTAATCGCTGCACAGAGCAAAGGGTTTCGAATCTCCGTTGTATGGATACCATCACACATAAATATATCCCATTATAACGACACAGACATTGCAGCCAAATTGGCGTGAAACAAAGATGAAGTTGAATTAGGTATTCCCATCTCTGCTGTCAAAATAATATCCCCGTTTCCTTCCGAGGAAATTTCCACTGCAATCTCATTTTCTATTAATTAATCTGTAAATACAAAACGGCAGCAATATTATCTGCCTATTGTATTAAATGTTAGTAAATGGTGTCGTTTTTCCGACAATATTAGCTACTTATTTAAAATGCTATATTTATATATATAAGAAGCAATTAAGATACTGGTCAACAGCCCAAACGGATCAATAGCAAACTAGTTAAACTAGTTCTTGAACTATTAAGTCTTTATATAATAAAACAGCCTTGATATATATTAACATTTCTTTCTAAGTTGTCTAAGGCAGTAAATTAATGCTAGCTGTTATAACTTAAGTTAGGCTAGGTTACTTGCAATTTTAGTTAGTTTACTTATAATAAAAAAGTGTCAGTGCGTTTTTAAGTAATTTGCCAATAATATAGACAGCTGTTGTTATATAACATCACCACAGGTAAAGGAGAGCAGCACTCACATGGTGTGTGATGAAGGTCATCCTTAGGAATGAAGCGAGGTCAGGCTACCTGGAGACTCACAACGCAGCCTACAGCTAAGGTATATATTCTGTTTAATCAGTTTAGGTTTGGTTTCCATATGGATAAACGATTAGGCCCTTCGACTTTGATATCAATTCTTGCCTAACTTTCATAATTTTAGCCTCCACAACCATGAAATAAATTCATGAGGCAATAACATTTGAATAAATTTGATTGTATTATGTGCAAAAACATATAATATAATTAATAATAATATATAGTTTAATATAATTAAACTAATGCACAACTTTTGTGTCAGATTACACAAGGTAGACTTTGTTCATTACAGGCAAACCTCACATATAGGAGTTGGAATTTCATTATTACTTTACACTACTATTAGTATTAGTATTTTTAAGAACTATTTTAAGAAAAAGAATATAGCACCTGCTTTTACTTAACGAATATTTATACAGACCCTTACAACTGGTGGGATAATTAGCATTGAGTTGTGTTTTATACTAAATAGTACATTTTATACAATTAAATTCATTTTTCATTGCTCCTGTGGATTTAGTACACGTGTTGCACTCTTGGCTTTGAAAATTACTGTTAACCCCATACTCTAGAGTGGTAATGACAGCCAAACTGAAAAGTCAAATCCTGGTGACGGACTCGATCGATTGGCAAAGTACACTTAACAGAACAACTTTTAACACCGGAGCTCTTGCCTCTCTACATGTTAATAAGTATGGAGGGTCCCCGTGGCGGTCATGGCCACTTAGCGATGGGAAGATTTTTGCAATTATTTCACGTTTTCTCAGTTATTTATTCGTTTATATCTATAAACTGTTTGACAAAATGTTTGCAAATAAATTGCCTAGAGAACAGATACGAAACAAAAGTGTATTTATAATAGTTTATGGTCCTCACCACATGTTATCAAACGTAAATATGGGACACTTAGTGAATCCAGCTCAGCAATGCATAATAACTGTACAATCATTTCATCTTTTCTCAATTATTTGTTGAGTTATAACTATAAACATGGTGTCAAAATATAAGCAAATGAATATTCTAGACAGCAGAAGCAAAACAAAAGTGTATTTATAATGGATTATGCACAACAGCGATGAATATATAAATATTTGGTTAATAGCAATCGGAAGACGAGTTTTAGATCATTGGAACGCAAAAGTGGTTAATCTATTTTTAAAGTTTAAGTAATTACAGTCATACAAAAATAACTAGCTCAGAATCACCTACTACAAGGACTTTGAATGCTCTTGAAAGATATCCTAACCGGCTAATTGGCTGCTGTGAATCATTGACTGGCGAATCAGTAATAGATTACGTAAAATTAAACACCTATCAAAAAGCTGCAATAGGAAAATTTGAACAGATAAAATGAATTTATGAAACTTTTATAACTGAATTATCAAACATTGAAATAGCAGATGATGAACAAAATCAAATTATAGTTGACCTCTCACTGTATGAAGACGATGTGCAGCTCACATTGACCCAATTATTACAGTGGTGCCATCATCTGAAGCACAGCAGTGCCACCACAGCCGCCACAGCAGTGGCACCACAGCCGCCACAGTTGTGTCACCACAGCCGCCACAGTAGTGTTACCACAGCCGCCACAGTAGTGTCACCACAGCCGCCACAGTAGTGTCACCACAGCCGCCACAGCAGTGTCACCACAGCCGCCACAGCAGTGTCACCACAGCCGCCACACAAGTGTCACCACAGCCGCCACAGCAGTGTCACCACAGCCGCCACAGTAGTGTCACCACAGCCGCCACAGCAGTGTCACCACAGCCGCCACAGTAGTGTCACCACAGCCGCCACAGCAGTGTCACCACAGCCGCCACAGTAGTGTCACCACAGCCGCCACAGTAGTGTCACCACAGCCGCGACAGTAGTGTCACCACAGCCGCCACAGTAGTGTCACCACAGCCGCCACAGCAGTGCCACCACAGCCGCCACAGCAGTGTCACCACAGCCGCCACAGCAGTGTCACCACAGCCGCCACAGTAGTGTCACCACAGCCGCCACAGTAGTGTCACCACAGCCGCCACAGTAGTGTCACCACAGCCGCCACAGCCGTGTCACCACAGCCGCCACAGCAGTGTCACCACAGCCGCCACAGTAGTGTCACCACAGCCGCCACAGTAGTGTCACCACAGCCACCACAGCAGTGTCACCACAGCCGTGTCACCACAGCCGCCACAGCAGTGTCACCACAGCAGTCTCATCCATTGATAAATAGGCAACAGTGGTGTTGCGTGACAAAGAAAGGGCCATCATTTCGGTGACTCCAACCCTTGACCGTGGGTTTGTCTGTTCTTTCTACATAAATTTTGTAGGAAATTATTGTGCCACAAAACATGTGCATTTGCAATAAACCAATAAAATCCATAAAAATGCAAAAAAAAAAAAAAAAATTATGTTACGGCCCTATTGGGTCGCAACTGGGTTCTTTCTCTGATGTTATTAGAGTTTGGGTATCCGGCCCCAAGTTAGTAGTGGCTTTCAAGGGGTGTGTTCCGTAACGCAAGTAAATTAAAGGGGAAGGGATAAAACTGCACTAAACTTAAATATATAATTATTCCACCACCATAAATAAGTATACAAACAAGTCACACACGATTACTATTACTACACTTATGTACAATTACTTCTTCTTCCGAAGACTCAGGAGGTTTCACGGTGCTCAACGATGCTTAGCCCTGGTTCTCTTGTGGCCTTACGATGAATCCTTAGATTCCCTTAAACGAGTCTACCCTGGCCACAGGCCAGCCAAATCACAGTCCCACTGGGTGCACCGTCGTGGAGGCCTTCAACCACAAATCCAGCCTGTAGCTGGCAGGTTCCAATCAGCTATGCTGCTTAGGCCACTCCACGACCGATACTAGGGTTGCGAGCCCTAGGCAGGAGCCTCGTGTGATTCCACAGATCACTCTCCTCACCACAACACCCCAGTGGCTAGTCTTCTCCACCAGTCAGCCCCGGGCACGACAATTCCTCAACTGCAACGTCACAGGCAGGCTAACACAACAGTGTTCATCCAGGGGGGGGGGGGGGGGGGGGTGACTCACAGCTTCTGCAGCAAACTCGTGGAAATACTTCGGCTGCCTTGGGTAGACTGATCCAACTTCCATTACAGCAGTCCCAGGTCGACTCTGTAATCAGACACGTCATCAGTACTGGTTACACTCTAGGGCACCTCACTCACAGGCTTAGACACAAACGTCCACCTATCCACTCTATAGATGGCGTTGCTGTCTAAGCGCCACCTCACCAGAGGTCAGCAGCGGCTATGTTATGAGCTGATCAGGACGGGAAACCAGCTCCTGTGGCCGGTATATCCTGTCCTCACTAGATGGCGTCGTCCATTTGGAGGGGGTTTCGGGAGCCGACCCACAGATGGCGTGGTCGTCACTGCTCCGTGCTCGGACGCTGGGCTCGGTTCCGTAACAAGTTAAATTACCTATTTTTGAAGGTAGGGACGAAGAAATTTGTGATATTTTTGGGAAATCATTTGGCGCTTTAATTCCACACCTTGGTCACTAAGATTACCAAGTTCATTTACTAAAAGGGACTATTCAAGTGTAAAGCAATAGCAGTAATTGCTAATTTACATCATACAGAAGAGAATTATCATGTGGCTTTACAACTATTAAAGGAAAACTATTGTGAAACAGAGATGTCAATTAAGAGATCGCTTTTATAAATTATTGGATTTACTTCCACCAAGTAAAACTACTACAACGCTGCAAGTTTCAGTCTACAAGTAGACACCTTAATAAAATCACTTAGTACAAAAGCTAATGTAAATGAAGCTGTATGGACACTGGAACTGATAGCCCAAAGAAATATCCCTGGTGACTTTCTGGACAAACTCTGTTCACGCTGCCGAAATAATATTTTATCACTACAAGAAATCTATGATGGTCTAAAGTCAGTTGTTAGCCACATAGAGACACAGGGCTAAATTAAACCGCAAAAAGAGATTTCTCAAGCAACATCTGATAAGACTGAATTAGACCAGACCGTAAACCAAAGCCTTAACCTCAAATCTACTTTTCATATGGATGTGGGAACCGACCTGTGAGATTTATATTTATTTAATTTATATGAATTTATATTTACGTTAATTTATATACTTCGATAGCAATTTGTATAATGATAAGTGGACTGTATTTCTGCAATAATGTCATAATCTCACAAATCGATCCTCTACACATTAAGGGGGTTTATATTTATATATATGCAGCCAATCAAACTACAGTATTAACTACATACATTGAAAAGGTTCCTTATCTTATAGTACAGCAGGTTAGTCCACCAGGTATAACTAGGGTGTAGACACCAAATTATCCTCTTTGAGGTAGCTTCCATCACCCAGTAACTGGTGCACAAAATCTTGCTTCCTCGTCTTGACCTGTCAAAAGTGCGCTAGCTGTGAAGCCAGAATCCTATATATGACAAGCTATATCAGAGAAAACACTATACATGGAACAATAAAGATCTGGCTTAATTACCTTTAGTTTGAGGCTTCCACGTGCTCTAACCGGGTCACCCTATATAATGACATTAATGGCCATAAATGAAAGATACATGGGTTTCGGAAAGAACACTTAACTTGAATTGTAGACAGCGTGTTGAAAATGGTACACCTTTAGTTTCCATAACACTACGTCCAAGTAAATTAACAGGAGCCGAATTTGCTCCCGTGTGAGCCTCTGGTCTAGTCTCAACAATGGCTGCGTCTAACACTCCATACTATTGACGCCTGGCCGACATTGTCCAGATATGATAGGAGCCGAATTTGCTCCACGCGTCTCGGATGTGACACAACAATGGCTGCCCTCCTTCCTCCCTGACGCCTGGCTTACATTGTCCAGATTTCAGAAAGTGATAGAAGGGTCACATTTACTCTACTTTAATATTGATAATTAAGTTAATTTATATAAAATGTTTTTATGATGGTAAAGTCCAAAGACTAATGTATTTAAGAATAATTCCCACCATAATAGGTGGAGAATATAATAGTATGTGGTGATGATATCCCGTTTTCTATAGACGGTAATTCCACTACAAGTTACGTTTTCTATGGGTAACTTGTTGGTAATACAGCTATTATCTGTATGATTATTAAATGGTGTCGGATTTTCCGACATAATTCCCCAGGGGCTGCTCACGGGTCGAAGTCCTATTTAGAACAGACGAACACCGATACTCCTCCTTCGGATTATTAGATTAATTTGATGTTAGTAGTTAGTAATCACACATTTGTGTGTCTGTTCGTGCAGGACGGATGTCCCGTACTAGAGTTGCAGGGGTTAGAAGTCTAATGCGATTTCATTTCCCTGTCAACTCTTGAAAGGCTAATATTCAAGCCTAATTACATATTATTTAACCCAGAAGACTGAATGTGATCAAGTACTACAGTCAAGTATGATTCAGGGACTGCAGTGAGATCAGTGACATTAGATATAACTTGAAGTTTGTTCAGGTAACTGGTCACTGATATGTAAACACTGAGGCCCATGGAATACATCTTGATTAAATAATAAATGTATCAAATCAGTCATCAGATTTATTGGGGTTTAATTTAGTTAATTGATTCAGAAGATTGAATAGCTCATCATTAAAGTAAAGTATGGTTCTGAGACTGCAGTGGGTTCAGTGACATTGGTCGCAGTGACTTGTAGCTGTTTTGGGCTACTGTTCACTGATTTGCCACTGAGGCCTCATGAACTCATCTCCAGCTTTAAATGATGATACTAACATCAACCTCTGTTGGTATAGTCAGCTGTAATCTCCTTAGTATAATGCTACTGGAGAAATATAATCAGCTGACAAATTTAGATTTCTACTAGTATTGTTTATCTGCAGGCATAGGTCTCCTCAGGCTTGTTACTGGGCCTGAGAGTAATTTACCTCCTGCAGAGTTTAACATGGTTATACCCTGATATTTAGTAGGGCTACCGATGAATCGATGACAATAGTCTGTCCCCACAAGGAGACCGAAGTCAGTGAGGTGATCAGACTTAATATTATCTGCCAATTTTATTCCTCTATTTCTCAGGAATTTGGCTGTTGCTCTCAGACCTTGAACTTGTAGGTCTACTGGTATTTTGTCCACCACAATGGCTTGTACTCGACAGACGTACCTGCCTAAGCGTACTGATGGTTGTACCACCTGGTAGACTTGAGGTCCTGCATCTGTTACAAACCCTGAGATGTTGAATGACATCTGGGCTACAGGCCTTAATTGTAGTTCATCTGCCAACTTTTTAGTGACATATGTTCTTTGGGATCCTTGGTCAAACAACCCACGGGTATGGACCTTGGCCCTCTTATTCAGGATGGTAATTTGGGCAGTAGGCAAAGTCGTATTACCTTTAGACTTTGCCGATTGGACACTCTTTGTTGGTTGCACCTTGCAGTACTGTACTGTGGTGGGAATGCTATCTTCCACCTTGGGTCTTGAATACGTTAATTTCGTATATTTGCACAGTGCTGCATGGTGTCTACCTCTTCTACACCTGTTGCAGGTGTTGAATTGGGTATCACAATAGTCTATGTTGTGTGACTTGAGACACCTTGCACATCTCCCTAATTCCTGGAGTCGCTCCATATGAGTGTCTCTGGTTGGATAATTAGCACAACGGTATGTTGAATGTTTCTTTTTGCAGAACATACATGTCCCCCAGCCTACTGCACGTTTGGAAGTTATCGGTTTGGGTGAACTAGTAACAGTAGGCTTGGAGGATGCTGCTGCATTGTCAGATTTTCTGCAACTTGATGTTTGAGTAATTGGTTGATGTTTATTTGGGGTAGTTGTTTTACCCTTTAATTGACTCTTATTTTCTATTTCTGAAGGCTTGCATGAGGCTTTAACTTCCTCATTTGCTCGTCGTTTGTTTATGATGGAATGTAAACCTTCAGTGATGTCCTGTACTGTCAGGATGGTGTTATGTTGATGTGTATATAATTCATCTAGTATATCGCTGGACAATTTTCGTTGAAGGACTACTTTGGTCATCCATTCACTAGTAGTTATATCAACCTTAAGACTGAATGTTCTTAGTAGTGACTCAAACTCCATGCTGAAGGATTGTAATGAGTCAGCAGTCTGATCAGGTTGAGGTAAATCCAGCAATTGTAGTACTAGATGTATGACAGTTTTCTCATTGCCAGCATTATTCCTAGGAGGCTGGACTGGGAAATTAGTGCTGTCGCTATTTTCATTTACATTTTCTACTACTGGTTCAGCTTCACCTCTAGCTTGGAGGCATGTTAACTTAGTAGCTTCAGGTATTGGGTTTTCAGAAACCACAGAGACTGTGGATAAATTGTCTGAGAACTGCTTAATTTCTGGTGGTATAATATTGGGTGAAGCTGTAGTGGGTGAAGCTTTACTGGGTGAAGCTTTATCCTTGTTGATTAAAGGATCTAATCTGGCTTGACATTTATTCTCAAAAAGATCCAGATCATCCATAACATTATCTACTTTATTTGATGTACTTGCTAATTGTTCTGATTCAATTATCCTGTGTAAATGTTCCAACCTGCCTTGAGTTTCTTCTTCATATTGTGCTAGGTCAGACAGGAATGGTTCCACATCTTCAACTACTATGTCGTCGTCGTCGTGGACCTGATTTTGGTAAGATTTCCTATTTGCTTTCAATATATGCAATTGGGTTTGAATCTGCAACAGTGGTATTTTCAACCGATGATAATTAATTACAGGCTCATATAACAACTGTTCATATTGGTCGAGATCTCTTGTCAGTTGACGTTTGCTTGATATTAAAGCACGCTTTGCTTTCTGTGGATTAGTCATGGTGACTTGTACTTGGGCTGCTCATAAATTGTGAGCAAGTACTAATGGTAGCCTAGGGTTAAATTCTGCACTCACTAGGCAATAATCCTACCTCTACTAGAGGTTAGCACTTAAAATTAATACACATTATATATATACAATCATACACACTAATGATTTGAGTGATAAACCAGTGTCATGGAAGTACCTTTAGGTTAGCTCTTCTATATCACCCTAGGATGGTAGAGACACTAATTAATCACTCAAAGGTGTAATGATCATAAGTAAATTATTATATATACAACTCAACTCGAGTTGATAAAAATTACACCCAAAATAGGGTCTGGACCATGCATTAATGGTGTTAGGTTGATCAATATAGTACAACTGACTATGGTAATAATGGGACTAGGATGAACGATAATAGTTCAACTAGTCAATGTTAATATCCTACCCTATTGTGGGTTGGCAATTAGTAAATATTATACTGTGATCACTAGTGCAATATATATTAAATAATTCTCTATTTTGGAGAAATAATATACACAATTATTGATAATAGCCTCTTAATTAGCCTCTATGAAACTTCTAATATTATCAAGAAGTATTAAATATTATTAGTGACCTCGCGAAATAAAGTCCACAAAATTCGTAGATAATCTCTCGCAAAATGTAACACCACGAAATCCGTGAACAATCACGCGACACCACAGCCACTACTTTGGCTGGCTTCAATATTAGCGCTGTCATTTCACGAAATAACACGCCACCAAATATCTGTGGGTGTGCATGAAACCGCTGATGAGGCTGAACTCAGTTGAGGGGGGGCTCCTGAGCTCCCACGAGGCTTCGCCGCTGTCTTTGACTGGCTGGCCTTGTTTAAATAACACTGCACTAGTATATTTAATGAATCCACTGGTTAACTGGTTCATCCGGTACTAAGATGACCAAATGTGGGTTCATAGGACCGAATATTCCGGTTCCGAAGGTCCAAATAATGTGGGAACCGACCTGTGAGATTTATATTTATTTAATTTATATGAATTTATATTTACGTTAATTTATATACTTCGATAGCAATTTGTATAATGATAAGTGGACTGTATTTCTGCAATAATGTCATAATCTCACAAATCGATCCTCTACACATTAAGGGGGTTTATATTTATATATATGCAGCCAATCAAACTACAGTATTAACTACATACATTGAAAAGGTTCCTTATCTTATAGTACAGCAGGTTAGTCCACCAGGTATAACTTGGGTGTAGACACCAAATTATCCTCTTTGAGGTAGCTTCCATCACCCAGTAACTGGTGCACAAAATCTTGCTTCCTCGTCTTGACCTGTCAAAAGTGCGCTAGCTGTGAAGCCAGAATCCTATATATGACAAGCTATATCAGAGAAAACACTATACATGGAACAATAAAGATCTGGCTTAATTACCTTTAGTTTGAGGCTTCCACGTGCTCTAACCGGGTCACCCTATATAATGACATTAATGGCCATAAATGAAAGATACATGGGTTTCGGAAAGAACACTTAACTTGAATTGTAGACAGCGTGTTGAAAATGGTACACCTTTAGTTTCCATAACACTACGTCCAAGTAAATTAACAGGAGCCGAATTTGCTCCCGTGTGAGCCTCTGGTCTAGTCTCAACAATGGCTGCGTCTAACACTCCATACTATTGACGCCTGGCCGACATTGTCCAGATATGATAGGAGCCGAATTTGCTCCACGCGTCTCGGATGTGACACAACAATGGCTGCCCTCCTTCCTCCCTGACGCCTGGCTTACATTGTCCAGATTTCAGAAAGTGATAGAAGGGTCACATTTACTCTACTTTAATATTGATAATTAAGTTAATTTATATAAGATGTTTTTATGATGGTAAAGTCCAAAGACTAATGTATTTAAGAATAATTCCCACCATAATAGGTGGAGAATATAATAGTATGTGGTGATGATATCCCGTTTTCTATAGACGGTAATTCCACTACAAGTTACGTTTTCTATGGGTAACTTGTTGGTAATACAGCTATTATCTGTATGATTATTAAATGGTGTCGGATTTTCCGACAATGGAAGCTCGGCAGTGTAAGCACATATTCAGTCTCCATTAAAGTCTATATTAGCAGCTGCACCCAAAAAGAAAAATCCTACAGGTGCAACAGGTTTCCGAAATTGTTTGTTTTATAAAGAGTAACACTTAAAGTATCAGTGCCTTGCTTACCCTGATCGTCCAAGGAGAGTCAGCCGATTGCAACACTTACAAAGGTGTACATGACATTTACGACCTTATGTCCTCTGCGAGTGGAGACGAAATTAAGGACGTGTCAGAAATGTGGTCGAGTTCAACACCATACAGCATTGTGCAGTGGGACCTATACCCCTAAAGTCATCTTCCCCTATGGCAAAGGGACAATCATCGGTGGTCGTGCAGTATTGCAAGGCACAACTCGGTGTCAGTGCATTGTTGCAGAGTCTGACACAGTGGCTCCCTTACTCTGACACAGTGGCTCCCTTACTCTGACACAGTGGCTCCCTTACTCTGACACAGTGGCTCCCTTACTCTGACACAGTGGCTCCCTTACTCTGACACAGTGGCTCCCTTACTCTGACACAGTGGCTCCATTACTCTGACACAGTGGCTCCCTTACTCTGACACAGTGGCTCCCTTACTCTGACACAGTGACTCCCTTACCCTCAGCACAGTGAACACCGATGAACAAGGGGAACCAGAGTTAATAATACCCGAGGGTTGTGTGATGACGGGTCCCAGAACACCCTTATAATGGGTGGTTATATGTGCACTCTCAAATTTTTATTTGACAGTGCAACTGAAATATATTCTACCAAGAGCTTAGTGACAAGGAAGTTTTATGAGAGATTGCAATTGTGAAACGATGTCTATGAAAGTCTTCATTGAGAGAAAATATATATCATGGAAGGAAGTTCAAATAGTGACACGAATTAATAAATCGCTGACCAATATGTTTAACAACTCTCTCACCCTGTCCATGGAGGACAGAAGAAAATGTATATATGCTGGTTAGCATTGTAAAAATGTGGCCGCGTCTGTGGTAGAAAATAATAATAATTATAATAATAAAGTGTCACTGTGACTGAGTCATGAATTAATAATCAACTATTGAGTCATTAATCGGACGGGCCAACAACATGTGGTAATTATCCCAGCACACTGAGGGTGAACCGCTGGCTCCTGCAGCACCGTCCTTGGCACACTAGGTCACACTGACGGTGGACCGCTGCCTCCTGCAGCACCGTCCTTGGCACACTAGGTCACACTGACGGTGTACCGCTGCCTCCTGCAGCACCGTCCTTGGCACACTAGGTCACACTGACGGTGGACCGCTGCCTCCTGCAGCACCGTCCTTGGCACACTAGGTCACACTGACGGTGTACCGCTGCCTCCTGCAGCACCGTCCTTGGCACACTAGGTCACACTGACGGTGGACCGCTGCCTCCTGCAGCACCGTCCTTGGCACACTAGGTCACACTGACGGTGGACCGCTGCCTCCTGCAGCACCGTCCTTGGCACACTAGGTCACACTGACGGTGGACCGCTGCCTCCTGCAGGACCGACCTTGGCACACTAGGTCACACTGACGGTGGACCGCTGCCTCCTGCAGCACCGTCCTTGGCACACTAGGTCACACTGACGGTAGACCGCTGCCTCCTGCAGGACCGACCTTGGCACACTAGGTCAGACATCCCTCACACGCGGCAACCGTAAGATGGTGAAGAGTTACAAGTATCTGACCGTCGTAATACACAGGTGGTCTCAAGTGTGGACCAGGGCAGACATAACGTCTTCATGAGAAAACCATTACGGGGCAAATTCCCCCTAAAACAAAACATTGACCTGGTGATGACACCAGGTCTGAATGACCATTAGCTAAATGGCATCCATCCATCCATCCATCCATCCATCCATCCATCCATCCATCCATCCAGGCAGACAGACTGCCAGCCAGAAGGAAGGAAGGAACTATCAGGGGAAAGCGCCAAGCCATTACGACTATATAGCACTGGGAAGGAGTGAGGATAAGGATTTGGGATGGGACGGGGGGGCAGGAATGGTGCCCAACCACTTGGACGGTCGGGGATTGATCGCCGACCTGCATGAAGCGAGACCGTCGCTCTATCGTCCAGCCCAAATGGTTGGACGCCCACAGACAGCCAGAGCAAATTAACGATAGTTATAGGTCTGTTTAAAGGTACCGCATCTCTGAATACACTAGAAAATTAGATACATGTGGAGTCAGAGTATCTAATTGTACAGATTCTGAGAGACCTGCAGTATTGGCAGCTGCCCTCAGTACACAGACCCCAACACGACACATACACCCACGGAGGACAGCCACACAACAGTACACACTCACACTTAGTGTGTACTGGCAAGACGAGGCCAGGGGCGAGTAATTAAGTAGTGTCTTAGTTGTAATCATATTTTTCCCATAGCAGTGTGAAGCTGATGATCCTCTCACAGCTTCATAGGCTTTCTGAAACGGGCGATGTTTGAAGAGAGGTAAAGAAAGAGGTGAGAGAGGGGAGTAGAGGTTAGAGAGGGCGGTGAGGGTAGTAGAGGCGAGAGAGGGCAGAGAGCGGAGGAGAGGGACGAGTGGTGTGAGAGGGGAAGAGGAGAGGTGAGGGGAAGATGTGAACATGTGAGGGAGAGGGAAAGAGATGAGAGAGAGAGAGAGAGAGAGGAAGAGTTAGGAGAGAGGGTGAGTGATAAGGGTGCAGGCGGGTGCTGCGCCCTTCCCCCGTAGAGTCTGTCTGTCAGAAGTTGGAGGCCAGGAGGATTATCCTGTTTAAACATAGCAGGATTAAAGGTGATTTTATGAGGGGTGTCATGTGGAGGGTCGGGGATGTCCCCCACCCTTCCTAGGAGGATGGGGGGGGTCATGTGTAGGGTCGGGGGTGTCCCCACCCTTCCTAGGAGGATGGGGGGGGGGTCATGTGTAGGGTCGGGGGTGTCCCCACCCTTCCTAGGAGGATGGGGGGTCATGTGTAGGGTCGGGGATGTCCCCACCCTTCCTAGGAGGATGGGGGGGGGGGTCATGTGTAGGGTCGGGGATGTCCCCACCCTTCCTAGGAGGATGGGGGGGGGTCATGTGTAGGGTCGGGGATGTCCCCACCCTTCCTAGGAGGATGGGGGGGGGTCATGTGGAGGGTCGGGGATGTCCCCACCCTTCCTAGGAGGATGGGGGGGGTCATGTGGAGGGTCGGGGATGTCCCCAACCTTCCTGGGAGGATGGGGGGGGGGTAATGTGGAGGGTCGGGGATGTCCCCAACCTTCCTAGGAGGATGGGGGGGGTCATGTGGAGGGTCGGGGATGTCCCCAACCTTCCTAGGAGGATGGGGGGGGGTCATGTGGAGGGTCGGGGATGTCCCCAACCTTCCTAGGAGGATGGGGGGGGGACATGTGGAAGGTCGGGGGTGTCCCCAACCTTCCTAGGAGGATGGGGGGGGTCATGTGGAGGGTCGGGGATGTCCCCACCCTTCCTAGGAGGATGGGGGGGGTCATGTGGAGGGTCGGGGATGTCCCCAACCTTCCTAGGAGGATGGGGGGGGTCATGTGGAGGGTCGGGGGGTGTCCCCAACCTTCCTAGGAGGATGGGGGGGGACATGTGGAGGGTCGGGGGTGTCCCCAACCTTCCTAGGAGGATGGGGGGGGTCATGTGGAAGGTCGGGGATGTCCCCACCCTTCCTAGGAGGATGGGGGGGTCATGTGGAAGGTCGGGGATGTCCCCAACCTTCCTAGGAGGATGGGGGGGGGGTCATGTGGAGGGTCGGGGATGTCCCCAACCTTCCTAGGAGGATGGGGGGGTCATGTGTAGGGTCGGGGATGTCCCCACCCTTCCTAGGAGGATGGGGGGGGGGGGTCATGTGGAGGGTCGGGGATGTCCCCAACCTTCTTAGGAGGATGGGGGGGGGTCATGTGGAGGGTCGGGGGGTGTCCCCAACCTTCCTAGGACGATGGGGGGGGGTCATGTGGAGGGTCGGGGATGTCCCCAACCTTCCTAGGAGGATGGGGGGGGGTCATGTGGAGGGTCGGGGGATGTCCCCACCCTTCCTAGGAGGATGGGGGGGGGTCATGTGGAGGGTCGGGGATGTCCCCACCCTTCCTAGGAGGATGGGGGGGGGGTCATGTGGAGGGTCGGGGATGTCCCCACCCTTCCTAGGAGGATGGGGGGGGGGTCATGTGGAGGGTCGGGGATGTCCCCACCCTTCCTAGGAGGATGGGGGGGGGGTCATGTGGAGGGTCGGGGGATGTCCCCAACCTTCCTAGGAGGATGGGGGGGGTCATGTGGAGGGTCGGGGGATGTCCCCACCCTTCCTAGGAGGATGGGGGGGGGTCATGTGGAGGGTCGGGGATGTCCCCAACCTTCCTAGGAGGATGGGGGGGGTCATGTGGAGGGTCGGGGGGTGTCCCCAACCTTCCTAGGACGATGGGGGGGGGGGGTCATGTGGAGGGTCGGGGATGTCCCCACCCTTCCTAGGAGGATGGGGGGGGTGTCATGTGGAGGGTCGGGGATGTCCCCAACCTTCCAGGGAGGGACGTTAGTCTCTGGGCCCCGTCAGGAAGTCTGTGTATACAAACTGTGCTGCCCAAAGTCCATTGAGATTTACATTTGTTTAAGAATCTGTACATTCAGATACTGACTTGCATCACTTATGTTCAATGTGCATTCTAGGCCCAACTTTCTGATTACAGTCACTCAGACGTTGTGGAGCAGAAATGGATACAGTGATGGTGAGACAGTGAAAATATTACACTTACATCGCATCAGGCTTGGATGCCCATGTGCATGGGAAATAGGCTTACAGGTTCCGGAAGATGAGAGGAAATGTCAGCACTGTGGAGAAATGCCCGACGCACTGCTGGAACATTAACTAACACAGTGCACAGTTACAGCCACAACAGACCACTGGAATATTATCTAACACAGTGCACAGTTACAGCCACAACAGACCATTGGAACATTATCTAACATAGTGCTCAGTTACAAACCCATTAAGATTTCAACTTAGATTCAACAGAGCAGAAGAAGTTGTTAAACACGTGGGACAAAATCTTACTGAAGCGACCATACGAGTCATAAATACTCATACTCCGCCCAAGTGAAACAGAAACAAGCAACACTTAGTGGGCCAGCCAGAGGCTTAGGGCCCGCCCACTGGGCCAGCCAGAGGCTTAGGGCCCGGCCATTGGGCCAGCCAGAGGCTTAGGGCCCGGCCATTGGGCCAGCCAGAGGCTTAGGGCCCGCCCAGTGGGCCAGCCAGAGGCTTAGGGCCCGCCCAGTGGGCCAGCCAGAGGCTTAGGGCCCGCCCAGTGGGCCAGCCAGAGGCTTAGGGCCCGCCCAGTGGGCCTGCCAAAGGCTTAGGGCCCGCCCAGTGGGCCACCCAGAGGCTTAGGGCCCGGCCAGTGGGCCAGCCAGAGGCTTAGGGCCCGCCCAGTGGGCCAGCCAGAGGCTTAGAGCCCGCCCAGTGGGCCAGCCAGAGGCTTAGGGCCCGTCCAGTGGGCCAGCCAGAGGTTTAGGGCCCGCCCAGTGGGCCAGCCAGAGGCTTAGGGCCCGCCCAGTGGGCCAGCCAGAGGCTTAGGGCCCGCGCAGTGGTCCAGCCAGAGGCTTAGGGCCCGCGCAGTGGTTCAGCCAGAGGCTTAGGGCCCGCCCAGTGGTCCAGCCAGAGGCTTAGGGCCCGCCCATTGGTCCAGCCAGAGGCTTACGGCCCGCAGAGGAATATCCCTGCAAAAAAGGTGAAAATATGTGGGGGGGGGGGGGGGGAGATAGGGAGGGTGTGGGTGTGTGGGGGAGATAGGGAGGGTGTGGGTGTGGGGGAGATAGGGAGGGTGTGGGTGTGTGGGGGAGATAGGGAGGGTGTGGGTGTGGGGGAGATAGGGAGGGTGTGGATGTGTGTGGGGGAGATAGGGAGGGTGTGGGTGTGGGGGAGGTAGGGAGGGTGTGGGTGTGTTGGGGGGATGATAGGGGGGGAGTAGGTGTGTGGGGTAAGATAGGGAGGGTGTGGGTGTGTTGGGGGGGTGATAGGGAGGGTGTGTTTGGGGGGGGAGAAAGGGAGGGAGTGTGTGGGGGGAGGGTGACAGGGAGGGAAGGGTGTGTGGGGGGGGGTGATAGGGAGGGTGTGGGTGTTGGGGGAGATAGGGAGGGAGTGTGTGGGGGGTGGTGATAGGGAGGGTGTGGGTGTTAGGGGAGATAGTCTGTCGTTATGTTGCAAGAAGACCTATACTACAATGTTAGTTGATTTTCCCGTTTTATTTCAATTTCAATGAATATTGAAATAATTCATAGCCTCATCAAATGTTACTCAAATTTCCATGACTGCAGCGTGTAGGCGAGGATGTAACAAGTTGTCTCTCTTCACCTACGAGGTTCACTACTGGTTCCTTCATTATTGGGATCTGGTGATCACGTGGACGAGTAACGCAATGGACTTAATGAAGTCGTCTTAAAGCTAAGACAAATGTTTTCGTAGAAATCTTGAATAAGATTATTAGTAGTTTCTATATAATTTCTCATATAGGATATTTAAAGGGAATAATCTAACGCAAGAAGTTATTACTCGGTGTTTAATGAATCTATATTTATTGTTTCTTAATATTTAATAATCTTTGAATATATTGGTTATCTAATATGTCATATCTGAATCTACATTTTAGTTTAGTTTTGCCATGTTACTAACCTTTTAATCAACTAGTGACGAACCACACTGGTTCCTAGATATATTTTAACTTCTAGAAATAACCCCCAATGTTGATATTTGAGGCTTTGACTTTAATACAGTCTATTCATTGTTTTTAAGTGATTGCTAAATCAATTATCATCCATAAGCACTGGTTCTATAGTGTCTATCTTATAATCACCTTTAGTTGTTGTCCCTCTTTTCTCAAAAGTGGCTGGTCCTTCGATTTATGTTAATTATCGTTATTAAATAATTCAATATATGAGTCAAAGCCCAGATATCCAACATAAAGAAGGTGTGGGTGTTGGGGGGAGATAGGGAGGGTGTGTGTGTTCCTCCAGCGTGTGTGTTCCTCCAGTGTGTGTGTTCCACCAGTGTGTGTTCCACCAGTGTGTGTGTTCCTCCAGCGTGTGTGTTCCACCAGCGTGTGTTACACCAGTGTTTGTGTTCCACCAGTGTTTGTGTTCCACCAGTGTGTGTGTTCCACCAGCGTGTGTGTTCCACCAGTGTGTGTGTTCCACCAGTGTGTGTGTTCCACCAGTGTGTGTGTTCCACCAGTGTGTGTGTTCCACCAGTGTGTGTGTTCCACCAGTGTGTGTGTTCCACCAGTGTTTGTGTTCCACCAGTGTGTGTGTTCCACCAGCGTGTGTGTTCCACCAGTGTGTGTGTTCCACCAGTGTGTGTGTTCCACCAGTGTGTGTGTTCCACCAGTGTGTGTGTTCCACCAGTGTGTGTGTTCCACCAGTGTGTGTGTTCCACCAGTGTGTGTGTTCCACCAGTGTGTGTGTTCCACCAGTGTGTGTGTTCCACCAGTGTTTGTGTTCCACCAGTGTGTGTGTTCCACCAGTGTGTGTGTTTCACTAGCGTGTGTGTTCCACCAGTGTTTGTGTTCCACCAGTGTGTGTGTTCCACCAGTGTGTGTGTTTCACTAGCGTGTGTGTTCCACCAGTGTTTGTGTTCCACCATTGTTTGTGTTCCACATATGTGTGTGTTCCACCAGTGTGTGTGTTCCACCAGTGTGTGTGTTCCACCAGTGTTTGTGTTCCACCATTGTTTGTGTTCCACATATGTGTGTATTCCACCAGTGTGTGTGTTCCACCAGTGTGTGTGTTCCACCAGTGTTTGTGTTCCACCATTGTTTGTGTTCCACATATGTGTGTGTTCCACCAGTGTGTGTGTTCCACCAGTGTGTGTGTTCCACCAGTGTGTGTGTTACACCAATGTTTGTGTTCCACCAGTGTGTGTGTTCCACCAGTGTGTGTGTTCCACTAGCGTGTGTGTTCCACCAGTGTGTGTGTTCCACCAGTGTGTGTGTTCCACTAGCGTGTGTGTTCCACCAGTGTGTGTGTTCCACCAATGTTTGTGTTCCACCAGTGTGTGTGTTCCACCAGTGTGTGTGTTCCACCAGCGTGTATGTTCCACCAGTGTGTGTGTTCCACTAGCGTGTGTGTTCCACCAGCGTGTGTGTTCCACCAGTGTGTGTGTTCCACTAGCGTGTGTGTTCCACCAGTGTGTGTGTTCCACCAATGTTTGTGTTCCACCAGTGTGTGTGTTCCACCAGTGTGTGTGTTCCACTAGCGTGTGTGTTCCACCAGCGTGTGTGTTCCACTAGCGTGTGTGTTCCACCAGTGTGTGTGTTCCACCAGTGTGTGTGTTCCACCAATGTTTGTGTTCCACCAGTGTGTGTGTTCCACCAGTGTGTGTGTTCCACTAGCGTGTGTGTTCCACCAGTGTGTGTGTTCCACCAGTGTGTGTGTTCCACTAGCGTGTGTGTTCCACCAGCGTGTGTGTTCCACCAGTGTGTGTGTTCCACTAGCGTGTGTGTTCCACCAGCGTGTGTGTTCCACCAGTGTTTGTGTTCCACCAGTGTGTGTGTTCCACCAGTGTGTGTGTTCCACTAGTGTGTGTGTTCCACCAGTGTTTGTGTTCCACCAGTATTTGTGTTCCACCAGTGTGTGTGTTCCACCAGCGTGTGTGTTCCACCAGTCTGTGTGTTCCACCAGTCTGTGTGTTCCACCAGTGTTTGTGTTCCACCAGTGTGTGTGTTCCACCAGTGTGTGTGTGTGTTCCACCAGTGTGTGTGTTCCACCAGTGTGTGTGTTCCACCAGTGTGTGTGTTCCACCAGTGTGTGTGTTCCACTAGCGTGTGTGTTCCACCAGTGTGTGTGTGTTCCACCAGTGTGTGTGTTCCACCAGCGTGTGTGTTCCACCAGTGTGTGTGTTCCACCAGCGTGTGTGTTCCACCAGCGTGTGTGTTCCACCAGTGTGTGTGTTTTCCACCAGTGTGTGTGTGTTCCACCAGTGTGCGTGTTCCACCAGCGTGTGTGTTCCACCAGCGTGTGTGTTCCACCAGTGTGTGTGTGTTCCACCAGTGTGTGTGTTCCACTAGCGTGTGTGTTCCACCAGTGTGTGTGTGTTCCACCAGTGTGTGTGTTCCACCAGCGTGTGTGTTCCACCAGTGTGTGTGTTCCACCAGCGTGTGTGTTTCACCAGTGTGTGTGTTTCATCAGTGTGTGTGTTCCACCAGCGTGTGTGTTCCACCAGTGTGTGTGTTTTCCACCAGTGTGTGTGTGTTCCACCAGTGTGCGTGTTCCACCAGCGTGTGTGTTCCACCAGCGTGTGTGTTCCACCAGTGTGTGTGTGTTCCACCAGTGTGTGTGTTCCACTAGCGTGTGTGTTCCACCAGTGTGTGTGTGTTCCACCAGTGTGTGTGTTCCACCAGCGTGTGTGTTCCACCAGTGTGTGTGTTCCACCAGCGTGTGTATTTCACCAGTGTGTGTGTTTCATCAGTGTGTGTGTTCCACCAGCGTGTGTGTTCCACCAGTGTGTGTGTTTTCCACCAGTGTGTGTGTGTTCCACCAGTGTGCGTGTTCCACCAGCGTGTGTGTTCCACCAGCGTGTGTGTTCCACCAGTGTGTGTGTGTTCCACCAGTGTGTGTGTTCCACTAGCGTGTGTGTTCCACCAGTGTGTGTGTGTTCCACCAGTGTGTGTGTTCCACCAGCGTGTGTGTTCCACCAGTGTGTGTGTTCCACCAGCGTGTGTGTTTCACCAGTGTGTGTGTTTCATCAGTGTGTGTGTTCCACCAGCGTGTGTGTTCCACCAGTGTGTGTGTTTTCCACCAGTGTGTGTGTGTTCCACCAGTGTGCGTGTTCCACCAGCGTGTGTGTTCCACCAGCGTGTGTGTTCCACCAGTGTGTGTGTGTTCCACCAGTGTGTGTGTTCCACTAGCGTGTGTGTTCCACCAGTGTGTGTGTGTTCCACCAGTGTGCGTGTTCCACCAGTGTGTGTGTTCCACCAGTGTGTGTGTGTTCCACCAGTGTGCGTGTTCCACCAGTGTGCGTGTTCCACCAGCGTGTGTGTTCCCTGTAACACCGCTGGTCCGGGCACCTTTGTACCAGTGTAGTGACAAGGAACTGAACATTTACACTTGTCTAATAACAAGTTAGAAAAGAAGAAATTGAGTCAGACGAAGCACTTACACTGGAGACCGTCAATAAGGTTGATGATTGCTTGCCACTGGAGAGCATTTTAGACCATAAAGTATGCACTAATTCCACGAATAAGCAAGTATTTTTTTGCCTGACCAAGCAAAACCAACCCACATAATGCCTTCTAATAAAGGTGATGATGCCTCAAGCAGCCGGATACATTCAACTGTTAAACCAAAACCACCCATGCGTTGCCTTACAGCAAGGGTGTTGATTGTTAACCATCAATGTTGGATGGAGGAGTTAGAGTGGAAGCAGCCATGGGGCGCCCTACAGCAGGAGTGGTGGTGCAGGCGGCCGGCTGCACCTCCACACCAGAACTATGCCAGACCCGCACTTCCCTCACAACATTCCTCCTTTATCACATATTTCTCCCAGACTTAAGGACTTACCAACACATTCCCTCCAAAATGACCCGTTCTCTTCGGCGTCAATACCGTAAAAACTGCTGGTGCTGCACCTCTGGAGGCTGGTGCTGCACCTCTGGAGGCTGGTGCTGCACCTCTGGTGGCTGGTGCTGCACCTCTGGAGGCTGGTGCTGCACCTCTGGTGGCTGGTGCTGCACCTCTGGTGGCTGGTGCTGCACCTCTGGTGGCTGGTGCTGCACCTCTGGTGGCTGGTGCTGCACCTCTGGAGGCTGGTGCTGCACCTCTGGTGGCTGGTGCTGCACCTCTGGAGGCTGGTGCTGCACCTCTGGTGGCTGGTGCTGCACCTCTGGTGGCTGGTGCTGCACCTCTGGTGGCTGGTGCTGCACCTCTGGTGGCTGGTGCTGCACCTCTGGTGGCTGGTGCTGCACCTCTGGTGGCTGGTGCTGCACCTCTGGTGGCTGGTGCTGCACCTCTGGTGGCTGGTGCTGCACCTCTGGTGGCTGGTGCTGCACCTCTGGAGGCTGGTGCTGCACCTCTGGTGGCTGGTGCTGCACCTCTGGTGGCTGGTGCTGCACCTCTGGAGGCTGGTGCTGCACCTCTGGTGGCTGGTGCTGCACCTCTGGAGGCTGGTGCTGCACCTCTGGAGGCTGGTGCTGCACCTCTGGTGGCTGGTGCTGCACCTCTGGTGGCTGGTGCTGCACCTCTGGAGGCTGGTGCTGCACCTCTGGAGGCTGGTGCTGCACCTCTGGTGGCTGGTGCTGCACATCTGGTGGCTGGTGCTGCACCTCTGGTGGCTGGTGCTGCACCTCTGGTGGCTGGTGCTGCACCTCTGGAGGCTGGTGCTGCACCTCTGGTGGCTGGTGCTGCACCTCTGGTGGCTGGTGCTGCACCTCTGGTGGCTGGTGCTGCACCTCTGGAGGCTGGTGCTGCACCTCTGGTGGCTGGTGCTGCACCTCTGGTGGCTGGTGCTGCACCTCTGGAGGCTGGTGCTGCACCTCTGGTGGCTGGTGCTGCACCTCTGGTGGCTGGTGCTGCACCTCTGGAGGCTGGTGCTGCACCTCTGGAGGCTGGTGCTGCACCTCTGGTGGCTGGTGCTGCACCTCTGGTGGCTGGTGCTGCACCTCTGGTGGCTGGTGCTGCACCTCTGGAGCCTGGTGCTGCACCTCTGGAGGCTGGTGCTGCACCTCTGGTGGCTGGTGCTGCACCTCTGGAGGCTGGTGCTGCACCTCTGGTGGCTGGTGCTGCACCTCTGGAGCCTGGTGCTGCACCTCTGGAGGCTGGTGCTGCACCTCTGGAGGCTGGTGCTACACCTTTGGAGGCTGGTGCTGCACCTCTGGAGGCTGGTGCTGCACCTCTGGAGGCTGAGAGTGACTGCCGCCTGGCCAACATAAACACATGATACACTAACACCTCGCTGCGCCATTATAGTCTATCATGATCATAACTATACTGTATTCTCTCATTTTGCATTGAATTAAGTTAGAACATTATTGTAGATGTCTCATTATTAATCATATAATTTGTTAAATACGAAGTTAATCGCTGAATGATAACACAACACGTGACCAGATGGAGTACAGGTAACACGTGACCAGATGGAGTACAGATAACACGTGACCAGATGGAGTACAGATAACACGTGACCAGATGGAGTACAGGTAACACGTGACCATATGGAGTACAGGTAACACGTGACCAGATGGAGTACAGGTAACACGTGACCAGATGGAGTACAGGTAACACGTGACCAGATGGAGTACAGATAACACGTGACCAGATGGAGTACAGGTAACACGTGACCATATGGAGTACAGGTAACACGTGACCAGATGGAGTACAGATAACACGTGACCAGATGGAGTACAGGTAACACGTGACCAGATGGAGTACAGGTAACACGTGACCAGATGGAGTACAGGTAACACGTGACCAGTTTGGAAATTAATCAATAAATCATGTAGACGACCCAGTTAATAAGCCGCTTCATGACTTTCCTGGAGTCATCAACCTGTAACGGGGCTCAGCCTTTAACCTCAATCAATCTGGTTAAATTCTGGTCGTTATTATTAAAAGTTGTTAATATAAGCTTCAGCCAACAACCCTCGTGACCTTGGCGTTTGATCGCCGAGACATCCCAACACGAGGACACTTTACTTCCTCAGCTACTCTGTATGACTCTTCGAGACCTCTTAACAGCTGCCACCACCAACCTGAGAGTTTTGATAACTACTAATTGATTGCGGGCTGCTGATGGCCGGGGCGGCGGCTGGTGGTGGCCGCATCCGCCGTGTGGATACGGTGCGTTTGGATTTCTCTGCTGCGGTGGATTGGGAGCAAGTGGCGGTTGCGCTCCTGGATGGGTTGGACGTGCAGGTTACGAATCTTCTCGGTCTGGAGAAGTTTTCGCCCTTCTGTGTGGCGGTGACGTTTGCCACGTCACCTGTATATGTGCAGTTCGTAGAACATTGGAATGAGCTGACGGTTCTCCTTCCTGGTACGGCTTTATCGGTGGCGGTCTCTGATCCCTGGGGTCCCCTGACCTTTGTGAGCGTTCACGGTGTGCCTGTGAACTATGCCGAGGCGGAGCTCTCCTCGGTGTTTGCACGCTTTGGTACGATGCTGCGTCATCGGTACAACGTTTTGAGTGCGGGGCGGCTGCGGGGTCTCCGTCTGGGTACTCGTACGCTTCAAACGCGTATCACGGGCTCCATTCCTTCAAAAGTTTTGTGTTGTGGCGTCTACCTGCGAGTCATCTATCCTTGTCAACCCCTCACTTGCTATCAGTGTGATGGGGAGGGCCATGACGCGGCCAGATATGTGATGTTCCTTGCATGGAGACGTCTTCTGTTTTTCAGGAGAGAGATTTTTCCCCGTTGAGTGTGCGGGCTGCCTCCCTGGTGGGTCCTCGTCCTGCGGGTTTACCTGGTGACTTCCCGGCTGTGCCTGATGTTCCGTCTGAGCCTGTTGTGTCCCCCTGCCGGCTTGCGGGGAGGACCTGGCTGCCCCTGCTACACGTCCTCACCTTCCGGTGGATGTGGCAGTGCATCCGGTTCCTGGTGCTTCCGTGGTGGATGTGGGTGGTGTTGTGGTTGTGGCGCTGGTGCCTCGTGTCGAGTGGGGTGTGCTTCCTGCGGCTGGCGATGTTGTCGTCCCCCCGGGGGTTGTCCTCGGGGATGGTGGGGTTCCTGCTGCACGTGTTGCGGTGCCGCCTTCTGCTACTCCTGGTGGTGTGCTCCTTGTGCCCCCCTGCTCCTCGACGAAAGCGAGCGTCGAGGGAGTGCTAGCGCAATACGGGGCTCCCTGGCAAGCGGGTTGATGCTTCGCGTGTTGTAACCTCAGATGATGCCCCCCCCCCCCTCCTCGTTCTCCTGTGTCTGTTGAGGATTCCGGCGATGCTGTGGTGCCTGTGGCGCCTGTTGCCGGGTGGGGCACGTGGGTCCTGCTGCGGGAGACTCGCCCGCGTCTGTTGGTGACGGTTCCTCGTGGGGGGGGGGGGGGGTCCCCCAGCGGGAGCTGCTGGTGATTCTCGTGGCCTGGTAATTGTCCTGAAGAAGGACAACTTGTGTTTCGTTTTTCTCCCCCCCCCCCTCTTCTCCTTTATAATTGTCATTTCCTGCCGACCATTTGCCTGTTTTGATTATTCTCTTGGACTTCTTCTGTTTTGACGCCCGGGTGTTTGAGGAGGCATACTCTTGCACCCGTAGAACTGTAGTACCCGATGTCGAGAGCCTTTTATTGTCAATCTCCCTTTCGTCACTGAACCCAATCTCGACGGACTCACGGTTCTTAAGGTGGCGTTTGTGGGGCGTATACTCACGACGCACCCCTGGGGGGCCCCCGGCATGATCGGCGACAGCTTCTTGTTGGGTGTCCTGCCTCTAATTGTGGCTCCATGGTGGGTGTGGGGGCACATTCGTGAATGAAAGTTTTTTCCTCGTTTTCATGGCTGATAATGTTTCCCTTGTTCCTACTCAGGCTCGTGGGGTGGGCGACCAAGCCCCCGAGTCGGACTGTGTTGGAAGACCAGGCCCCGTAGCCCCCGCTGCACTGGGCCCCGACGACCTGACTACTCCCCCCAGCTCCCCTCCCTCCTCTGCGGTAGGGTCGAGTCCCCAGCCCCCAGTGGTGACCACCTCGTCCCCTGGCACGGCTTCGTCTCTCATTGTGACTACTGCGCCTTTTACCTCCCCCCCCCCCTCTCTCTCTGGGGGTTCTCAACGCCGTCCCCGCCACAGCCGCACTCGCCCGATCCCTTCCTGTAATAGTACTTACAACACCTTGTTTGGTCCCGCTACGTGGGCAAAATACTTTGATCTCCACCATCTGGATTCTACTCCTCCTGACGATTTCTCCCTCCATAAACTCCTTGTTGATTCAGTAGATGCCTCTGTTACTTTTAACTCCACCAGTTACGGTACACATGTCGTCACTGCTCCTTCTCAGGATGCAGCTACTCACTTAGCCACTTTGTCCTGCATTGGAGAGACCCCTGTTCGGGTCTCCAAAAACGCTCGGTTAAATGCCAGTGTTGGCACTGTTCTCCTCCCACACCATGTTGCAACTGGTGTTCGGGACCTCAAAGATTGCCATGAGGATATTAAACATATCCTCGAAGCCCAAGGCCATTCAGTCCTCCAGGTGGACACGTTTACTCGACCCCCTCGTGGTCGTCGTCGTCAGCCCCTTCGAGTTGTAAAAATCACCTTTGATAGTAGGGCCCTTCCGCCCTCTATTATTCTTGCTGATGCCAGATGCTCCATTCAGGAGTACGTTCCTTCTCCTAGACTTTGCATTAAGTGATGGAAGTTCGGGCACGGTGTCCTCAAATGCACCAGTACTGTGTATCTGTGCCCCTTGTGTGGGGACGATAGTCATTATAAGTCCGAGTGCACTTCTTCCCAGGCTCGTTGTCTCAATTGCGGTGAGGCCCACCCTACCTTCTCACGCTTGTCTATGCACTACAAACTCGAGGAAGCCGTCCTCAACTTGAAGCACCGTGATTGTCTGTCTTTTCCTGAAGCGAGACGCCAAGTTCGTTGTTTCACCCCTTTCGCGGGCGTTTCTTACGCTCGCGTGTTGCGTTCTACCTCTCCTCGTCCTTCCCATCTTTCTCAGACTCACAATCGTTTCCAGGCCTTAAACCTGACCACACCCACCACCTTCTCCCCTATTCCTTTGCCTCCTGTCCCAGATGATCTCCCTCCCGGTTCTTCATCTGGGGTTTCCCCCCTTCCTACCCAGTCCACCATATCTCCTTTGTCTTCTTCCCCATCTCCCCCCACTCTTTCTTCCCGACCCTCCCCCCAGTCTCTTGACCCTCCACGCCGCCTGTCTGTCCAGGCTGATATCCATCATCCTCCCAGCAACCTTCATGTTGTTCGCTCCCGTTGCTCTTCTCCTGCTGAGACCATTGAGTCTGTCACTCAGTACATTGTTACTGGATCGCCTGTCTCTTCGAGTCAGAAAAGTAAGCCTGGCTCCTCTCCTTCCTCTCCAGCGGGTAAGAAGGTTTCGTTCTCTTCCTCACCCCTTCCCTCTGACTCTGTCACTACAGCCCCTCCCATTTCAGTGGTCGAACCCCCTGTCCCAGATATGGAGGTTTCTTTCGCCCCCAATTTCCTCTCGGTTGCTGCCCTTGCTGAGGTGCACTCCCTGACTTCTGCCCCCCCCCCCCTCCAGCTGTCCTTGCCTGCCCCTCTCAGTTGTCTGATCCCCCTCCGGACCCCGTCAGTCCGCCTCTGGTCTGTCCTCTTGCTCCCTTCCCTCTATCTTTACTAAGTTTACCCATGCCTGATTTTGCCGACCCTGCTCCTGATCCTGAGATTCTTTAATAAACTGTGTTCTTCTATACCTTAATTTCTTTCTTGTTCTCTGTTACTGTCCTTTCTTTTTGGTAATGTCTATTCTTCAGTGGAATATTCGTGTATTTTATGCCAACTTCCACGAACTCCAACTTCTAATTACACAGTTTTCACCGCTTTGTGTTTGTCTCCAGGAACCCATGATTGGTGCTCGTCCTGGTCACTTTCGTGGTTATTACTTTCTTTCTCCCCCCCCCCCCACCAGCTCTTGCTGGGGCCCGTAACTCTAATGCTCTCTTAATTCGATCTGATATTCCCTTCGTCCCCCTACTTCTACCGTCACCTATCCATTGTTCTGCTGCCCGTATTTTTGTGGGTAAATGGTATACAGTCTGTTCCATTTATCT
Source organism: Procambarus clarkii (assembly GCF_040958095.1). Lineage (NCBI taxonomy): Eukaryota > Metazoa > Arthropoda > Malacostraca > Decapoda > Cambaridae > Procambarus > Procambarus clarkii. The sequence continues at coordinate 21,704,858 of NC_091164.1, forward strand.
CCCCCCAAATGTCCCGCTTTCCCTTCCTGATCTTAAGCACCTCCTGGACTCCTTGCCAGAGCTGGTGCTCCTTTTGGGTGATTTCAACTGTCGACATTCCCTCTGGGGTGATGTTCTGACAAACACCCGAGGCCGTCTTCTCGAACTGTTCGTCCTCGCTTCTTCTCTATCTCTTCTAAATTCAGGTGAGCCCACTCATGTGAACTCTCGAACTCGCACCCTTTCCTGTCTTGATCTTTCTCTCTGCTCGTCGTCCCTTTACTTAGATTTCACGTGGCAGGTTCTTGATGACCTCCATAACAGTGATCATTTCCCCATCCTCGTTTCTTTTTTCTCTTTCCACCCTCCCCTCTCCTTCCCTTGGTGGCAGTTTGCCAAGGCTGACTGGTGCCTATTCACCCTCCGTGCTACTCTCTCTGACCTCTCCTCTCTGCCTCTTCCTCGCGCCCTCCTTTTTTATGACACTGTCTTCAACGCTGCCCTCTGCTCTGTCTGGAAGAAGATCCACAAGATTGCGGGCAAGTTCGTTCCAGATGTCTCGCCGGTTCTCCACCTCTGTGGTACTCTTGTGGCAGATCCAGTGCAGGTTGCGACCGAACTGGTTCCCACTTTTCTTCTGTTAGCTCTGGTTCTCATCTTCCTCAATCCTTCCTTCTTCGTAAGCCGGTTCTTGAATCTTATCCTTTAGATTTCCGCACTCATCTCCGCCTTCCCTATAACGATCCTTTCTCTCATTCTGAACTTCAGTCTACCTTGTACCTTGGCCCTCTGCGGATCTACGGCGGCGGGCTCAGATGACGTTCATTATGAGATGCTTCGCCATCTCCCTCCGTGCACGTCTCAGTATTTACTGAATCTGTATAACCAGGTCTGGGAGTCGCCGTCCGTCACTGAGGACTGGCTCGATGCCGTTGTACTCCCTATTCGCAAACCAGGGTCTCTCGGTACGTCCCCTAAGGACTTCCGCCCTATTGCTCTCACGAGTTGTGTTTGCAAGCTGTTTGAGCGTATGGTAAATGTCCGTCTGATGTGGTTCTTGGAACACCATCGCCACCTCTCTCCTTCTCAATTTGGTTTTCGCAAGTGCCGCAGCGCGACTGATGTCCTGGTGAACTTGGAGGTCTATATTCGTACTGCTTTTGCTGCGAAGACCTCCGTTGTTGTTGTCCTTTTTGACTTGGAAAAGGCTTATGACACGACTTGGAGATACCATATTCTGTCCCAACTTCGTTCTTTTGACCATTGTGGTAATCTCCCTCTCTTCATTCAAAGTTTTCTCTCTCGTCGTACCTTTCGAGTCAGGCTTGGTGCCACTCTCTCTGCCTCTTTTCGGCAATATGAAGGTGTACTCCAAGGTAGTGTTCTTAGTAGTACTCTTTTTCTGGTTGCCCTCAATGGTCTTCTTTCCTCCCTTCCTTCTGGCATCTTCTCCACTCTTTATGTCGACGATCTTACTCTTTGCTGTCAAGGTGATGATTCGCCTCTCCTTCAACGGCGGCTTCAACTTGCGATTAATGCTGTGTCGTCTTGGGCCACCAATCATGGCTTCAAGTTCTCTAGTACTAAGACTTGTGCCATAACTTTTACTCGGAAGTGTGTCGTTCTTCGTCCCTCTTTGTAACTTTATGGTCATCTCCTTGAGTACAAAGGTTCCACGAAGCTTTTGGGGTTATTCTTTGACACTCGTTTGTCTTGGTCGCCCCATATCTCTTATCTCCGTGTTGAATGCTCTAAGGCCCTTAACCTACTTAAGGTTTAGCCCCATACTTCTTGGAGAGGGGATAGGTGCATGCTCCTCTATTTGCATTCCTCTCTCGTCCTGTCTAAACTCGATTATGGTTCCCCTGTATACTCTTTTGCTTCTCCCTCTACTCTTTGCCGTCTTGATCCTTTGCACCATACTGGGTTGCGCCTCAGCTCTGGTGCTTTTCATTCAACTCCCGCCCTCAGCTTGTACGCTGACACTGGCTTTCTGTCTCTCCAGGATCGCCGTGATCGCTACAGTCTTCGCTATCTTGCGCGATCCTTACAGCATCCTCACTCTCGCCTCTATCGTGCTTTGACTTTTACCCCTCCTGTAGTTCCTGTTCCTCTTCACCACCTTTCTCTTTCTGTCCGTTTGTCTCGCTTACAAGATTCTCTTTCGGTTCGTCTTACTAATGTTTCTCCTCGTATTGTTCCCTCCTTGCCCCCGTGGTGGGTCCCCCTTCCTAAATTTTGTACTTCTCTGACCCGCATCACTAAAGCTTTTACTCCTCCTACAGTTCTGAAACGCCTCTTCCTTGAGCACTTTTCTTCTCACTCCCACTCCGTTCCTATCTTCACCGATGGGTCTAAGTCTGCGGACGGTGTGGGCTACTCTGTTGTTTTTCCTGACCGCACTTATATGTGTCGCCTTCCTCCGGAGGCTAGCATCTTCACAGCAGAACTTTATGCTATTCTCTATGCTCTTCGTCTCCTGCTTTCCCGGGGGCAATCCTCCTTATTGAAGTGCGAACTAGCATAAATAACGGTAGTAGGTCTAAGAGACCCAACAAGCGAGAAGGAATATTCAATCAATTCAATTTCAACAATAAGAGGATCGACTGGGAAAAAATAAATGTAGACCTTGCAACCATTCAATGGGAGACGGTCTTAAGCGACAAAACTCCCACACAGGGAATAGCTCAACTGACAGCTGAAGCTTACAAGGTCTGCTTGAAGCACGTGCCTGTGAGGAGGGGCAGAAAGAGGACCACTCTAGAATGAGAACGCAGACGACTGCACAGGAGAAGGAAAAAATAACGGAAATGCTTCGGCAGACACAACTATCACAAGCAAGGAAAATAAGCCTAAACAGGGAGATCGAAGAAATAGAACAAACGTTGAAGCGATCATATGAGTCTGAGGAAATGGAATTGGAACAGAAAGCGATACAAGAGATAAAGAAAAATCCAAAATATTTTTTCACATACGCAAAATCAAAATCAAAAACCTCGATCAGTATTGGACCGTTAATTACAAATGAAGGTACGTACTGTTACGGTGCCCTCTCCTATTTCTTTCGTTTGCCTGCTTTAAGAGTCATATCAGCCCTCCCTACTGATTCTCTGAGGTACAGGTAGTCTGTTGGTATATGTGGCGACCAGATCAGCCGCCAGATAAGGGAGAAATTTATATTATAAGTTGTAGGTAAGGGGAAAGTGGCGCCCCTGATATACATGAAAGAGTACCCCCTACCTGCAGATATGCCGTTTTGTAAAGGACGCTAGCCGATTGCGGATTGGCCGACTTAGGTCGCGGGCGACCAATCAGAGCCCGCCGTGACGTCACCGAGTGCCCCGGGCGGCACCAACGTCAGAGCTGGTCTGACTACGAAAGAGAGAGGATGTTTCTCAGTCAGCTCTCAAAGATCTGAAGCTTTACAAGCCTTTCTCAGTGGATTAGAGCTAGCCATCGCAGCCCACCATCGTTATTGGAGACCCTGCGCTTCTGGGAAGCAAGAAGAAGCAAAGTTCATTGAGCAGAGGAGTGCCAAACTTGGAAAATTGGTCGGCGACGACGCTGGTCGGCGCTGAGGGTCTGGAAGGTGTGGCGGGCAGGCTTAGCTGTGACCGGGTCACGTTCACTGAGGATTTTGGAGGGACGACACCGTTCCTAGGACAAGGAGCAACACCTTGTTGCGGACGAGTGTGTGAATATAGTGATTACCTCAGTGCCCACTGGTGAACAAGGATTGGGATAGCTAAATCTCTGGGATTGGATCGGCGACGACGCGAAGGCTTCACGACACCTGAGGACCTGTGGAACGTTCCTGGATCGTCAAGGACCGACTCAGAAAGCGTGGGAACCTCACACCATGGAGGGACAGGCGTCGTGAGCCAGGAATATAAAGGTAGATCATTTTCCCTCCCATTACCCCTTGTTTGAGTAGGCTAGATAGGCCACGATAGTTAAATATGTAAGTTGCAGTATAGCATTAATACTTTAGTAGTAGGATAGGCTGCTGGGCAGCTTGAGTCCAGGACTGTTGGAGAGGACAGTGTGCGTGGACGGCAGGACAGTTGAAGAGGAGGTGCTGACGTGGCGAAGAGGCCCTTCTGTGAGAGTGTGTGACTCCTGTCTAATCTGCCCAGTTGAAGGAGTGGTTGGAGGTCGTGATAGAAGAGTTGCTGACGATCTCCAGATTTATTATCCTTATGTTCATTTTCATGTATTGCTTGTGAATATATGTGTGATCATGTAATTTGTGTCAGTAAATTCACACATATTATCATTGTGTTTAAGTGTGCCTCCATTATAATATTTATCTATGAGCATACACGAGGGTTATCATAGTACCACCTAGTGAACACCACGTTTTCTACAGAAGGTCTTATTGCCTGGAGAGTGGTAAAGCAGCACAGACTTATATAAGAGTGTACCCTAGGAAATCCGACCAGTGTCACGGCCGAAAGAGTAGCGACACTGTGGCAACAAGCAGTGTAGAATACACCCACTGAACTGCATTGCTGGGGTGCAGGTATCTCAACCCAGCTGGCGACCTTGTTAAAGGAAGATAGAGAAGGCAGGAATTCCTGCAACCTTTTTGTCTGGCAGGCAAGACTCAGGGAAATTTATTGTTAAAAGGTAAGCCTGGGTCTTCCTTCACTTCTCCATGGGTCTAGGCCGGAATTGCTAACAGCAGTGTTCCCGTGGTTGACTGAAGGGCTCCCAGGATGAATCAGTGGCACCCCACAGTGGTGGGAGCAAAGACCTGCGGTAGTGGGTACTGCTGGTCCTCTCCTGTGGGACCAGGAGATTCCGGTGAGTCCCGAGAGTTGGAGGGGCTGAGTATTCTGCCTTCTGAGCCCTAGCAGCCAATTGCTAGCCGAGCCCCAGCCCACACCCCCCGTGACAGTACACAGAGGACAACAAAGAGATTAGTGAAATTCTAAGAAGCCAGTATGAGGCTATGTTTAGCACACCAATAAACAACATGAAAGTTGATGACCCAGACAGATTCTTTATGAATGACATTCAAGCTGCAGATAATATAACGGATATTACCACAAACTCGGAAGACTTTGAAAGAGAAATTGACAATATGCCTATGCACTCAGCTCCTGGGCCTGACTCTTGGAATTCAATATTCATAAAGAAATGTAAAGTACCAGTAGCGAGAGCACTCAGCGCAATATGGAGAAAGAGCCTGGATACAGGGAAGATACCAGCAGCACTTAAATCTGCAGATATAGCTCCGTTGCACAAGGGGATGGGGGGGGGGGGAGTAAAGCCTTGGCAAGAAATTATAGGCCAGTTGCACTAACGTCACACATAATAAAAGTGTTTGAAAGAGTGATTAGGATTCAAATTTCTAGTTTTATGGAAAACAATGAATTGCACAATCCAGGACAACATGGATTTAGAGCGGGAAGATCCTCTGTCACAGTTACTCAACCAATATGATAAAATCACAGAAGCTGTAGAAGAAAAACAAAATGCAGATGTTGTATACACAGACTTTGCAAAGACATTCGACAAATGTGACCATGGAATGATAGCTCACAAAATGAGGTCAATGGGAATTACTGGAAAAGTAGGACGCTGGATACTCAATTTCCTGTCGAACAGAACACAAAGAATAACAGTCAATCAAATAAAATCGAGTCCAAGCGATGATAAATGCTCTGTACCTCAAGGTACAGTCCTTGCACCACTGCTGTTCCTTATTCTCATATCAGATATAGACAAAAATACACGTCACAGCTTCGTGTCATCCTTCGCAGATGACACAAAAATCAGCATGAAAATTACCTCTGCTGAAGACATTGAAAAATTACAAGCAGATGTTAACAAAGTTTTTGATTGGGCAGCAGAAAATAACATGATGTTTAATAGTGATAAATTTCAGGTACTCAGGTACGGCAAAAATGAGGATCTGAAACATAATACAGGGTACAAAACCCAATCGAATCTTCCCATAGTAGAAAAACAGCATGTCAAGGATTTGGGAATAATGATGTCCGACGATCTAACGTTTAGAGAGCATAACCAAGCAAATATCGCATCAGCCAGAAAAAATGATAGGATGGATTACGAGAACTTTCAAATCCAGGGATCCCACCACAATGGTAGTACTCTTCAAGTCACTTGTGTTGTCCCGTCTCGAGTACTGCTCAGTACTCACTTCCCCTTTCAGAGCAGGAGAGATTGCTGAAATAGAGGGGAATACAGAGAACATATACGGCACGCATAGACGAGATAAAACACCTAAATTATTGGGATCGTCTCAAAGCTCTTCAAATGTACTCTAGAAAAGAGACGAGAGAGATACCAAATAATATACACATGGAAAATACTGGAAGGCCAGGTCCCAAATCTACACAGTAAAATAACATACTGGAGTGAACGTTATGGAAGACAATGCAAGATTGAACCAGTGAAGAGCAGAGGTGCCATAGGCACAATTAGAGAACACTGTATAAAAATCAGAGGTCCGCGGTTGTTCAACGTCCTTCCAGCGACTATAAGAAATATTGCCGGAACAACCGTGGATATCTTCAAGAGAAAACTAGACTGTTTTCTAAGAGAAGTTTCAGATCAGCCGGGCTGTGGTGGGTATGTGGACCTGTGGGCCGCTCCAAGCAACAGCCTGGTGGACCAAACTCTCACATGTCGAGCCTGGCCTCAGGCCAAGCTTGGGGAGTAGAAGAACTCACAAAACCCCATCAAGCAGGTATCCTTCGTGGTGGTAGCTGACTCTCGTAGTGCCCTCATGGCTTTAGGGTCCTTTAATCCGGTCCACCCGGTGGTCATCGATATTCAACATTGGCTGTTTCTTATGTCCTGTAAATTTAAGTCGGTTGCGTTTTGCTGGGTTCCCAGCCATGTTGGTGTCTCTTTAAATGAGCGTGCAGATGCTGCCGCTAAGGACGCTATCCGCACTTGTCCCATCTCCCATAAAGGTATTCCTTATTCCGACTTTTACCCAGTTATTCATGCCTCCATCCTTGCCCGCTGGCAGAGTTGTTGGTCTTCTGTTACTGGTAACAAACTGCGAACTCTTAAGAGTCGTGTGTCCCGACATAGGCATACTGATAAACAGTATGCCTATGCAATCTGCACCAGGCCCGGATTCTTGGAACTCCATATTCATAAAGAACTGTAAAAAACCACTATCGCAGGCCCTCCACATTCTGTGGAGACAAAGCCTAGATACTGGCGTTATTCCTGATATACTAAAAACAGCAGAGATAGCACCACTTCATAAAGGAGGAAATAAGACAGAGGCAAAAAAATACAGACCGATAGCACTAACATCGCACATCATAACATTTTTTGAGAGAGTGCTAAGAAGTAAGATCACAAAATTCATGGAATCACAGCATCTCCATAACCCCGGACAACATGGTTTCAGAACAGGGCGCTCTTGCCTGTCGCAGTTGCTGGTCCACTATGATATGGCATTAGATGCTATGGAAGACAAACAAAACGCTGATGTAATTTACACAGATTTCGCAAAAGCTTTTGATAAATGTGACCATGGTGTTATTGCACATAAAATGCGTTCAAAAGGAATTACCGGAAAAATAGGCAGATGGATCTACAATTTCCTGACCAACAGAAGCCAATGTGTAATAGTCAACAAAATAAAATCCAGCCAATCAACCGTGAAGAGCTCAGTCCCCCAGGGTACTGTGCTTGCTCCAGTACTTTTTCTCGTCCTCATATCGGACATGGACAAGAACACAACCTATAGCACTGTATCATCCTTTGCAGATGACACTAGGATCTTCATGAGAGTAGGCAACATAGAGGACACGGCGAACCTCAAGTCAGATGTAGATCAGGTCTTTCTATGGGCTACAGAAAATAATATGGTGTTTAACGAAGATAAGTTCCAGCTCATGCGCTATGGAAAAAATGAAAATATAAAAACGGAAACCACGTACAAAACTCAGGCAAATCATAACATAGAACGAAAAGGCAATGTAAAGGATCTGGGTGTACTCATGTCGGAAGACCTTACCTTTAAAGAATACAATAAAGTAGCCGTCACAACTGCAAGAAAAATGACAGGTTGGATAACAAGATCTTTTCACACTAGAGATGCTATACCGATGATGATACTTTTCAAAACGCTTGTGCTCTCTAGAGTGGAGTACTGCTGCACAATGACACGACCTTTCAAAGCTGGAGAAATTGCTGACCTGGAGAGCGTGCAGAGATCCTTTACTGCTAGAATCCACTCAGTAAAACATCTAAACTATTGGGACCGACTAAAGAGCCTAAAACTGTACTCCCTTGAGCGCAGGCGGGAGAGGTACATAATAATTTACACGTGGAAAATATTAGAGGGGCTGGTCCCAAACCTGCACACAGAAATAACATCACATGAGACCAGAAGACATGGCAGGAAGTGCAGAATACCCCCGTTGAAAAACAGAGGTGCAACAGGTACTCTGAGAGAGAACTCTATCAACATCAGAGGCCCGAGACTGTTCAACACGCTTCCACTACACATAAGGGGCATAACTGGCCGACCCCTCACAGTGTTCAAGAGAGAACTAGATAAGCACCTCCAAAGGATGCCTGATCAACCAGGATGTGACTCATACGTCAGGCTGCGAGCAGCCTGGTTGATCAGTCTGGCAACCAGGAGGCCTGGTCGACGACCGGGCAGCGGGGACGCTAAGCCCCGGAAGCACCTCAAGGTAAGGTAAGGTAAGGTCCCAGTGGCCTTCCTCCTACCACCGTAACCGGTGGTGGGAAACGGCTCTGGCTAGGTTACGTATTGGCCATACCCGTTTAACTCATGGTCACTTATTGGAGCGCTGCCCTGCTCCTTATTGTCCAAATTGCATTGTCCCTCGTACGATCGTGCATATCCTTGTTGAATGTCCTGACTTCCAGGACGAGCGTGTGTCTTGTTTTCCGACCGTCCCTCGCGGTCACTTGTCCCTCGATAGAATTCTTGGCGACTCGGATACTTTTGATATCGTTCGCCTTATGCGTTTTTATTCTCGTATTGGCATCCTTGGAGATATTTAGCGCCCTCTGATTATCCCGCACATTTGATGGTGCTACACAGCCTTCCCGGTTTGGTGCCTTCTATTGATAATTACTTACTTGTGTGTTATTTCCTTCCTGTTGTGCGGGAGAGAGTGTTTCGTGTGTTTGGTATGTATACTCTTTATCTTTGACTCTATGTATGTGTATTCCGTCTGTTGTCATGTTATGCTGAGTGTTATTTCTGATGTATACGCTCCTGTATGTCATCCTTTGTTATTGTTGCTTTGTTTACTGTTGATTGTTTGTTCATTGGTTTTCTTTTATAAATAAAAAAAAATGATTGTGGGCTGGATCAATCAATTGTGCATTAATTCTTAGAAGGTTGATCCCCAATTACTTGAATAGGAGGAATGAATTTACGTTCAGTGTGGTTTAAATCAAAGCACAAAGGGATTATATGAAGTATTAAATAATGGAGGTTGCTTGCAGGGCTGCATAGGACGCCTAGCCCAAAGCATGGGGTCTTGAACACTTCAAAAAAATATAAAATATACACTGGGGAAATTCTACTAAACACCATAAATTCTAAAGAAGATTTATTAAAATAAATATAAAAGATAAAGATGTTACATTAGAATGAACACTCCCTAAATGAGCACTTCCTATCTGAAACTTTCCTGTCTAAGGAGAAAAATGGATCAATGTGGACGAATACACTGTACAAGAACCACAAGAAGCACACTTTTACCTTGAATACCACAACCAGGCTGTGGTTTAGCCTTGCCTCTGGAGGGGGATCTTGGCCCCAGGAGGTCCCAACTCACACTAAGACTTCCTCTGACCTCTGTGAAGCTCACCTGGGCTGATTGCCTAACCTCACTAACAAGCCTAATTATCAACGCTAACCAGAATCTGGTACGGTGACCAAATTCCTATTTCAACACTGATGACAAATTACATAGGTACTTGAGTCAGGTTGATTATTAATTATAATTAGAACGATACTCTAAATTTATAATTTCCATGAATTAACAGAAGAGATGATCTGTACATATTTTCCAATAACGAGATTCAATATTCTCAATGAAATCAAATGTCTCTTTGAGAACATACGAGACTGAATTTTTCTCTCAATTGATGTTAATCTAACATAGGTACTTAAACAAGGGTTATTATTCATTATTATTGAGTTTTACATTACTAATTCCACGTGTAAGGATTAAGCACAAGGAAGGTTGACGATGGTGACGTGCCAATACTGTAATTTCATACCCAGGCCGGTACCCACATACCCAGGCCGGTACCCACATACCCAGGCCGGTACCCACATACCCAGGCCGGTACCCACATACCCAGGCCGGTACCCACATACCCAGGCCGGTACCCACATACCCAGGCCGGTACCCACATACCCAGACCGGTACCCACATACCCAGGCCGGTACCCACATACCCAGGCGGGTACCCACATAATGTTTTGTTATAACTCTTTACTTTCCCTTTGTAACACGCTACAGGGAGGGTGACGACTCTTTTCTAAGTGAAAATCAGTCACGGGGAGAGTTAGTACTAGCCTATCACAATTAGATTTTACGACCTTGCCTCGTCTCTAAGCCCTTAATCCCTTTGGGAAGACCTTTCTTTGGAACATAGGGCAAAGTACCATTTTCCTGCATGCTTTTCATAGAAGGCATATCCCCACATTTTAGTACATGCTCTTGTCTTCTAAAACAATTCAGACTGTTACAGTGTGTAATTGTGTTGTGTTTGGTTGTGTTGTGTGTGGTGTGTGGTTGTGTTGTGTGTGTGGTTGTGTTGTGTGTGGTTGTGTGTTGTGTGTGGTTGTGTGGTGTGTGGTTGTGTGGTGTGTGGTTGTGTTGAGTGTGGTTGTGTTGTGTGTGGTTGTGTTGTGTGTGGTTGTGTTGTGTGTGGTTGTGTTGTGTGTGGTTGTGTTGTGTGTGGTTGTGTTGTGTGTGGTTGTGTTGTGTGTGGTGTGTGGTTGTGTTGTGTGTGGTTGTGTGGTGTGTGGTTGTGTTGTGTGTGGTTGTGTTGTGTGTGGTTGTGTTGTGTGTGGTTGTGTTGTGTGTGGTGTGTGGTTGTGTTGTGTGTGGTTGTGTGGTGTGTGGTTGTGTTGTGTGTGGTTGTGTTGTGTGTGGTTGTGTTGTGTGTGGTTGTGTGGTGTGTGGTTGTGTTGTGTGTGGTTGTGTGGTGTGTGGTTGTGTTGAGTGTGGTTGTGTTGTGTGTGGTTGTGTTGTGTGTGGTTGTGTTGTGTGTGGTTGTGTTGTGTGTGGTTGTGTTGTGTGTGGTTGTGTTGTGTGTGGTTGTGTTGTGTGTGGTGTGTGGTTGTTGTGGGAAATTTTTACCCACCATATCTAATAATCATCTAAGAAATGTATAATTTCTATATCATATCTAAATCATATCAAAATCATATCTAAATCGTATCAAAATCATATTAGAATCATGAAAGATTCATTATATAGCTTGATCCTGGATGACAATGGCACCATGAACACGTATGCAACAGGGGCCCTTTTGATGCCTACGTGACTTTGTACATGATCTTTCAAGGATCCAGAAGCTTCTAGAAGGACTTCTTAATTAAAAAACTATTGGAACATTGATTCAACATCCGGTAGGATTAAAATCGAATCCTTAATAAGATTCAGTGGTACTTTCAAATACTACTTATAATCTTTAAATCTTATATCTAATTATATTATAATCACATCTTATCTTAATCATAAGTCTAGACTGTAAAAATAATCAATCAATATTCATTGAAAGTTACCTCTCAAGGGAGAGGGAGGGGCATCTCGGGGGCGAGAAGCGCCCACGACGATGCCTCGCGGCACTCCGCGTTTGTTTACAAATGAGTGAACAAGTGACTGATCCTTAGCGAACATTACCAGCTCAAGGACACCTTATTTAACATTTTTATCGCCAGTGAATACTCTCTAGAACTGGGGGAGTACCTGGACAATATCTACAAGGAAAATCCTGGAACATTACATAAAATAAGAGTGTATAGTGGAGATCACGGTGACACGGTTTCCTCCACCTTCATTCTTTATCTTTATCATATCATTCTTCTGCAACGCAGTTAAAGAAAAATCACGTAGCAACGCTACCAGATCATCATACAGCAACGCTGTAGCAAAATATCGTGCCTAAACTCAACAAGAGAGTTAATCAGTCTGGCAAACTTGTCAGACAAGGCACCCCGACTGGCAGAGAAGTATATTGAAGGTTATTTGGTATATGATTGGCCAATTGTATGCTTGTGTAGCTTTAATATCCTATAAATCTGTCTGTTGGTTAAAAAGCGAGGCTAAGCCTCACATATCAGTAAGTTTATTAAAATTGTAGTGTAGCTGTGAATCTTATCCAAGCACTGAACCTCATGAGTGTCCATTCTGTCAGAAAAGAATTCAGCCTCAATAAGTAAAAACCTCACAAGTGTCCATAGCGTGGGAAGAGATTCACTCAAGCTAACTGTATCATATAAATTGAATATGTCTGCATATATTTGAATATATAAATTAAGTTATCAATTGCTTGCTTAGTTATTTTTAAGTTATCATATAAGTTCATTTAATAGAATATAATTTCTAGTACTTACTTAACAGTATTGTAGAGGTGACCCACGTGTTACAACAATAGTACAGTAATTCACCTGGAACTGTCGTCGTAGGGAGAGGAAGGGCTGGTAGGGTAGGTGGAGCAAGTCTTGGCTCCTCAGGAAGGGTAGGACAGAGGGAATCAATGCCTCTTAGGGGTCCTATGGGCACATATCCTAAGTGCCAGTGGTGCCGGGCAGGCGTCGTCCGCGTTGGGTCACATGCAGTTCAAATCTGGCCCACTCGGCCTGCGCGGGCTGCCGCGCGGGTAGGCCGTGCGCCGTCGTCGTCCACTAATCAGGGCACAGCCCTGCCTATACTGTAAAATGTCTCCTTGGCGGGCACTTTGAATGTGGTTCCCTCTACACTCCTCCCGTCCCTATAGAACAATGGGTATGTTGGAGGGAAAACGTTTCACTATATACAACATGTCTTTTTTGTAAAAAATTCTGGTTTCATGAATGGGTCCTATTACAATTATTACCCGTATTATCTTTGCACTGTACACGAACATTACGATTATTACCCGTATTATCTTTGCACTATACACGAACTGTTTCAACATTGCATACACTACACTATTCCCTTTCCTTTTTTCTTTTTTTTTTTCTTTTCAGCTTCACTCTTAGGAATTTACTCCGTCCTAACAATATTCCTCGCACCGAAGCGCTGCTCCTTGAATGTGAGTCCTTTGACAGAGCAACCCTCTTCCCACATCTCACCCCCAGGATCCCAAGGGAAAGCAATTGGATCTATGCCTTCCAAGAACTGACCAAATGCTAGTTCATTCTTTATTTTCTTCTGAGCCCTCCTTTCCACATTGTGTCTTAACGGGCCCCACTTCCTGTGAGAATTTTGCTTTGCTTCCTGATCCAGACCTGTTTGTTCAGTAGTGGCATGGTCCCGAATTGCCACTTTTGTCCTGCATTGGATTCCTGAAGGAGCCTCACTTGACGAGTTCTCACTTAGCATAACCAAACTCTGCTGGTTGTATGTGTCTGATGTGCTAATGTCCATGTCCCCCCTGTCAGTGTGAGCCGAGATGTCTTCCACACCTCTAGACAATATCTGGTCAGCATCTTGCTCCGATGCCCCTCCTTGGCCTGTTATGCACTGGGTCGGATTTAGACCGAATGAGCCGACCCGGCAGCGTTTAAAGACGAATTCTGGTCCTTGAATGAAACACTGTGGCCTGTTGCCCGAGGTGTCCCCGTGCTGGCGGACTGCTTCCTCATCCCTTTCGGATTCCTCACAGTCCCGAGCAAAATGACCCTCTTTCCCACACCTGTAGCACTGAACAGGTCGCCTAGGGGATGGGCTACGGCGATGCTGTGGTGACATAAGAGCAACTGTAAGGTGCCTCAAACTCTCACACACCTGGTCCAATCTCCCGTTGGTCTCTGAGATACCTGCTACCAAGGTGTCCAACTTCGCCTCCACGCCCCTGGAAGATAAAGGATGCGAGCCCGCACTCGATGGTCGGCAAGTGTTGATTCCAAAACCTGAAGAGCTGGTAGCCGGTGACGTGCCTGGGGAGCTGGGAAGGGCGAGTGTCGAGCGCCTGTCGAGAGAAGCGTCATTACTCCTGGGTGGCCGCTCATACTGGGAGTACCTTCCCACTGCATTCACTCGCACTGCTGGACCTTGGGGCACTCGGTGATGGGAGTCGTATCCTTTGGAACCTGAGGAACCGTGGATCGCTATGGCATTGTGCTGGAAGGTTTGGGCCCGATCGATAGCCTCCTCCATGGAGGAGTTCCTCGCATTGGAAATGTATCCTGCCAGACTCTTATCCTGTAATCCCTGGCCAAATCTCATTACTGCGATTTGTTCCACTTCCCATCGTGGCACATGTTTGTAGGCCCGATGAGCCAAGTGATGGGCCCTATCTGCCCAATCAGCGATATCCTCTTCTGGTTCCTGCTGAGCCTGGTTAAACTTCATCATGGCTACATCCAGAACTTCCCTATCGCCAAATCGCTTGATCATCTTATGCATCATGCGATTATAATCGATCGACGGTTCTCTGTCCAGTAAGTAATTGTAAAAATCACTTGCCTTACCCTTGAGGCACCACCCTAACTGTGTCAATAACGTAGGTCCGCTCCAGTCCTTTTCCGAGGCATAAGACGTGAAACGGCGGTAGAAGGTGGCCCAATCTGACTTCCCGTCATAGTCCAACGCCCGAGGTGGTGTGCGGAAGGTCTCTTTCTGCTGGCGATAACCTGTCCGCCTGCTGCGGGATAGAGAGGCATCCGAATCGGAAGTCAGAGAGCTGTGTGACGAGTGTCGAGCTGTCCGTCTCCTTGATCGAGCCGATCGATGGCGGGAGGGGCTCCCCTGCCGAGTACCTTGCTGGCCACTAGCCCTGGAGTAAGCTGGTGACTGAGGTCGACGTCCACGTTGGCTGCTGCTGGCGGCACCCCTAGAGGAGTGGCGGGTTCCCGTTTCGCTGGACGAGGACGATGAACGACTTCCTGCCCCCGGACCTAAGGGCCCGGGGCCCTGTTGGGACGGGTCCACCTCAAACGATATAGCAGCCATCAACTCGGGTTTGGCCCGAAGGCAGTTGATATCATAAATGTTGTCCTCCGTGATCACGTGGCGATGCCGAAACTTGATAATGCGAGCGGCCAATTTATCTCCTACACCCGGTAGCAGCTGCAGCTCAGCAGCCGAAGCAGAGTTTATCTTGATTAGAGCCATTGTGCTGGTGTCGAAAAGTTAAAGCTCTGAATATATCGTGCCACACCTGGTAATAAGCCTTAGATCTGGGGCCAGGCACCTCACATGTATACAAAAAAAAAAAAAAAAACACAAGACACCAATGGCCACACTTAAGGTTCCAATGTTCAGAGATAGGGATAAATGTTCCACAAGGAAAAATAAGCACTGCACAGTCAATAATGTAAATGATGGGGCCAGGTGGGTTTCAAGCAACATAAAACACTGCACACTTAATTGGTACCTAAATCCCTTGAGGCTTAGACAAAAACTGGGCACTTACTGCACTTGCAAAGCTGGAAAATCTTTTGGACTAAGCAATGTGCTTGATTTTCATAAGCACTGGGCTGAGGGTTCTCAAAAACACTTTTTTCAGGTGAACGTGTGGAACTGTGTGCAGGGCGGATCACCATCCACCTTAAATCTGGTATGAACACAAACTCACTGGCTCACTTAATGTATCTCTTCCCCTTGAGCCGTTACTTCTGTAGAAAGCCTAGAACAGGTTACGTCTAGTTAACAGTAGAGATGAGAAAATAACAGACCTGTAGCAAGCACCCTGCAGAGCTGGGACCAGCGTCGCTGTAGTAAACACGCTGGAGACGGATGCGCTCGGGAACGACAGCCTGAAATCCTCCGCGAGCGGATTCGTAAACAATACAGGTCGGGTATGCTCATGAACGGTGGCCCGTATTCCGTGTGAATGGTGGTACTCGTCTCCCCTTCTTCAAAGAACTTGGGGGCCGCGGGAATCGGTGCTTGGGGGATAAGACAATAAAATGCAACAAATCCGGAGAAATAATCCGTATAAAACACTGATAACTGGAACTTATGGAGAATCTTGGGGGATTGCACGAGATGTGGAATAAAACATATGCACACAAAAAACAGGGGTTGAAATATCTTGGGCACCGCTATTGAACAACAAACCGAAGAACATCTATGGTGCAACCAAAGCCAGTAATTCGAGACTGGAACCGTTGAACACTATCTAAGACGTCTTGACTGAAGTCGGCAGAACGATGATGCAGATATCTTGGCGAGGTCCTCTTGATCACCGCGTGGGAACGTTTACTCACTGCCCCAATGTAGAGGTGACCCACGTGTTACAACAATAGTACAGTAATTCACCTGGAACTGTCGTCGTAGGGAGAGGAAGGGCTGGTAGGGTAGGTGGAGCAAGTCTAGGCTCCTCAGGAAGGGTAGGACAGAGGGAATCAATGCCTCTTAGGGGTCCTATGGGCACATATCCTAAGTGCCAGTGGTGCCGGGCAAGGCGTCGTCCGCGTTGGGTCACATGCAGTTCAAATCTGGCCCACTCAGGCCTGCACGGGGCTGCCTGCGCGGGTAGGCTGTGCGCCGTCGTCGTCCACTAATCAGGGCACAGCCCTGCCTATACTGTAAAATGTCTCCTTTGGCGGGCACTTTGAATGTGGTTCCCTCTACAGTATTTAGACTACATTTAAGGTCATTTATTATACTTTTACAATTTAATTTGTTGTTTATAGTATAAGAACCTATTGGCTGTAAGTTATGGTGCTAGGTTAGACTATGTACGTTTAAATCCCTGATTTAAACAGAACCAGTGTTCAGTCATATAACTGAATTTATTAAATCTTATCCTTGTATAAAATACAAGCTGATGTGAGATCCCTGTCTACAGGTGGATTGGAACTTCTATCAACAAAGTCATTCACCCCACCTGTCCCTTACAGCCCACAATCTGTCATTAGGAAAAGAGGAATTAGGATTTACAACCCTAGCTAGAGATTTTAGTTGAATTAATTAGCAGACAGTAATTTTTTAATTTAGTTCAGTACAAGTCCCTGGTAGTCTCCTCTTATATCAATCCCAGCAGGTTTTTCCCACAATAATGGTCCTTCGAACCTAGATATTATTGGTCCTTTATACCTAGATATTTATGATCATTCGTTTACCGAATATTTCAATGCCAAATACATAAGAAACTTCTTGATTTTGCAATGGAATAATTCTTACATATTCTAGCCTAACCTAGCTATCAGCCAATATTTATCATAGCTATATATCTAAGTAAACAAATAGTTTGCAGTGGCTTAAGCCACCATATCCATTAACTAGTAAGCATTCATAACAAACTGATATTGTTTTGTGTTAAGAAACCACAGTACTTAATTATATCAGTGTCACAGACACAACTGCATCTTAATCATAAAATAAAATTACCTACCTCAATTGTGGTAACATTACATATATATTTAAGTGTATTATCTAGCATTATCTCTAATCTACTGATTTTCAGAGCTGCTCATTACATAATATTCTTTAAAAAAGTGTTATCATCACTGTAAGAGCATTCCTTACAATCTAACCATAATCAACTATATCATACCCTATAACAGGTAAAACCAGTAGGCATTCTACTGTATTTTATCTAACAATTATTATGGTAACAGATTTTGTAATAACTTTGCAAAAATAGTGCCATTTACTATTTTTTAAAAATTATTACAGGATTTACCAACTTGGTGCATTCGTGCATTCGGGTCACAAATCAAATTATTACAGTACTTTTGATAATTGAACACCTGCTACAACCAGATTCCAGGGAGGAAATGAAGGACGATCTTTGGAATCATTACCTAAGTAGACAGGAAAGCTCATTTATCAAAATACATTAACATCATACATATTTATCAGAAAAAAGAGAAAAATCTCGGATTCTCCGAAACTCGGAAAAAGTCAAAATGGCTAACAGTATTCCACCAGCAGCTGAAACAGAAAAGAAAAGGACACAAAGTGTCTAAAAAATCACTTGAATCTATAGCCTACAGACCATTTAAATCAGGTGATAGACAAATGTCATCATCACTTGGCTACAATAGTCTACAATTGGGGATTAAGACCAATCTTAATCTCACATCACAATCTGAAAGGCTAACAACAAATTGACAATGTCAATACAAATATTATCATCCATCTAAGATAACTATCTTAATCCAAGAAGAAAGACTTGATCACTTAATTTCATGCTTTCACTGGAGTGAAAGCAGCCTCAGAAAATCTGAAGTTAATCAAACATCTCAAAGAGACTTACTTAATAGAAAAGGCAAAGCCGAGAAAAAAGAAAAAGCAAAATGCTTCATCACATCATGAATAATGTAGATACACATTATTACAGATACAATTCATCCTTTAAGGAAATCCTTGGAGGAGTACAAGTGTTACATGCTTGTATCACCTACTTGCATGTAATTACTTACCTACAAGTTTTACATACTTGTAACAACATCTTATCACAAAGCCAAATCTTTGATGGACTTCGAGCTTACGTACAAAGATTACGAAGCCGAGGAAAACTTATATCTCAAGAAAAAATCCACAAAGGTGAATCCACGGACAAAAGCAAAAATGTCCAGAATGGCAGTCAAAAATCAAGGCAACAAAACTCCTCTTCTGCAAAGTGGAAACAGAATAATGTTGGCTCTTATGCTATATCCCCCACAGTTAACAGAACTGTAGGAAACCAAGCTCCTAAGACAGATAAGACAAAAGGAGCTACAAGTGCCCCAAAATGTTTATTCTGTCAAGAAACACATACCATTTATCAATGCACTGTTTATGTAGGCCGTGCCAGTCGAATCGATCGACTGAAATCTCTGAACAGGTGCATCCGCTGTCTACGGAAGCACGATACAAGTGAGTGTATCACTCAATTGCAGAACTGCCAATATTGTCATAAATGTGTACATCACACAGCACTCTGTGGTGATATTAACACTCAATCCAGATCACAGACTTCCAATAATCAACCTGCATCTCAGGCAAAGCCCAAAGATGATAATACCACAACAGCCGTACAATTCTGTACAGTAATGAGCAATGTCAACGACTTGGATACAGAAATTGTTACAGCAGCCATATTGCCTACTGCACAGCTAGAACTATGCAATCAAGGAATTTGTATTCCAACTAGAGGCTTTTTTGATCAAGGGTCACAGAAAACCTTTATCAGTAAAAAGATGGCAGAAGATTTACAACTTAAATCTTCAAAGCAAGTATCTACATCCATATCAGGGTTTTTTACTAATTCTGGTCGTAGAACCTTTCCAGTAGTAAAACTCAATGTCTGTCTAGGTACATCCCAAAGGACAGTAGAAGCCATAGTAGTTGATAAAATTCCTACTGAAATGGAAGTGACTGGTCTGACAGCCACAATTAAATTCCTAAAAGAAAAAGGAATCCAATTAGCAGATCCTCTACTTGATTCTGACCTCATAGGGAATATCGGAATCCTGATTGGAGCTGACTACTATCATCGATTCATTCTGGGATCAGAAGAATCTATGGGTATGAATATACTCAAATCAGCAGGAGGCATATTGATGACAGGACCTATTCTAGATCTTGAACCTTCAACTCCTGAAAAATCACATCATACAGAAACTGTAATAGTGGCATGACTAGGCAAAGAACAGTCACCACTTAAAATCCCCCACATGATTGATGATGGATTGGAATCTGTACATCAATTGTGGGAACTTGATGCCATAGGAATAATTCCTGAACAACCAAGTCCTGATGATGTCTGTGCATATAATCAATACTTAGAAACTGTACAGTACCATGATGGACAGTACTGGGTAAGGCTACCATGGAAAATAAACCATAAAACCTTACCTACCAATTATCACATGGCTTATAGTCAATTTAAATCGCAACTAGCAAAGCTAAGAAAAAGGCCTGAGCATTTAAAGCTCTATCATGAGATTATTGCTCAACAATTAAAGAATAAATTCATCGAAGTCGTGAAACATGACAATAAGCAAACAGGCCATTTTTTACCACACATGGCTGTAAAGAGAGAATCAAAAACGACTCCTTTACGGATAGTTTTTAATTGTAGCTCTAAATCTGGACCCCAAGGAACCAGTCTAAATGATTGTTTGCAAACAGGTCCAAGTCTAACTCAGAAATTGTATGACATACTGTTGAAGTTTAGACTTAACAAATATGCGTATTCAGCAGATATAAGTAAGGCCTTTCTAAGAGTTGGCTTACAGGAAGAAGATAGAGACTTCACTAAGTTTCTATGGGTAGAGAACCCAGAAGATGTCAATAGTCCTGTAGTGACTTTCAGATTCTCAACAGTTCTTTTTGGCGCGACTAGCAGTCCATTTCTATTGCAAGCAACTCTAGATACTCATCTGAAGAAATCATCAAGTCCCTGTAAGACTGAAATCAGTCAAAATCTATATGTAGATAATTTTCAAGGGACAGTTAACAGTACTACTGAACTGTTACAATTATATCAAGAGGCCAACAAGGAGCTACAAGGTGCCAACATGCCACTACAATCTTGGGCCTCTAATAATGCAACATTGAATAATCAAATAGCAAGAGATTACCCTGAATATCACGTACCAGAATCACAAAAGGTGTTAGGTATGGATTGGGATTTAATCTCGGACACAATATCGATCAAATCTGTGCCAGTAAATTACAACATCACTACAAAAAGGGATTTGCTTTCACAAGTTAGCAAAGTATTCGACCCACTTGGTCTACTAAATCCTTTGACTATCAAGTGGCGTTTATTGGTGCAACAAGCATGGAAAGCTAAGGTTGGTTGGGATGATCCACTACCAATCCAGTTACAAAAAGCTTGGATGGAAGTGGCTCAAGAACAAACTTTAGTTGAAAAGATAATCTTTCCGAGACACATAGTCGAGGAAAATGAAGAAGTATCACTACATGTATTCGCAGACTCGTCAGCCAAAGCTTTTGGAGCTTGTGCTTACTTAGTGACTTCTAATCAATCATATCTTATCACCTCTAAGGCCAGAGTCGCTCCATTAAAAAAGAGGACTTTGCCTCAGATGGAACTAACAGCACTGCTAACTGGAACACGCTTAGCAGTGCATATCAAACAAGTCTTGTCTACCATGAACATCAAAGATGTCATTATATGGTCTGACAATGAAGCTGTCTTACAATGGGTACGAAACGACAACTGTCCAACTCCATATGTAAAAAATCGCGTCTCGGAAATTAAAGAAATTTCCGCGGGCTTTCAATTGTTGCATGTACCAACAAAGGATAATCCAGCTGATCTCTTATCAAGAGGTATGACATTTAAACAGTTTGCAAAGGCAGATATTTGGTTTCATGGGCCTAGATGGTTAGTGAATGGTAGTTGGCCTGAACAAAAGCCACACGTCATTACGACACAAACCATAACTACCACCAGGCAGCGAGCTCAAATATCAGTCTTGGATTGTACTCGTTACTCCTCGCTCATCAAATTAATCAATGTAACACAGAACGTGTTTCATTATCTCAGGAAAAAAGGGATAAAATACACTTTTCCTGATGCACTTATCTATTGGGTAAGACAAGCCCAGAGAGAAACTTATGGGAATAACTATGAAAATCTTCCGCATAAGTTAAAACACAATCTCGGTCTGTGGATAGACCAAGAAAATCACAACATTCTGCGTTGTGGAGGGAGACTTAAACACGCAGATATCAATCTAGATACCGTGCATCCATGGCTTTTACCAAAAAATCATTGGATCACAAGGTTGATTGTGTTACATACACATCAACAAATCATCAAACATGGAGGAGTGTTAGACACACTCACACAAATCAGACAGCAGTACTGGATTCCTCAGGGAAGACAGTCAGTCAAATCAATCTTGAAGAATTGCATGATATGCCGAAGGTACGATGCAAGAACTTGCTCTTATCCAGGGCCACCACCCCTACCAAAGGAACGAGTGGTCCATCTACAACCTTTCGAAACGACAGGAGTAGATTATACAGGAGCAATATATCTAACAGGGACTGCAGATAAGCAACCTATCAAGGCATACATCTGTCTGTTCACCTGTGCTACCACCAGGGCAGTACATCTAGAGGTAACACCCGATATGACTGCTCAATCATTTATTCAAGCTTTCCGCAGATTCGTAGCACGCCGATCATGCCCTAAGCTGATGATTTCAGATAACGGAGCAAACTTGGTAGCTGGAGAAGCATGTCTACGGGAAATCTGTTCCCATCCTGCAGTTACTTCCACACTGGAACAGCGTCATTGCAGATGGAAATTTATCCCTCCGAGAGCCCCATGGCACGGAGGATTTTATGAACGGTTAATAGGAACCTGTAAAAAGATCCTTGAGAAAATCTCTACACCGTCAAAAATCAATCTTCAAGAACTCCAGACAGTAATCACGGAAATAGAATCAAGGGTGAATAACCGGCCGTTGACTTACTTGTCTGAGGATCCTACTCAACATGAGCCATTAAGTCCTGCCCACCTAATGTATGGAAGACTTCTGACTCCAGTAC
Organism: Procambarus clarkii; assembly: GCF_040958095.1. Taxonomy (NCBI): domain Eukaryota; kingdom Metazoa; phylum Arthropoda; class Malacostraca; order Decapoda; family Cambaridae; genus Procambarus; species Procambarus clarkii. The sequence goes on from NC_091164.1 coordinate 21,727,509, forward strand.
CATCTCTAGTGGATGATGAGATCAGAGATCCCTCATATGTGGGTCAGAGCGAGTTGGTTCAGGGGTATAAGCATTTGTCCAGCATAATCCAAAAATGGAATGATGTTTGGACAAAAGAATATCTTACATCTCTACGAGAACATCACTATGGGGCCAATGTCCCACATAATATAGCTAATCTCCAACCTGGCGATATTGTCTTGGTAGACAGTGATGGCCCTAGGGCTGACTGGCCATTAGGTAAAGTTGTCTCAGTCCATCCAGATAGTCAGGGGATTTTGAGAATAGTCAAAATCCTGTCTAAAGGAACAACTTCCCTGAAGACATTGGACAAACTCATCCACATGGAATCAGTGAGCCAGATGCAGTTAGATCCTGAGAGACCTCAAGACACTCTAACTCCACAAGACCCACAGACTCCTAACAGACACAATCGTCCACAACGGACAGCAGCAGAAAAGTGCAAGCAAAATCTGCACTTGTATTATCAATCCAATGGAGAGTAAATAAATACATATGGTTACTATTGTCCTAAGTATTGGACTCTGTGCCAGTTCTCTCCCTCTGGAAGATGTGGGAAATTTTTACCCACCATATCTAATAATCATCTAAGAAATGTATAATTTCTATATCATATCTAAATCATATCAAAATCATATCTAAATCGTATCAAAATCATATTAGAATCATGAAAGATTCATTATATAGCTTGATCCTGGATGACAATGGCACCATGAACACGTACGCAACAGGGGCCCTTTTGATGCCTACGTGACTTTGTACATGATCTTTCAAGGATCCAGAAGCTTCTAGAAGGACTTCTTAATTAAAAAACTATTGGAACATTGATTCAACATCCGGTAGGATTAAAAATCGAATCCTTAATAAGATTCAGTGGTACTTTCAAATACTACTTATAATCTTTAAATCTTATATCTAATTATATTATAATCACATCTTATCTTAATCATAAGTCTAGACTGTAAAAATAATCAATCAATATTCATTGAAAGTTACCTCTCAAGGGAGAGGGAGGGGCATCTCGGGGGCGAGAAGCGCCCACGACGATGCCTCGCGGCACTCCGCGTTTGTTTACAAATGAGTGAACAAGTGACTGATCCTTAGCGAACATTACCAGCTCAAGGACACCTTATTTAACATTTTTATCGCCAGTGAATACTCTCTAGAACTGGGGGAGTACCTGGACAATATCTACAAGGAAAATCCTGGAACATTACATAAAATAAGAGTGTATAGTGGAGATCACGGTGACACGGTTTCCTCCACCTTCATTCTTTATCTTTATCATATCATTCTTCTGCAACGCAGTTAAAGAAAAATCACGTAGCAACGCTACCAGATCATCATACAGCAACGCTGTAGCAAAATATCGTGCCTAAACTCAACAAGAGAGTTAATCAGTCTGGCAAACTTGTCAGACAAGGCACCCCGACTGGCAGAGAAGTATATTGAAGGTTATTTGGTATATGATTGGCCAATTGTATGCTTGTGTAGCTTTAATATCCTATAAATCTGTCTGTTGGTTAAAAAGCGAGGCTAAGCCTCACATATCAGTAAGTTTATTAAAATTGTAGTGTAGCTGTGAATCTTATCCAAGCACTGAACCTCATGAGTGTCCATTCTGTCAGAAAAGAATTCAGCCTCAATAAGTAAAACCTCACAAGTGTCCATAGCGTGGGAAGAGATTCACTCAAGCTAACTGTATCATATAAATTGAATATGTCTGCATATATTTGAATATATAAATTAAGTTATCAATTGCTTGCTTAGTTATTTTTAAGTTATCATATAAGTTCATTTAATAGAATATAATTTCTAGTACTTACTTAACAGTATTTAGACTACATTTAAAGTCATTTATTATACTTTTACAATTTAATTTGTTGTTTATAGTATAAGAACCTATTGGCTGTAAGTTATGGTGCTAGGTTAGACTATGTACGTTTAAATCCCTGATTTAAACAGAACCAGTGTTCAGTCATATAACTGAATTTATTAAATCTTATCCTTGTATAAAATACAAGCTGATGTGAGATCCCTGTCTACAGGTGGATTGGAACTTCTATCAACAAAGTCATTCACCCCACCTGTCCCTTACAGCCCACAATCTGTCATTAGGAAAAGAGGAATTAGGATTTACAACCCTAGCTAGAGATTTTAGTTGAATTAATTAGCAGACAGTAATTTTTTAATTTAGTTCAGTACAAGTCCCTGGTAGTCTCCTCTTATATCAATCCCAGCAGGTTTTTCCCACAGTTGTGTTGTGTGTGGTTGTGTGGTGTGTGGTTGTGTTGTGTGTGGTGTGTGGTTGTGTTGTGTGTGGTTGTGTTGTGTGTGGTTGTGTTGTGTGTGGTGTGTGGTTGTGTGGTGTGTGGTTGTGTTGTGTGTGGTGTGTGGTGTGTGGTTGTGTGGTGTGTGGTTGTGTTGTGTGTGGTTGTGTTGTGTGTGGTTGTGTTGTGTGTGGTTGTGTTGTGTGTGGTTGTGTTGTGTGTGGTTGTGTTGTGTGTGGTGTGTGGTTGTGTTGTGTGTGGTTGTGTTGTGTGTGGTTGTGTTGTGTGTGGTGTGTGGTTGTGTGTTGTGTGTGGTTGTGTTGTGTGTGGTTGTGTTGTGTGTGGTGTGTGGTTGTGTGGTGTGTGGTTGTGTTGTGTGTGGTTGTGTTGTGTGTGGTGTGTGGTTGTGTGGTGTGTGGTTGTGTGGTGTGTGGTTGTGTTGTGTGTGGTTGTGTTGTGTGTGGTTGTGTTGTGTGTGTGGTTGTGTTGTGTGTGGTGTGTGGTTGTGTTGTTTGTGGTTGTGTTGTGTGTGTGGTTGTGTTGTGTGTGGTTGTGTTGTGTGTGGTGTGTGGTTGTGTGGTGTGTGGTTGTGTTGTGTGTGGTTGTGTTGTGTGTGGTGTGTGGTTGTGTGGTGTGTGGTTGTGTTGTGTGTGGTTGTAACAAGCTAAGCTTGTTTTAGAAATTATAGATCTCAGATCATAGTGGGTTAAACTGTACCACCTGGTTATACACAAGATGGAGTGAGAGAGGAGTCCCTACCTGGTGGGCTAGCAAACGTCATCTCTCCAGAGATTAAGGGATTAGCAAGGAAAAAACAAAATGACTGTCTCCCTGGTATTAATTAAACAAGTGATGAATACGTCAATAATACAGTATTTTCAGTAACAACCAATCTGGTTTAAGTATGTATGGGAGGTTAACATGAATGTAGAGTAAAGACCAAGGTTCGTATGCGGTCACAGAGAAAATGGCGTCATTTAGAGTAGGGGGACTAGTTCCTGGGCCGCCCTATGACCCAGCTTGGGTCAAAGTTATGCTGCCGGGGGGGGGGGGGGGGGGGGTAACCACAGTCTACCGTATTATTAATTCATAACGTATAAATTCAGGTTACTATTTAATATTGTAATTGGAAATGGCCAGGGTCAAGATGCCTTTAGAATTACCATCAGTTTCAATAAGAATTGAAGTATCTGGGTTGGCCAGTAAATAAGATTAGTTTGTCACATTAACCCGGCTTGGTAATTAATAGCCAGGGAAGCATGGCGGAGTTATATTAGCTAGCTACAGTCTGGAGGACAGAGAGGAGAGTTAGTGAGGTTTGAGCAGCAGCTGGGAGAAGAACATCACCTCCCGAAGACCAGACAAACATCAGCTGGGCTTAGAAATATTACAGTAAAGTGCTTAAGATTTTTGGTACACTTGAGTCTAAAGCATTGCCTCAGTAGGAAAAATATTTCAGCTAGGGAGTGTTAAAGATAGGAAGTGTTTCTTTTTATTTCTATGTTGATATTCTTGATTAATAAATCTTGTCTAGTATTTATGGTATTATGAGTTCTGCCATAAGTATACATGACTGTCCTTGGCGCGGAACTTAAGAGCCGGGTTTTATTGAGTGAGTCAGTACATATATTGCACGCGAGCCTAGTCTCTTAATATCGGATATATTCCCTTATTTTCAATTTTATTTCTGCACTTAATGTCAATTCATACCTCCCTTTCCAATTAATTGGGGATTAACCCCTAAGGAAATTAATGGTTAATTGATTGGTCCAAACCACAATTAATTAATCGTCAATATCGCTGGGTTTGGTGGTGCAAGTTGAGCTCCTTGAGTGTGCTAGGGGCCCAGTACAGGTTCTCGGGTTGGTAGTATCTAAGGCGAGCATTCGTCGAAGATCACGAGGAGTGAGCGGAAGGCTGAGAGTAGAGTTCTGGGGTCTCAAAGTTTTAGTTAACTAAGGGCAATGTAGTGGACAAAGGAGAGACATTACCCCGCCCTCGTTATATGGTTGTGTTGTGTGTGGTTGTGTTCTTTGTCATTGTGTCGGCTTTGTTTATATAGTGTTTTAGGTTTGGTGTTTGTGAAAACCATCTTGAGGCAATGTGGTGACCTGAACTGGCGTTCTGGTGATGCCTCGACACCTGCCTTCTCCCACTTGGCCATGATAGGACAAAAGCTACCCAACCCGGAATTCTAAGGGATTCACTGAGATATTCTGGAGCCCCGAATTGATGTCCAATCAGTATTTTTACAGTTGACGCGCCTACACTGGTCTGTAGGTAATGGTATACACAACCTTACTCTCCTCATTTAGATCACAAAGAAATCACTATGGCGTGATATGTCAATGCTTGATATATTTTCTGATTTCTCATTGACACATCATACCATTTGTGATTTCTTTGTGGTTTGTGATTGTGTCATGTGTGGTTGTGTCTTGGGGGGATGCGTAGTGTTTGTGGTCGCGTAATGTGTGTCGCATTGTTTGTGTTGTTGTTTACGTCGTCCTTGTGTGGTGTATTTCGTGACATACAGCATGTGTTGCAGTGGCTGTTAGACCTATAGGCTGCATAGGCCTAAGCCATAGGCCTGGGGTCATAGTGGTCCGCCCAAATTACGTGTAAAAATAACATGTATGCTCTTAAAATTGTGAAGTAAAAATAATCATATAAATATAAATAGGAATAGAAACAGCATAGGCCTATAAGCTTTTTGCATTTTCCATAAGTTGATTAAGACTTTCTATAAGTCTTAATCAATCAGTTACATACAATTTTCTCTCCTTTCTCTGATCTCAGTTTTTGCAGAGAAAAATTGACTTGTCTCAGGGGATCCCAGAAGTATATTAATCTCCCGCAACAGATTCCATTCGACCCAGCATCAATCTCCGCCTCCCGCCTCGATACATCTCAGCTTCCCTTATCTCCCTGACCCTCACACTCCCCCCTGAGGTCTCTACATGTCTTCTCCATCACTACACTCTTGTGTACAGCTCCATCACTATACTCTTGTGTATAGCTCCATCACTACACTCTTGTGTACAGCTCCATCACTACACTCTTGTGTACAGCTCCATCACTACACTCTTGTGTATAGCTCCATCACCACACTCTTGTGTACAGCTCCATCACTACACTCTTGTGTACAGCTCCATCACTACACTCTTGTGTACAGCTCCATCACTACACTCTTGTGTACAGCTCCATCACTACACTCTTGTGTACAGCTCCATCACCACACTCTTGTGTACAGCTCCATCACTACACTCTTGTGTACAGCTCCATCACTACACTCTTGTGTACAGCTCCATCACTACACTCTTGTGTACAGCTCCATCACCACACTCTTGTGTACAGCTCCATCACTATACTCTTGTGTACAACACAAAATATCAGAATTCTGACAAAGATCTACTGATCATGTAAGACAGGTCCAGATGTTCACTAGCCAAACGCTTTCACACACATACATTTTCCATGACGAATCTCTAGGTTTGGTACACCAATGCTGATGGGGTATCAAATAAAGCAGAAGAGATAAAAGAGTGAGTGAGTCAGATCCTGACATAGTTGCAATAGTGGAAACTAAAATAAGTGACATGATCTCGGATGCAATCTTTCCAGAGGGGTACCAGGTGATAAGAAAAGAGAGGACACAGAGACGGGGAGGGGGAGTGGCACTCCTAATAAAGCGGAAATGAAAGTTTGAAGACCTGAGAAATCGGGTTACTAATGAGAGCACAAGCTTCATACATGGAACTCTGACAGCAGATGGGAGGAAGATTGTGATCTTTGTAATCTACAATCCCCCACCAAACAGTAGAAGACCCAGGCAGGAGTATGATGACAACAACAAGGCATGTATAGATGAACTGCAGAAGGCAGCAACACTAGCCCACAGAATGAGAGTGAAGCTGCTGGTCATGGGGGACCTAAATCATGGAGAGATAAATTGGGAATTCAAGGAATCCCCATGGTGGGGACGAAACGTGGGGAGCAAAATTAGTAGATGTTATAGACAGGAATTTCCTAACACAACATGTGAAGGAAGACACAAGGAAAAGAGGAGGAGATGCACCGAGCCTATTAGACCTGATTTTCACCCAGAACGTAGAAGACATCGAAAATTTGGAACATGAAATAGCTCTAGGGGCCAGCGACCATTGTGTCCTAGTCTTTGACTACATGATGGAATTCAAACTAGTGACCATGGGACAAGAGGTCTGGGAAAGGAGAGTTGACTACATTAAAGAGAACTACAGGAGGATAAGGGACTATCTGAGAGAAGTGCAGTGAGAGGAAGAAATTTGAGGAAAAACAGTCCAAGATATGATGGACCTAGTCATACGGAAATGCTAGGAGGCCGAAGAGAGATTTATACCAACATTAAAGGAAAAAAATAAGAGGGAATATAATAACCCATGGTTTAATAGACAGTGTCAGGAAGCAAAAATGGCCAGCAGGCGGGAGTGGAGGAAGTACAGAAGACAAAGGACAGAGGACAACAGGATCAGATACAACAGAGCTAGGAACGATTACATTTACATAAGACGAACATCGGAAAGGGACTATGAGAACGATATTGCAATCAAAGCGAAAAAGCAACCTAAGTTACTACACAGCCATATAAGAAGAAAAATGTCGGTGAACGACCAAGTGACAAGACTAAGGAACACAGAGGGGGCATATACTGAAAGTGACAAGGAAATCTGCGAGGCACTGAATGCCAGTTTCCATGGAGTGTTCATTACCGAGCCTGAGCAGCTCCCATTGTTAGAAGGGATTACCCTAGATAAAAGACTATCAGATATAGAGGTGACAGCAGAGGAGGTAATGAAACAGTTGACAACACTGGATGCAACTAAAGCAGTTGGACCAGACAAAATATCATCGTGGATGCTAAAAGAAGCAGCTCAGCGTTCCTCTGGCAATGAGTCACTTATGTCGGGAGAATTGCCCAGTTGCTGGAAAAAGGCAAACTTCATACTGATCTTCAAGAAAGGTGATAGGGAGGAGGCACTTAACTATAGACCTGTATCACTGACAAGCATCCCCTGTAAAATACTGGAGAGAATAATTAGGCTACGACTGGTTGCACACCTGGAGAACGTTAGGTTTATGAACAAACATCAACATGGGTTCTGGACAGGGAAATCGTGCCTAACAAACCTTTTGAAATTCTATGATAAAATAACGAGGATAAAACAGGACAGAGATGGGTGGGCAGACTGCATATTTCTGGACTGCTAAAAAGCCAATAATACAGTACTGCACATGAGGCTGCTGTTCTAAAATTGAGAGGCAGGCGGGGGTGGGAGGAAAGGTCCTAGCATGGATAAGGAACTACCTAACAGGAAGGAGCCAAAGAGTTACGGTAAGGGGCGAGAAGTCGGACTGGCGAACAGTAACGAGTGAAGTACCACAAGAATCGGTGCTGGGACCAATTCTATTTCTAATATATGTTAACATGTTTACAGGAGTAGAGTCCTACATGTCGATGTTCGCGGATGACGCAAAGTTGATGAGAAGAGTTGTGACAGATGAGGATTGCAGGATTCTCCAAGAGGACCTGAACAGGTTGCAGAGATGGTCAGAGAAATGGCTACTGGAGTTCACCACGAGCAAATGTAAAGTTATGGAAATGGGACTAGGCGATAGGAGACCAAAGGGACAGTACACAATGAAGGGGAACTGCCTACCTGTGACGACGCGAGAAAGAGACCTGGGCGTGGACGTAACACCTAATCTATCTCCTGAGGCACATATAAATAGGATAACGACAGCAGCGTACTCTACACTGGCAAAAGTTAGAACATCATTCAGAAACCTATGTAAGGAGGAGGAGGCAGAAAGGGGATAGACAGGAGGCACTGAACTGCAGGCCAGTTTCCCTAACCTGCATACCATGCAAGCTGATGGAGAAGATTGTGCGAAGAAAGCTTGTGGAGTATCTGGAGCGAAAGACCTTTGTAACACAGCATCAACATGGGTTCAAGGATGGCAAGTCCTGCCTCACAGGGTTACTTGAATTCTACGACCAGGCAAGAAAAATAAGGCGAGAAAGTGAAGGGTGGGCAGACTGCATATTTTTGGATTGTCAGAAAGCCTTTGATACAGTACCACACAAGAGGCTAGTGAAAAAGCTGGAGATACAGGCTGGAGTTTTTTTTTATTATTATTTTCTACCACAGACGTGGCCACACATTTACAATGCTAACTAGCATATATACATTTTCTTCTGTCCTCCATGGACAGGGTGAAAGATTTGTCAAACATACAGTTCAGAGATTTATTGAACAACCACAGAAGGTGATCGTAGTGCTTTTAAAATGTTAGGCTCAGCTACATACGTAAATACATAGATACACAAATTTATGAATGCATTAATGTGAATTTATAATGGTGAAATGCAATTCTGATCAGCTTTATACTTTATACACATACATACACACACACATACATACATACATACATACATACACACACACACATACATACATACATACATATATACACATACAAACACATATATTTGTCTCTTTTACTCTGACAGGGCGAGATAGCTGACAAGAGAAACTAGTGTGCAATTAAGAACTTAACTACTGAAGGTGATTAAGATGCTTTTACAAGCTCAGGTTATAAAGGCTGGAGTGAGAGGGGAAGGTACTCCATTGGATAAAGGAGTACCTAAGCAGCAGGGGACAAAGAGTCAGTGTGAGGGGTGAGGTCTCAGATTGGCGAGACGTTACAAGTGGAGTCCCGCAGGGGTCAGTCCTTGGACCTATACTGTTTCTGATATATGTAAATGATCTCCCAGAGGGTATAGAATCGTTTCTCTCAATGTTTGCCAATGATGCAAAAATTATGAGGAGGATTGAAACTGAGGATGATAGTAGGAGGCTACAAGATGACCTGGATAGACTGAGTGAATGGTCCAACAAATGGCTGTTGAAGTTCAACCCGAGTAAATGCAAAGTAATGAAACTAGGCAGTGGAAACAGGAGGCCAGACACAGGATACAGAATAGGAGATGAAGTACTTAATGAAACGGACAAAGAGAAAGATCTAGGAGTTGATATCACACCAAACCTGTGTCCTGAAGCCCACATAAAAAGAATAACGTCTGCGGCATATGCGAGGCTGGCTAACATCAGAACAGCGTTCAGGAACCTGTGTAAGGAATCATTGAGAATCTTGTACACCACATATGTAAGACCAATCCTGGAGTATGCGGCCCCAGCGTGGATCCCGTACCTTGTCAAGCACAAGACAAAGCTGGAAAAAAGTTCAAAGGTATGCCACTAGACTAGTTCCAGAACTAAGAGGCATGAGTTACGAGGAAAGGCTGCGGGAAATGCACCCTACGACAATGGAAGACAGAAGAGTAAGGGGAGACATGACCACTACCTACAAAATCCTCAGGGAAATCGACCGGGTAAACAAGGATAAACTATTCAACACTGGTGGGACGCGAACAAAGGGACACAGGTGGAAACTGAGTACCCACATGGGCCACAGAGACGTTAGAAGGAACTTTTTCAGTGTCAGAGTAGTTAACGGATGGAATGCGTTAGGAAATGATGTGGTGGAGACTGACGCCATACACAGTTTCAAGTGTAGATATGATAGAGCCCAATAGGCTCAGTAACCTGTACACCAGTTGATTGACGGTTAAGAGGCGGAACCAAAGAGCCAGAGCTCAACCCCTGCAAGCATAATTAGGTGAGTACAATTAAGTGAGTACACACAAAGGACTTCGTGACAACCCATCAACATGGGTTCAGGGAGGGTAAATCTTGCCTTACAGGCTTAATAGAATTCTACGATCAGGTGACAAAGATTAAGCAAGAAAGAGAAGAATGGGTGAACTGCATTTTTTGGACTGTCGGAAAGCCTGTGACACAGTACCCCATAAAAGGCTGATGCATAAGCTGGAGAAACAGGCAGGAGTAACTGGTAGGGCACTCCAGTGGATAAGGGAGTACCTAAGCAATAGGAAGCAGAGAGTTGCAGTGAGGGGTGAGACCTCAGATTGGCGTGAAGTCACCAGTGGAGTCCCACAGGGCTCTGTACTCGGCCCTATCCTGTTTCTAACATACGTCAATGATCTCCCGGAGGGTATATACTCATTCCTTTCAATGTTTGCTGGCGACGCCAAAATTATGAGAAGGAATAAGACAGAGGAGGACAGCTTGAGGCCTCAAGAAGACCTAGACAAACTGATGGAATGGTTGAACAAATGGTTGTTAGAGTTTAACCCAAGCAAATGTAATGTAATGAAGATAGGTGTCGGAAGCAGGAGACCAGATACGAGGTATCATTTGGGAGATGAAATGCTTCAAGAGTCAGGGAGAGAGAAAAAGATCTAGGGGGTTGATATCACGCCAGACCTGTCCCCTGAAGCTCATATCAAGAGGATAACATCAGCGGCATATGTTAGGTTGGCTAACATAAGAACTGCCTTTAGAAACTTGTGTAAGGAATCTTTCAGAACATTATATTCCACATATGTCAGACCAATCCTGGAGTATGCGGCTCCAGCATGGAGTCCATATCTAGTCAAGCATAAGACTTAACTGGAAAAGGTTCAAAGGTTTGCCATCAGACTAGTACCCGAACTGAGGGGTATGAGCTACGAGGAGAGACTACGGGAATTACACCTCACGTCACTGGAAGACAGAAGAGTTAGAGGGGATATGATCACCACATACAAGATTCTCAGAGGAATTGATAGGGTAGATAAAGACGGGCTATTTACCACAAGGGGCACACGCACTAGGGGACACAGGTGGAAATTGAGTGCCCAAATGATCCATAGAGACGTTAGAAAGAATTTTTTTCAATGTCAGAATAATAGACAAATGGAATGCATTAGGAAGTGATGTGGTGGAGGCTGACTCCATACACAGCTTCAAGTGTAGATATGATAGAGCCCAGTAGGCTCAGGAACCTGTACACCTGTTGATTGACAGTTGAGAGGCGGGACCAGACAGAGCTCAACCTCCGCAAGCACAATTAGGTAAGTACAGACACACACATACTCACACACACAGGGCCGGTGGCTGTGTGGACAGCATGCTTGATACGTACTTATGTGGACCGGGGTTCGATTCCCGGGGCCGGCAGAAACAAATGAGAAGAGCTTCTTTCGCCATGATGTCCCTGTTACCTAGCAATAAATAGGTACCTGGGAGTTAGACAGCTGTTACGGACTGCTTCCTGGGGTGTGTGTGTGTGTGAAAAAAAAGTAGTTAGTAACAGTTGGTTGATTGACAGTTGAGAGGCGGGCCGAAAGAGCGGAGCTCAACCCCCGCAAGCACAACTAGGTGAATACAACTATGTGAATACAGTGGGTGGGTGGTGGCCGAGTGGACAGCGCTCTAGGCTCGTGGACCTAGGGACCGGGGTTCGATCTCCCGGCACCGCCGGAAAAACAAATGGGCAGAGTTTCCTTCACCCCTGATGCCCTGTTACCAAGCAGTAAATTGGTACCTGGGAGTTAGTCAGCTGCTACGGGCTGCTTCCTGTGTGTACTCACATATTCACCTATTTGTACTCACCTATTTGTGCCTACAGGATCGAGCATTGACTCTTGGATCCCGCCTTTCCAGCCATCGGTTGTTTACAGCAATGACTCCTGTCCCATTTCCCTATCATACCTAATTTTAAAATTATGAATAGAGTTTGCTTCCACAACCTGTTCCCCAAGTGCATTCCATTTTTCACTACTCTCACGCTAAAAGAAAACTTCCTAACATCTCTGTGACTCATCTGAGTTTCCAGTTTCCACCCATGTCCCCTCGTTCTGTTATTATTACGTGTGAACATTTCATCTATTTCCACTTTGTCAATTCCCTTGAGTATTTTATATGTCCCTATCATATCTCCTCTCTCCCTTCTTTTCTTTAGTGTCGTAAGGTTCAGTTCCTTCAGACGTTCTTCATATCCCATCCCTCGTAACTCTGGGACAAGCCTCGTCGCAAACCTCTGAACCTTCTCCAGTTTCCTTATGTGTTTCTTCAGGTGGGGGCTCCATGATGGCGAGGCATACTCTAAGACGGGTCTCACATAGGCAGTGTAAAGCGCCCTAAAAGCCTCCTCACTTAGGTTTCTGAATGAAGTTCTAATTTTCGACAGTGTAGAGTATGCTGCTGTCGTTATCCTATTTATATGTTCCTCAGGAGTTAGATTAGGTGTTACGTTACTCCGCTCTTTCTCGAATCGTTACAGGTAGGCAGTTCCCCTTCATTGTGTACTGTCCCTTTGGTCGCCTATCACCTGATCCCATTTCCATAACTTTACATTTACTCGTATTGAACTCCAGTAGCCATTTCTCTGACCATCTCTGCAACCTGTTTAAGTCCTCTTGGAGGATCCTACAATCCTCGTCTGTCACAACTCTTCTCATTAATTTTGCGTCAACCGCAAACATTGACATGTAGGATTCCACTCCTGTAAACATATCATTTACGTAAATTAGGATGAGGATTGGTCCCAGCACCGATCCTTGAGGTACTCCACTCGTTACTGTTCGCCAGTCCGACTTCTCGCCCCTTACCATTACCCTCTGGCTCCTTCCTGTTAGGTAGTTCCTCACCCATACTTATGCCTTTCCGCTTACTCCTGCCTGCCTCTCAAGTTTGTATAGCAGTCTCATGTGCGGTACTGTATCAAAGGCTTTTTGGCAGTCCTGAAATATGCAGTCTGCCCAACCATCTCTGTCCTATCATACCCTCGTTATTTTATCATAGAATTCCAAATGGATTGTTAGTCGGGGGAAGGGACTCACAGGGATGTGGTCGGGGAGGGACTCACAGGGATGTGGTCGGGGGAGGGACTCACGGGGATGTGGTCGGGGGAGGGACTCACAGGGATGTGGTCGGGGAGGGACTCACGGGGATGTGGTCGGAGGAGGGACTCACAGGGATGTGGTCGGGGGAGGGACTCACAGGGATGTGGTCGGGGGGAGGGACTCACAGGGATGTGGTCGGGGGAGGGACCCACAGGGATGTGGTCGGGGGAGGGACCCACAGGGATGTGGTCGGGGGAGGGACCCACAGGGATGTGGTCGGGGGAGGACTCACAGGGATGTGGTCGGGGGGAGGATCCACAGGGATGTTGTCTCGGGGAGGGACCCACAGGGATGTGGTCGGGGGGAGGGACTCACTGGGATGTGGTCGGGGGAGGGACTCACAGGGATGTGGTCGGGGGAGGGACCCACAGGGATGTGGTCGGGGGAGGGACCCACAGGGATGTGGTCGGGGGGAGGGACCCACAGGGATGTGGTCGGGGGGAGGGACCCACAGGGATGTGGTCGGGGGGAGGGACCCACAGGGATGTGGTCGGGGGAGGGACTCACAGGGATGTGGTCGGGGGAGGGACTCACAGGGATATGGTCGGGGGAGGGACTCACAGGGATGTGGTCGGGGGAGGGACCCACAGGGATGTGGTCGGGGGAAGGACCCACAGGGATGTGGTCGGGGGGAGGGACCCACAGGGATGTGGTCGGGGGAGGGACTCACAGGGATGTGGTCAGGGGAGGGACCCACAGGGATGTGGCCGGGGGGAGGGACCCACAGGGATGTGGTCGGGGGGAGGGACCCACAGGGATGTGGTCGGGGGGGGGACCCACAGGGATGTGGTCGGGGGAGGGACCCACAGGGATGTGGTCGGGGGGAGGGACCCACAGGGATGTGGTCGGGGGGAGGGACCAACAGGGATGTGGTCGGGGGGAGGGGACCCACAGGGATGTGGTCGGGGGAGGGACCCACAGGGATGTGGTCGGGGGGAGGGACCCACAGGGATGTGGTCGGGGGGAGGGACCCACAGGGATGTGGTCGGGGGAGGGACCCACAGGGATGTGGTCGCGGCGGAATAATTAAAATATGGAAATTTGGAAACACTTTTGCACTAATTTTTTATAACTGTTAACGGGGAAAAATGTAACGTTAAAATTGTGTCGAAGAATAACAGTCTATTATTGTACTGTTTAAAGTGGTCGTCATCGGGAAGGGAAGGGTTACAGTGGGTGGGAAGGGGTTACAGTGGGTGGGAAGGGTTACAGTGGGTGGGAAGGGGTTACAGTGGGTGGGAAGGGTTACAGTGGGTGGGAAGGGGTTACAGTGGGTGGGAAGGGTTACAGTGGGTGGGAAGGGTTACAGTGGGTGGGAAGGGGTTACAGAGGGTGGGAAGGGTTACAGTGGGTGGGAAGGGTTAGAGTTGGTGGGAAGGGTTACAGTGGGTGGGAAGGGTTACAGTGGGTGGGAAGGGTTACAGTGGGTGGGAAGGGGTTACAGTGGGTGGGAAGGGTTACAGTAGGTGGGAAGGGTTACAGTGGGTGGGAAGGGTTACAGTGGGTGGGAAGGGTTACAGTGGGTGGGAAGGGTTACAGTGGGTGGGAAGGGTTACAGTGGGTGGGAAGGGTTACAGTGGGTGGGAAGGGTTACAGTGGGTGGGAAGGGTTACAGTGGGTGGGAAGGGTTACAGTGGGTGGGAAGGGTTACAGTGGGTGGGAAGGGTTACAGTTGGGAAGGGTTACAGTGGGTGGGAAGGGGTTACAGTGGGTGGGAAGGGGTTACAGTGGGTGGGAAGGGTTACAGTGGGTGGGAAGGGTTACAGTGGGTGGGAAGGGTTACAGTGGGTGGGAAGGGTTACAGTGGGTGGGAAGGGGTTACAGTGGGTGGGAAGGGTTACAGTGGGTGGGAAGAGTTACAGTGGGTGGGAAGGGTTACAGTGGGTGGGAAGGGTTACAGTGGGTGGGAAGGGGTTACAGTGGGTGGGAAGGGTTACAGTGGGTGGGAAGGGTTACAGTGGGTGGGAAGGGTTACAGTGGGTGGGAAGGGTTACAGTGGGTGGGAAGGGGTTACAGTGGGTGGGAAGGGTTACAGTGGGTGGGAAGGGTTACAGTGGGTGGGAAGGGTTACAGTGGGTGGGAAGGGTTACAGTGGGTGGGAAGGGTTACAGTGGGTGGGAAGGGTTACAGTGGGTGGGAAGGGTTACATTGGGTGGGAAGGGTTACAGTGGGTGAGAAGGGGTTACAGTGGGTGGGAAGGGTTACAGTGGGTGGGAAGGGTTACAGTGGGTGGGAAGGGTTACAGTGGGTGGGAAGGGTTACAGTGGATGGGAAGGGTTACAGTGGGTGGGAAGGGTTACAGTGGGTGGGAAGGGGTTACAGTGGGTGGGAAGGGTTACAGTGGGTGGGAAGGGTTACAGTGGGTGGGAAGGGGTTACAGTGGGTGGGAAGGGTTACAGTGGGTGGGAAGGGGTTACAGTGGGTGGGAAGGGTTACAGTGGGTGGGAAGGGGTTACAGTGGGTGGGAAGGGTTACAGTGGGTGGGAAGGGTTACAGTGGGTGGGAAGGGGTTACAGTAGGTGGGAAGGGTTACAGTGGGTGGGAAGGGTTACAGTGGGTGGGAAGGGTTACAGTGGGTGGGAAGGGGTTACAGTGGGTGGGAAGGGTTACAGTGGGTGGGAAGGGTTACAGTGGGTGGGAAGGGGTTACAGTGGGTGGGAAGGGTTACAGTGGGTGGGAAGGGGTTACAGTGGGTGGGAAGGGTTAGAGTGGGTGGGAAGATGTTAGAGTGGGTGGGAAGGGTTAGAGTGGGTGGGAAGGGTTACAGTGGGTGGGAAGGGTTACAGTGGGTGGGAAGGGTTACAGTGGGTGGGAAGGGTTACAGTGGGTGGGAAGGGGTTACAGTGGGTGGGAAGGGTTACAGTGGGTGGGAAAGGTTACAGTGGGTGGGAAGGGGTTACAGTGGGTGGGAAGGGTTACAGTAGGTGGGAAGGGTTACAGTGGGTGGGAAGGGTTACAGTGGGTGGGAAGGGTTACAGTGGGTGGGAAGGGTTACAGTGGGTGGGAAGGGTTACAGTGGGTGGGAAGGGTTACAGTGGGTGGGAAGGGTTACAGTGGGTGGGAAGGGTTACAGTGGGTGGGAAGGGGTTACAGTGGGTGGGAAGGGTTACAGTGGGTGGGAAGGGTTACAGTGGGTGGGAAGGGTTACAGTGGGTGGGAAGGGTTACAGTGGGTGGGAAGGGTTACAGTGGGTGGGAAGGGGTTACAGTGGGTGGGAAGGGTTACAGTGGGTGGGAAGGGTTACAGTGGGTGGGAAGGGTTACAGTGGGTGGGAAGGGTTACAGTGGGTGGGAAGGGTTACAGTGGGTGGGAAGGGGTTACAGTGGGTGGGAAGGGTTACAGTGGGTGGGAAGGGTTACAGTGGGTGGGAAGGGTTACAGTGGGTGGGAAGGGTTACAGTGGGTGGGAAGGGTTACAGTGGGTGGGAAGGGTTACAGTGGGTGGGAAGGGTTACAGTGGGTGGGAAGGGTTACAGTGGGTGGGAAGGGTTACAGTGGGTGGGAAGGGTTACAGTGGGTGGGAAGGGTTACAGTGGGTGGGAAGGGTTACAGTGGGTGGGAAGGGTTACAGTGGGTGGGAAGGGTTACAGTGGGTGGGAAGGGTTACAGTGGGTGGGAAGGGTTACAGTGGGTGGGAAGGGTTACAGTGGGTGGGAAGGGTTACAGTGGGTGGGAAGGGGTTACAGTGGGTGGGAAGGGTTACAGTGGGTGGGAAGGGTTACAGTGGGTGGGAAGGGGTTACAGTGGGTGGGAAGGGTTACAGTGGGTGGGAAGGGGTTACAGTGGGTGGGAAGGGTTACAGTGGGTGGGAAGGGGTTACAGTGGGTGGGAAGGGTTACAGTGGGTGGGAAGGGTTACAGTGGGTGGGAAGGGGTTACAGTAGGTGGGAAGGGTTACAGTGGGTGGGAAGGGTTAGAGTGGGTGGGAAGGGTTAGAGTGGGTGGGAAGGGGTTAGAGTGGGTGGGAAGGGTTACAGTGGGTGGGAAGGGTTACAGTGGGTGGGAAGGGGTTACAGTGGGTGGGAAGGGTTACAGTGGGTGGGAAGGGTTACAGTGGGTGGGAAGGGGTTACAGTGGGTGGGAAGGGTTACAGTGGGTGGGAAGGGGTTACAGTGGGTGGGAAGGGTTAGAGTGGGTGGGAAGGGGTTAGAGTGGGTGGGAAGGGTTAGAGTGGGTGGGAAGGGTTACAGTGGGTGGGAAGGGGTTACAGTGGGTGGGAAGGGTTACAGTGGGTGGGAAGGGTTACAGTGGGTGGGAAGGGGTTACAGTGGGTGGGAAGGGATTACAGTGGGTGGGAAGGGTTACATGTGGGTGGGAAGGGTTACAGTGGGTGGGAAGGGTTACAGTGGGTGGGAAGGGTTACAGTGGGTGGGAAGGGTTACATTGGGTGGGAAGGGGTTACAGTGGGTGGGAAGGGTTACAGTGGGTGGGAAGGGGTTACAGTGGGTGGGAAGGGTTAGAGTGGGTGGGAAGATGTTAGAGTGGGTGGGAAGGGTTAGAGTGGGTGGGAAGGGTTACAGTGGGTGGGAAGGGTTACAGTGGGTGGGAAGGGTTACAGTGGGTGGGAAGGGGTTACAGTGGGTGGGAAGGGTTACAGTGGGTGGGAAGGGTTACAGTGGGTGGGAAGGGTTACAGTGGGTGGGAAGGGTTACAGTGGGTGGGAAGGGTTACAGTGGGTGGGAAGGGGTTACAGTGGGTGGGAAGGGTTACAGTGGGTGGGAAGGGTTACAGTGGGTGGGAAGGGTTACAGTGGGTGGGAAGGGTTACAGTGGGTGGGAAGGGTTACAGTGGGTGGGAAGGGGTTACAGTGGGTGGGAAGGGTTACAGTGGGTGGGAAGGGTTACAGTGGGTGGGAAGGGTTACAGTGGGTGGGAAGGGGTTACAGTGGGTGGGAAGGGTTACAGTGGGTGGGAAGGGTTACAGTGGGTGGGAAGGGTTACAGTGGGTGGGAAGGGTTACAGTGGGTGGGAAGGGTTACAGTGGGTGGGAAGGGTTACAGTGGGTGGGAAGGGTTACAGTGGGTGGGAAGGGTTACAGTGGGTGGGAAGGGGTTACAGTGGGTGGGAAGGGTTACAGTGGGTGGGAAGGGTTACAGTGGGTGGGAAGGGTTACAGTGGGTGGGAAGGGTTACAGTGGGTGGGAAGGGTTACAGTGGGTGGGAAGGGGTTACAGTGGGTGGGAAGGGTTACAGTGGGTGGGAAGGGTTACAGTGGGTGGGAAGGGGTTACAGTGGGTGGGAAGGGTTACAGTGGGTGGGAAGGGGTTACAGTGGGTGGGAAGGGTTACAGTGGGTGGGAAGGGGTTACAGTGGGTGGGAAGGGTTACAGTGGGTGGGAAGGGTTACAGTGGGTGGGAAGGGGTTACAGTAGGTGGGAAGGGTTACAGTGGGTGGGAAGGGTTAGAGTGGGTGGGAAGGGTTAGAGTGGGTGGGAAGGGGTTAGAGTGGGTGGGAAGGGTTAGAGTGGGTGGGAAGGGTTACAGTGGGTGGGAAGGGGTTACAGTGGGTGGGAAGGGTTACAGTGGGTGGGAAGGGTTACAGTGGGTGGGAAGGGGTTACAGTGGGTGGGAAGGGTTACAGTGGGTGGGAAGGGGTTACAGTGGGTGGGAAGGGTTAGAGTGGGTGGGAAGGGGTTAGAGTGGGTGGGAAGGGTTAGAGTGGGTGGGAAGGGTTACAGTGGGTGGGAAGGGGTTACAGTGGGTGGGAAGGGTTACAGTGGGTGGGAAGGGTTACAGTGGGTGGGAAGGGGTTACAGTGGGTGGGAAGGATTACAGTGGGTGGGAAGGGTTAATGTGGGTGGGAAGGGTTACAGTGGGTGGGAAGGGTTACAGTGGGTGGGAAGGGTTACAGTGGGTGGGAAGGGTTACATTGGGTGGGAAGGGGTTACAGTGGGTGGGAAGGGTTACAGTGGGTGGGAAGGGTTACAGTGGGTGGGAAGGGGTTAGAGTGGGTGGGAAGGGTTAGAGTGGGTGGGAAGGGGTTAGAGTGGGTGGGAAGGGTTAGAGTGGGTGGGAAGGGTTACATTGGGTGGGAGGGGGTTAGAGAGGGTGGGAAGGGTTAGAGTGGGTGGGAAGGGTTACAGTGGGTGGGAAGGGTTACAGTGGGTGGGAAGGGTTACAGTGGGTGGGAAGTGGTTACAGTGGGTGGGAAGGGGTTACAGTGGGTGGGAAGGGGTTAGAGAGGGTGGGAAGGGTTAGAGTGGGTGGGAAGGGTTACATTGGGTGGGAAGGGTTACAGTGGGTGGGAAGGGTTACATTGGGTGGGAAGGGTTACAGTGGGTGGGAAGGGTTACAGTGGGTGGGAAGGGTTACATTGGGTGGGAAGGGTTACAGTGGGTGGGAAGGGTTACAGTGGGTGGGAAGGGTTACAGTGGCTGGGAAGGGGTTACAGTGGGTGGGAAGGGTTACAGTGGGTGGGAAGGGTTACAGTGGGTGGGAAGGGGTTACAGTGGGTGGGAAGGGTTACAGTGGGTGGGAAGTGGTTTCAGTGGGTGGGAAGTGGTTACAGTGGGTGGGAAGGGGTTACAGTGGGTGGGAAGGGGTTAGAGTGGGTGGGAAGGGTTACAGTGGGTGGAAAGGGTTACAGTGGGTGGGAAGTGGTTACAGTGGGTGGGAAGTGGTTACAGTGCGTGGATGGGGGTTAGAGTGGGTGGGAAGGGTTACAGTGGGTGGGAAGTGGTTACAGTGGGTGGGAAGTGGTTACAGTGGGTGGGAAGGGGTTACAGTGGGTGGGAAGGGGTTAGAGTGGGTGGGAAGGGTTACAGTGGGTGGGAAGTGGTTACAGTGGGTGGGAAGTGGTTACAGTGGGTGGGAAGGGGTTACAGTGGGTGGGAAGTGGTTACAGTGGGTGGGAAGGGGTTAGAGTGGGTGGGAAGGGTTACAGTTGGTGGGAAGTGGTTACAGTGGGTGGGAAGTGGTTACAGTGGGTGGGAAGGGGTTACAGTGGGTGGGAAGGGGTTAGAGTGGGTGGGAAGTGGTTACAGTGGGTGGGAAGGGGTTACAGTGGGTGGGAAGGGGTTAGAGTTGGTGGGAAGGGTTACAGTGGGTGGGAAGTGGTTACAGTGGGTGGGAAGTGGTTACAGTGGGTGGGAAGGGGTTACAGTGGGTGGGAAGGGGTTACAGTGGGTGGGAAGGGTTACAGTGGGTGGGAAGGGGTTACAGTGGGTGGGAAGGGGTTACAGTGGGTGGGAAGGGGTTACAGTGGGTGGGAAGGGGTTACAGTGGGTGGGAAGGGGTTACAGTGGGTGGGAAGTGTTACAGTGGGTGGGAAGGGGTTAGAGTGGGTGGGAAGTGGTTACAGTAGGTGGGAAGGGTTACAGTGGGTGGGAAGGGGTTACAATGGGTGGGAAGGGATTACAGTGGGTGGGAAGGGGTTTCAGTGGGTGGGAAGGGTTACAGTGGGTGGGAAGGGGTTAGAGTGGGTGAGAAGTGGTTACAGTGGGAGGGAAGGGGTTAGAGTGGGTGGGAAGGGGTTAGAGTGGGTGGGAAGGGGTTAGAGTGGGTGGGAAGGGGTTAGAGTGGGTGGAAAGGGGTTACAGTGGGTGGGAAAGGGTTAGAGTGGGTGGGAAAGGGTTACAGTGGATGGGAAGGGGATACAGTGGGTGGGAAGTGGTTACAGAGGAAAAATATGATGACAGAGTTGATGAATTAATCTGAGATGCAATTTCCCGAAGGAGATAGAGAGAGAGAGAGAGAGAGAGAGAGAGGTAGAACTGGATATGGATATGCTTAACATGCAAAATAATAATAACCAGGTGAAAATACATTGACAGTTATCAAGTTCACGTTGACAAAGTGTAGAGCGGTTGATGTGGAGTGTGAGAGGGACAACTCCCCCACCATCGTGGCCTCCTCACACCTCCCCACTGTAAATACACTCCAAGTAATCTTGACCAAGAATTTAATATTCATGACCAGACTTGCTCTCTCCTGAACCCCGGCGCTTTGGTCTCCAGGAGAGTAGTTGTTGTTGTTGTTGTTGTTTGTGTGTGTGTGAGTGTGTGTACTCACCTAGTTGTGCTTGCGGGGGTTGAGCTCTGGCTCTTTGGTCCCGCCTCTCAGCCGTCAATCAACAGGTGTACAGATTCCTGAGCCTATCGGGCTCTATCATATCTACACTTGAAACTGTGTATGGAGTCAGCCTCCACCACATCACTTCCTAATGCATTCCATTTGTCAACCACTCTGACACTAAAAATGTTCTTTCTAATATCTCTGTGGCTCATTTGGGCTCTTAGTTTCCACCTGTGTCCCCTTGTGCGTGTGCCCCTTGTGTTAAATAGCCTGTCTTTATCTACCCTATCAATTCCCTTGAGAATCTTGAATGTGGTGATCATGTCCCCCCTAACTCTTCTGTCTTCCAGCGAAGTGAGGTTTAATTCCCGTAGTCTCTCCTCGTAGCTCATACCTCTCAGCTCGGGTACTAGTCTGGTGGCAAATCTTTGAACCTTTTCCAGTTTAGTCTTATCCTTGAATAGATACGGACTCCATGCTGGAGCTGCATACTCCAGGATTGGCCTGACATATGTGGTATACAAAGTTCTGAATGATTCTTTACACAAATTTCTGAATGCCGTTCGTATGTTGGCCAGCCTGGCATATGCCGCTGATGTTATCCTCTTGATATGCACTGCAGGAGACAGGTCTGGCGTGATATCAACTCCCAAGTCTTTTTCTTTCTCTGACTCCTGAAGAATTTCCTCTCCCAGATAATACCTTGTATTTGGCCTCCTGCTCCCTGCACCTATCTTCATTATATTACATTTGGTTGGGTTAAACTCTAACAACCACTTGTTCGACCATTCCTGCAGTTTGTCTAGGTGTTCTTGAAGCCTCAAACAGTCCTCTTCTGTCTTAATCCTTCTCATAATTTTGGCATCGTCCGCAAACATTGAGAGAAATGAATCTATACCCTCCGGGAGATCATTTACATATATCAGAAACAAGATAGGACCGAGTACAGAGCCCTGTGGGACTCCACTGGTGACTTCACGCCAATCGGAGGTCTCACCCCTCACCGTAACTCTGCTTCCTATTGCTTAGGTACTCCCTTATCCACTGGAGCACCTTACCAGCTACACCTGCCTGTCTCTCCAGCTTATGTACCAGCCTCTTATGCGGTACTGTGTCAAAGGCTTTCTGACAATCCAAGAAAATGCAGTCCGCCCAACCCTCTCTTTCTTGCTTAATCTGTGTTACCTGGTCATAGAATTCTATTAAGCCTGTCAGGCAAGATTTACCCTCCCTGAACCCATGTTGTCGATTTGTCACGAAGTCCCTTCTCTCCAGATGTGCTACCGTGTGTGTGTGTGTGTATTCTCCTAGTGTATTCTCCTAGGTTTTTTCTCACGATCTTCTCCATCACCTTGCATGGTATACAAGTTAAGGACACTGGCCTGTAGTTCAGTGCCTCTTGCCTGTCGGCCTTTTTGTATATTGGGACCACATTCCCCGTCTTCCATATTTCTGGTAGGTCTCCCGTCTCCATTGACCTACTATACACTATAGAGAGTGGCAAGCAAAGTGCCTCTGCACACTCTTTCAGTACCCATGGCGAGATCCCGTCTGGACCAACAGCCTTTCTAACATCCAGGTCCAGCAGGTGTCTCTTGACCTCTCTCGTAATTTTAAACTCTTCCAAGGCCGCCTGGTTTACTTCCCTTTCTCCTAGCACAGTGACCTCACCTTGTTCTGTTGTGAAGACCTCTTGGAACCTCTTGTTGAGTTCATCACACACCTCTTTGTCATTCTCTCTATATCTGTCCTCGCCTGTTCTAAGTTTCACTACCTGTTCTTTCACTGTTGTTTTCCTTCTGATATGACTGTGGAGTAGCTTTGGTTCGGTCTTGGCTTTGTTTGCTATATCATTTTCATAACTTTTCTCTGCTTCTCT
The DNA here is from genome assembly GCF_040958095.1 of Procambarus clarkii. Classification (NCBI taxonomy): domain Eukaryota; kingdom Metazoa; phylum Arthropoda; class Malacostraca; order Decapoda; family Cambaridae; genus Procambarus; species Procambarus clarkii. Next base: position 21,750,539 of record NC_091164.1, read on the forward strand.
TCTCACCCTGATATACTCATTCCTGGTTCTCTGGTATATCTCTCTGATTTCTGGTGTTCTGTTATTCCGGAAGTTCCTCCACGCCCTTTTGTTCAGTACTTTTGCTTCCATACATGCCCTATTATACCATGGATTCTTCTTTTGCTTTTTGCATCTCGGATTTTTCCTTTTGGGCCGGGATGTATCTGCTTACTGCCTCCTGACACTTTTGGGTGACATAGTCCATCATATCTTGTACAGACTTAGCTCTGAGGTCTGTGTCCCAAGGTATTTCCCTTAGGAAGCTTCTCATCTCCTCATAATTTCCCTTTCGGTATGCCAGCCTTTTGTTTCCTAGTTCTCTTTTGGGGGGGGATAATTCCTAGCTCTACCAGGTACTCAAAGTTCAATACACTGATCACTCATTCCCAAGGGCGCTTCCATCTTGACTTCCCTTATATCCCACTCATTTAGGGTAAATATCAGATCAAGCATTGCTGGTTCATCCTCTCCTCTCATTCTTGTTGGATCCTTGATGTGCTGGCTTAGAAAGTTTCTTGTTGCCACGTCCAGCAGCTTAGCTCTCCATGTATCTGGTCCTCCATGCGGGTCTCTGTTCTCCCAATCTATCTTCCCATGGTTGAAGTCTCTCATAATTAGTAGTCCAGATGCATTCCTGCTAGCAACAGAAGCTGCTCTCTCCATTATGTTAATGGTGGCCATATTGTTTCTATCATATTCCTGTCTGGGTCTTCTGTCATTTGGTGGTGGATTATATATGACTACGACTATAATTTTTTGCCCTCCAGTTGTTATTGTTCCTATTATGTAGTCAAATGTGTTCCTATTATGTAGTGTGTGTGTGTGTGTGTGTGTGTGTGTGTGTGTGTGTGTGTGTGTGTGTGTGTGTGTGTGTGTGTGTGTGTGTGTGTGTGTGTATGTGTGTGTGTGTGTGTGTGTGTGCGCGTGCGTGTGTGTGTGTGTGTGTGTGTGTGTGTGTGTGTGTGTGTGTGTGTGTGTGTGTGTGTGTGTGTGTGTGTGTGTGTGTGTGTGTGTGTGTGTGTGTACTCACCTATTTGTGCTTGCAGGATCGAGCATTGGCTCTTGGATCCCGCCTTTCCAGCCATCGGTTGCTTACAGCAATGACTCCTGTCCCATTACCCTATCATACCTAATTTTAAAATTATGAATAGAGTTTGCTTCCACAACCTGTTCCCCAAGTGCATTCCATTTTCCCACTACTCTCACGCTAAAAGAAAACTTCCTAACATCTCTGTGACTCATCTGAGTTTCCAGTTTCCACCCATGTCCCCTCGTTCTGTTATTATTACGTGTGAACATTTCGTCTATTTCCACTTTGTCAATTCCCCTGAGTATTTTATATGTTCCTCTCATATCTCCTCTCTCCCTTCTCTTCTCTAGTGTCGTAAGGTTCAGTTCCCTCAGACGTTCTTCATATCCCATCCCTCGTAACTCTGGGACAAGCCTCGTCGCAAACCTCTGAACCTTCTTTAGTTTCCTTATGTGTTTCTTCAGGTGGGGGCTCCATGATGGCGAGGCATACTCTAAGACTGGTCTCACGTAGGCAGTGTAAAGCGCCCTAAAAGCCTCCTCACTTAGGTTTCTGAATGAAGTTCTAATTTTCGCCAGTGTAGAGTACGCTGCTGTCGTTATCCTATTTATATGTGCCTCAGAAGTTAGATTAGATGTCACATCCACTTCCAGGTCTCTTTCTCGAATCGTTACAGGTAGGCAGTTCCCCTTCATTGTGTACTGTCCTTTTGGTCGTCTATCACCTGATCCCATTTCCATAACTTTACATTTACTGGTGTTGAACTCCAGTAGCCATTTCCCTGACCATCTCTGCAACCTGTTTAAGTCCTCATGGAGGATCCTACAATCCTCATCTGTCACAACTCTTCTCATTAATTTTGCGTCATCCGCAAACATTGACATGTATGATTCCACTCCTGTAAACATATCATTTACGTAAATTAAAAAGTGGATTGGGCCCAGCACCGATCCTTGAGGTACTCCACTTGTTACTGTTCACCAGTCCGACTTCTCGCCCCTTACCATTACCCTCTGGCTCCTTCCTGTTAGGTAGTTCCTCACCCATGCTAGGGCCTTTCCGCTTACTCCTGCCTGCCTCTCAAGTTTGTAAAGCAGTCTCATGTGCGGTACTGTATCAAAGGCCATTTTGCCGGATTGGTCACACACACTGCGCGTGTGTGTGTGTTGTTATGATCTCAGCCTACAGGAGAAACGAGTCTCCCTCCTTGAGAGTTATTCGTCAAGCCTGACCTGATTAGAAGGTCTAGCGAATATTGAAGTGATAACGCATATGTAAAATAGTTGCTTGGATATGTATAACAGTTTGAGATCATGGGCAATGAAGAAGAAAACAGATAAAGGACTGGCGAGGAGATGTGGACATTTTGCTGGAGGCGTGAGGCTCGCTTCCGGAGGACCTTGACCTCACTTGAGTGCCAGACATCGCAGGGGGAAGCCGCGCTCCATTTGAGCTCCCGCCAGAAGGGAACCCCTAGTGATATATCTCGAAGAGAAGAGAAGTGTGTAGACGTGCCAGCTGTGGAACCGAGCTGGGAACGTTGTGGTATCAAGTCCTGGTCGACGAGCAGAGTTTAATAAGCTACTCAGAGGCATTTTCGTGGGCTGTGTGGAGCGCCCTGACCAGACGCCGTCAGAGGAAAAGCGCCCTCGATCAGTTAATCTGTGGTAAGCACGATATACGCCAGTTCATAGTGATCACTTGTAGTTGGTCGTGTGCCCAGCGACGGTAGCAATGTTTATTTATAAGATAGACATGTTTTAATAAGGCAGAAAGCCTGAAATAGGAGAGTGAAGAGGGAGGAGCACTGAGCGACGTCCGCCCCCTCTGAGCGCTGGCGGACGACTGAGGGAGCCTGGCTCTTGACGGAGGAAGACCCTCCCAGCGAGTGAGGACCGCTGCCAGGCGAGGTGGAGTATGGACCCGCCCAAAACGGGGGAGTCCACTCTCACTGTATGTAGAGAACAGATAGAGGTTTGAGGCAAGCATATTGTGTGGTTATTTTTGTTTATGTGTTAAAGGGGAACATTTTATTGGAGTGTCGATGGGTTGCAGGTTTGTCTTTTGGGGAAGAAGTTGCTGAGAACTTCGAAGCCAGCAGATGAAGTAGCTGATGAGACTCCAAGGTAGTGGAGCAGAGGACCTCGAGCTGTGAGGAGAAGCAGCAGTGAAGAGGAGTGTCACGTGCTTCTGTAGAGGTGGAGAAGCACCATAGTTGCTCGGGGAAACTTCATGGTGTAGCAGCCAAGAGAGCTGTGGAGGACCCTAGCAGAAGGGTGAAGCACCGTAGTTGCTCAAGGAAACTTCATGATAGCAGCCTGGAGGAGCTGCAGAGGATCCTGGTAGTGAAGCCCGGAAGAACCTAAGGATATTAGGGTAGTGAACTTCCAGAGGTGGAAGGGGAAGTTCTGGTGGATTACTTATAGGGAGTTGATAGTGTTTGGTTGTCATTAGCGTGCAAGACGCAGTGAGAGGTGAGTGACTGTTGGCATTCTTATGTCAAGGAGTTTTTTATACTGAAGTATCAATGAACATTTATACTGGTATATGTTATTGCATTCAAATGCTGATTTTCTATATACATATGTTATCTTGCTGATGGTGCAACAGTGTATGTAGGCTTGATCAACTTGAGGAGGTTGATAGTATCAGGTGGTGAACCAGGAGATAGGATACCACTTGATAAGCTGATAATAGAGTTCTGATTGTGTTGGAGTGCAACCTGATTGTGATATTATAGAGTATAGGATTCATTATTATTATATGTGTGTATGTATCGTGTATGTGCTTTGTCCAGTAAATGTGTCACAATTTGCTGGTGTTTGCCCTTGTCCTAGTGAGGCTTCCCAGGAGGTAGTAAAGAAGGAGAGAGAGAGAGAAAGAACCAAGAACCACTGCCGTGGACAGGGTAGGAGGTAATACTAGTAAGTCATAGGGGATTGAGGAGATCATATCTCATAAGGAGAGAGTGGGGAGTCACAGTGGCTCGAGTGGGTGTGTGCACGTGACAACGAGGCTAAGTGTTGGAGCCGCATCCCCTAAACGTGTGACGTTGAGCCCCTCTCCAAGAGCCAGAAGCGCCAAGGGTGATCTCCTAGTATAAGCACTCTACCGAGTTGTGAGTTGGGTTGTCCGTAGAGAAGGATCAACGACGACAACACCAACCAACCCACAGTCTATAATAGTGTGTATTCTCCTAGTTGTATTCACCTAGTTGTATTCACCTAGTTGTGTTTGCGGGGGTTGAGCTTTGCTCTTTCGGCCCGCCTCTCAATTGTCAATCACCTGTTTACTAACTACTATTTCCCCTCCCCCCCCACACACACCCCAGGAAACAGCCCGTGACAGTTGACTAACTCCCAGGTACCTATTTACTGCTAGGTAACAGGGGCATTCAGGGTGAAAGAAACTTTGCCTATTTGTTTCTGCCAAGTGCGAGGAATCGAACCCTCGCCACAGAATTACAAGTCCTGCACGCTATCCACCAGGCTACCAGGCCCCCTGTGTGTGTATGTGTGTGTGTGTGTGTGTATGTGTGTGTGTGTACTCACCTAGTTGTACTCACCTAGTTGTGTTTGCGGGGGTTGAGCTCTGGCTCTTTGGTCCCGCCTCTCAACCGTCAATCAACAGGTGTACAGATTCATGAGCCTATCGGGCTCTGTCATATCTACACTTGAAACTGTGTATGGAGTCAGCCTCCACCACATCACTTCCTAATGCATTCCATTTGTCAACCACTCTGACACTAAAAAAGTTCTTTCTAATATCTCTGTGGCTCATTTGGGCACTCAGTTTCCACCTGTGTCCCCTTGTGCGTGTTCCCCTTGTGTTAAATAGACTGTCTTTATCTACCCTATCAATCCCCTTCAGAATCTTGAATGTGGTGATCATGTCCCCCCTAACTCTTCTGTCTTCCAGCGAAGTGAGGTTTAATTCCCGTAGTCTCTCCTCGTAGCTCATACCTCTCAGCTCGGGTACTAGTCTGGTGGCAAACCTTTGAACCTTTTCCAGTTTAGTCTTATCCTTGACTAGATATGGACTCCATGCTGGGGCTGCATACTCCAGGATTGGCCTGACATATGTGGTATACAAAGTTCTGAATGATTCTTTACACAAGTTTCTGAATGCCGTTCGTATGTTGGCCAGCCTGGCATATGCCGCTGATGTTATCCGCTTGATATGTGCTGCAGGAGACAGGTCTGGCGTGATATCAACCCCCAAGTCTTTTTCCTTCTCCGACTCCTGAAGAATTTCCTCTCCCAGATGATACCTTGTATCTGGCCTCCTGCTCCCTACACCTATCTTCATTACATTACATTTGGTTGGGTTAAACTCTAACAACCATTTGTTCGACCATTCCTTCAGCTTGTCTAGGTCTTCTTGAAGCCTCAAACAGTCCTCTTCTGTTTTAATCCTTCTCATAATTTTAGCATCGTCCGCAAACATTGAGAGAAATGAATCGATACCCTCCGGGAGATCATTTACATATATCAGAAACAAGATAGGACCGAGTACAGAGCCCTGTGGGACTCCACTGGTGACTTCACGCCAATCGGAGGTCTCACCCCTCACCGTAACTCTCTGCTTCCTATTGCTTAGATACTCCCTTATCCACTGGAGCACCTTACCAGCTACACCTGCCTGTCTCTCCAGCTTATGTACCAGCCTCTTATGCGGTACTGTGTCAAAGGCTTTCCGACAATCCAAGAAAATGCAGTCCGCCCAGCCCTCTCTTTCTTGCTTAATCTGTGTCACCTGATCGTAGAATTCTATCAAGCCTGTAAGGCAAGATTTACCCTCCCTGAATCCATGTTGGCGATTTGTCACGAAGTCCCTTCTCTCCAGATGTGTTACCAGGTTTTTTTCTCACGATCTTCTCCATCACCTTGCATGGTATACAAGTCAAGGACACTGGCCCGTAGTTCAGTGCCTCTTGTCTGTCGCCCTTTTTGTATATTGGGACCACATTCGCCGTCTTCCATATTTCTGGTAGGTCTCCCGTCTCTAGTGACTTACTATACACTATGGAGAGTGGCAGGCAAAGTGCCTCTGCACACTCTTTCAGTACCCATGGTGAGATCCCATCTGGACCAACAGCCTTTCTAACATCCAGATCCAGCAGGTGTCTCTTGACCTCCTCTCTCGTAATTTCGAACTCCTCCAAGGCCGCCAGGTTTACCTCCCTTTCTCCTAGCACAGTGACCTCACCCTGTTCTATTGTGAAGACCTCCTGGAACCTCTTGTTGAGTTCCTCACACACCTCTCTGTCATTCTCTGTATACCTGTCCTCGCCTGTTCTAAGTTTCAATACCTGATCTTTCACTGTTGTTTTCCTTCTGATGTGACTGTGGAGTAGCTTTGGTTCGGTCTTGGCTTTGTTTGCTATATCATTTTCAAAATTTTTCTCTGCTTCTCTTCTCACCCTGACGTACTCATTCCTGGTTCTCTGGTATCTCTCTCTGCTTTCTGGTGTTCTGTTATTCCGGAAGTTCCTCCACGCCTTTTTGTTCAGTTTCTTCGCTTCCATACATGCCCTATTATACCATGGATTCTTCTGTTGCTTCTCGGATTTTTCCCTTTGGGCCGGGATGAACCTGTTTACTGCCTCCTGACACTTTTGGGTAACATAGTCCATCATACCCTGTACAGACTTGTCTCTGAGGTCTGTGTCCCAAGGTATTTCACTTAGGAAACTTCTCATCTGTTCATAATTCCCCTTTCGGTATGCCAGCCTTTTGATTCCTAGTTCTTTTTGGGGGGAGATAAGTCCTAGCTCTACCAGGTACTCAAAGTTCAATACACTGTGGTCACTCATTCCCAAGGGCGCTTCCATCTTAACTTCCCTTATATCCCATTCATTTAGGGTAAATATCAAATCAAGCATTGCTGGTTCATCTTCTCCTCTCATTCTTGTTGGTTCTTTGGTGTGCTGGCTTAGAAAGTTTCTTGTTGCCACGTCCAGCAGCTTAGCTCTCCATGTTTCTGGTCCTCCATGCGGGTCTCTGTTCTTCCAATCTATCTCCCCATGGTTGAAGTCTCCCATAATTAGTAGTCCAGATCCATTCCTGCTAGCAACAGAAGCTGCTCTTTCTATTATGTTAATGGTGGCCATGTTGTTTCTATCATATTCCTGTCTAGGTCTTCTGTCATTTGGTGGTGGATTATATATGACTGCGACTATAATTTTTTTCCCTCCATTTGTTACAGTACCTGCTATGTAGTCACTGAAACCTTCGCAGCCCTGAATATCCATCTCCTCAAAATCCCAGCCTTGTCTTACCAGCAGAGCTACACCACCCCCACCTCTTCCTTCCCTCTCTTTCCTCATAACATAATAGTCCTGTGGGAACACTGCATTTGTTATCGTTTTCGTGATCTTTGTTTCTGTGAGGGCTATTATGTCTGGGTTTTCCTCTACTACCAGTTCTCCAAGCTCATTTGCTTTATTTGTAATTCCATCTATGTTTGTGTACATCGCTTTGAGGCTCACTTTCTTCTGTCCCTTCTCAAATCGCCTCCTTGGTGAGTGTTCTGCTGGTGGGGGAGGCTGTTCCATGGGTGTGAGGACCTGTGAGGTGGATAACAGGGTCTCAGAGGATACTGGGATGAGGGGCGGGGGATCCAGTGAAGGGGGAGGGACAGGGAGGGTATGGGGTGAAAGGGGAGGGAGGACGGGAAGGAAAAGGGGGGAGGGAGGACTCGGGAGGAGGGGAGGGGTAGAAGGGTGGGGATTGGGTGTGGGGGGAGGGAGATTTTGCTGAACATTTGAGTGGGGGCAGGGAGGGTTTGGGGTAGGGGGGTTTTCTATGCAGTGGAGGGAGGCGGGGTTGTCCTCCCTTCTGGTGTTACTGGGTAGCTGGTTGTGGGTTCCCCCCTCGCCTCTGGGGGTGTTGGGTTGGGAGCTGTGACTTCCTGGTTTTCCCCTCTCGCCCTGCGCCTCTTCCTTGCTTCTGTGTGTGTGTGTGTGTGTGTGTGTGTGTGTGTGTGTGTGTGTGTGTGTGTGTGTGTGTGTGTGTGTGTGTGTGTGTACGTGTGTACTTACCTAGTTGTGCTTGCGGGGGTTGAGCTCTGGCTCTTTGGTCCCGCCTCTCAACTGTCAATCAACTGGTGTACAGGTTCCTGAGTCTACTGGGCTCTATCATATCTACACTAGAAGCTGTGTATGGAGTCAGCCTCCACCACATTACATCCTAATGTATTCAATTTGTCTACTACTCTGACACTGAAAAAATTCTTTCTAATGTCTCTATGGATCATTTGGGCACTCAATTTCCACCTGTGTCCCCTAGTGCGTGTGCCCATTGTGTTAAATAGTCTGTCTTTATCTACCCTATGTATTCCTTTGAGCATCTTGTGTGTGGTGATCATGTCCCCTCTAACTCTTCTGTCTCCCAGTGACGTGAGGTTTAATTCCCGTAACCTCTCCTTGTATCTCATACCTCTCAGTTCGGGTTCTAGTCTGGTGGCAAACCTTTGAACCATTTCCAGTTTAGTCTTATGCTTGACTAGATATGGACTCCATGCTGGACCCGCATACTCCAGGATTGGTCTGACATATGTGGTATACAAAGTTCTGAAAGATTCCTTACACAAGTTTCTAAAGGCCGTTCTCATGTAAGCCAACCTGGCATATGCCGCTGATGTTATCCTCTTGATATGGGCTTTAGGGGACAGGTCTGGCGAAACAGGATAGGTCCAAGTACAGGGCCCTGTGGGACTCCACTGGTGACTTCACGCCAGTCTGAGGTCTCACCCCTCACTGTAACTCTCTGCTTCCTATTGTTTAGGTACTCCCTTATCCACTGGAGCGCCCTACCAGTTACTCCTGCCTGTTTCTCCAGCTTATGCATCAGCCTTTTATGGGGTACTGTGTCAAAGGCTTTCCGACACAGTCCAAAAAAATGCAGTCCGCCCATCCTCTCTTTCTTGCTTTGTCTTTGTCACCTGATCATAGCCTATTAAGGCTACGATCCTATTAAGCCTGCAAGGTAAGATTTACCCTCCCTGAACCCATGTTGATGGGTTGTCACGAAGTCTCTTCTCTCCAGATGTGTTACTTGGTTTTTTCCTCACAATCTTCTCCATCACCTTGCATGGTATACAAGTTAAGGACACTGGCCTGTAGTTCAGTGTCTCTTGTCTGTCACCCTTTTTGTATATTGGTACTACATTAGCAGTCTTCCATATTTCTGGTAGGTCCCCCGTTTCCAGTGACCTACTATACACTATGGAGAGTGGTAAGCAAAGTGCTCCTGCACACTCTTTCAATACCCATGGCGAGATTCCATCCGGCCCAACAGCTTTTCTCACATCCAGCTCCAATAGGTGCTTCTTGATCTCATCACTTGTAATTTCGAACCTTTCCAAGGTCGCCTGGTTTGCTGCCACCTCTCCTAGTGCCGTGACTTCTCCTTGTTCTATTGTAAAGACTTCCTGGAACCTTTTGTTGAGTTCCTCACACACCTCTTTGTCATTCTCTGTGTACCTGTCCTCCCCCACCCTAAGTTTCATCACCTGTTCCTTCACTGTTGTCTTCCTCCTGATGTGACTGTGTAGTAGTTTTGGTTCGGTTTTGCTTTGTTAGCTATATCATTTTCATACCTTTTCTCAGCTGCTCTTCTCACACTAACATACTCGTTCCTGGTTCTCTGGTATCTCTCTCTACTTTCAGGTGTTCTGTTATTACGGAAGTTCCTCCATGCCCTTTTGTTCAGCTCCTTTGCTTTCATACATTCCCTATTAATCCACGGATTCTTCCTTTGCTTCTCTGTTTTTTCCTGTTGGGCTGGGACAAACCTGCTTACAGTCTCCTAACATTTTTGGGTGACATAGTCCATCATGTCTTGTACGGACTTGGTTCTGAGTTCTGTGTCCCAATGTATATCCCATAGGAATTTATTCATCTCCTCATAATTTCCCTTTCGGTACGCCAGCCCTTTGTTTCCCAGTTTTTTTGGGGGGAGATAATTCCTAGCTCAACCAGGTACTCAAAGCTCAATACACTATGATCACTCATTCCCAGAGGGGCTTCCAACCTAACTTCCCTTATATCCGACTCATTTAGGGTAAATATCAGATCAAGCAAGGCTGGTTCGTCCTCTCCTCTCATTCTTGTCGGTCCCATGACGTGTTGACTTAGAAAGTTTCTTGTTTCCACATCCAGCAGCTTAGCTCTCCACGTGTCTGGTCCTCCATGTGGGTCTCTGTTCCCCCAATCTATCTTCCCATGGTTGAAGTCTACCATGATTAGTAGTCTTAATCCGTTCCTGCTAGCCACAGAATCTGCTCTCTCTATTATATTTATGGTGGCCATATTGTTTCTATCATATTCCTGTCTGGGTCTTCTGTCGTTCGGTGGGGGTTATATATGACTACTACTGTAATTTTCTGTCCTCCAGTTACTATGGTGCCTGATACTGATGATGTCACTATGATGTCACTGAAACCTTCACAGTTCTGATTTACCATCTCTTCAAAACTCCAACCTTTTCTTATCAGCAAAGCTACACCACCTCCTCCTCTCCCTTCTCTCTCTTTCCTCACTACAGAGAAGTCCTGTGGAAACACTGTGTTTGTTATGGTTTTCGTTAGCTTTGTTTCTGTGAGTGCTATTATGTCTGGGTATTCTTCTAGTGCCCATTCTCCGAGTTCACTTGTTTTATTTGTAATCCCATCTATGTTAGTGTACATTGCCTTGAAGCTCACTTTCTTCTGTTCATTTTCTAGTTCCTGCTTGGCGAGTATTCTGCTGGTGGGAAAAGCTGTCTTTTCAAAAGCTGAAAAGAGAGCCGGTCGGCCGAACGGACAGCACGCTGGACTTGTGATCCTGTGGTCCTGGGTTCGATCCCAGGCGCCGGGGAGAAACAATGGGCAGAGTTTCTTTCACCCTATGCCCCTGTTACCTAGCAGTAAAATAGGTACCTGGGTGTTAGTCAGCTGTCACGGGCTGCTTCCTGGGGGTGGAGGCCTGGTCGAGGACCAGGCTGCGGGGACACTAGAAAGCCCCGAAATCATCTCAAGATAACCTCAAGATAATCTCAAGCTGTTCCCTGGGTGACAAGATCTCTGAGGTGGTTTGCAGGGTCTCAAAGGATTTTGGGGTGGGGGGTGGGGGTTCAAGGGAAAGGGAGGACAGGTAGGGTGTGGGTTAAGGAGATAGGGGGGACATGGATGATACGGGGTGAGGGGGAGGAGGGATAGGAAGGGTATGAGATGAAGGGGGAGGGGGGACAGTGGAGGGGGGGGGGAAGGCGGGAGGGGGAACATGGTGGAAATGGGGGAGGAGTGATAGGGTCAGAATGGGTTGGGGGGGAGGGGGGGGAAGGGGGGTGAGCATTTGGGTTGGGTCAGGTAGGGTGAGGGGAAGGGAGGGTTTCTATGCAGAGGGGGGTGGTGGTGTTGCCCCCCCCCCCCTCTGGTGTTGCTGGGATGCTGGTTGTGGGTTCGCCTCTTATCTCTAGACCGTTGTGTTGGGGCTGTGATTTCCTGGTTTACTCCTCTCTCCCTGCGCTTCCTCCTTGCCTCTGCTGCCCTAGCTCTCTTCTCCTTCGTCCTATCCCTCTGCAGGAATACTTTCTTGTATTCCTCCACATACTGCAGATGACTCTTCCTTTCTAAAATAACCTCTTTGGTGGCCTCGTTTGTAAACACCTCAGTGTGTACTCACCTAGTTGTACTCACCTAGTTGGGTTTGCGGGGATTGAGCTCTGGCTCTTTGGTCCCACCTCTCAACCGTCAATCAACAGGTGTACAGATTCCTGAGCCTATTGGGCTCTATCATATCTACACTTGAAACTGTGTATGGAGTCAGCCTCCACCACATCACTTCCTATTTGTATTTAAATATTTGAATGGTATTTGCACGCGTGTGTGTGTGTGTGTGCATGTATTTTCACCTAGTTGTGCTTGCAGGGGTTGAGTTCTGCTCTTTCGGCCCGCCTTTCAACCGTCAATCAATCAACTGTTACTAACTACTAACTAACTAATGCTCCTATTGGCCATTTGTAAAACCATGGTGTGAGTCATTTATTAATTTATGTTTTTCAAGATGAAGACGAATGGTATTTGCATTTATTGATTAAAGTAACTTTCCCACAACAGACGTTAAGCTAATTGGCCTATAGATTTACGCAAGTGATCTATCACCTTTATTGAAAATTGGAACCACATTAGCAACCTTCCACGACTCTGGCACTCTGCCTGACTCTAATGATTTATTAAATATGGTAGACAGTGGCTCGCAAAGCTCCTCTTGGCTTTCTTTAAGCACCCTGGCAAACACTTCATCCGGCCCTGGGGATCCGGCCAAACAGTTGATAGTTTGGTTTGAGTTTCACTATTTGTTTAATCCCTGGTAACTGTTAGACTAGTCAACCTGTCCTCGTCCCCACCCACATAGACTTGTTTGGCTGAAGATATGATGTAAAGTTCCTATTTAGTAAATACAGAGATACAATATTTATTAAAAATACTACTCATCTCTTCGTCATTATCCGTTAACTGACCTGTCTCAGTTTTTAATGGACCTATCCTTTCCCTAATCTTTGTTCGATGTAACTGAAAAACCCTTTAAGATATGTCTTGGCTTGACCTGCTATGCGAACTTCATAGTTTCTTTTTGCTCTCCTTATTTCTTGTTTTAACATTTCTAACCAGTTGGACGAATTCTTGTTCTAAACTGACTTCCTCTTTCCTAGTTGTTTTGTACCAAGCTCTCTATCTACCTATAAGGTTCTTCAGATCCTTTGTTATCCATTTCGGGTCATTATTATTCCATTTATTCAATTTGTATGGTATACTTCGTTCCTGAGCTTAGCTTAGAATATTTTTAAATAAGTTATATTTTGAATCACATCGAAATCCCCTTTTTTTACATTTACCCATCGTTGGGTTCACGTCTCGCTCCAAGACCCGCCCACGCCCCATGCCAAGGTCTTTCTAATCTATTTAACCCCCCCATGTGTGTACCATCTTAGGCCAAGTCTTAGGCCATTATAATCAACTTTTCGAAAATCTGGCAGCTTTAACAAAAATTTCTCCTATAAATCTATTACATTCTGTGCTGAATCTGATTTCTTTGTGATCACTGCTCACTAGCTCACTCTCTATTTCGATGTCATTATTTGTGTTTCCCTGTTAGTTAACACTAAGTCTAAAATATTATTTTCATGTGTTGGTTCCTTAATGTGTTGCTTAAGGAAGCAATCGTCAATTAATTCTAGAAAACCTTCTGCTTCATTATTCCCTGTTCTGTTAAGCCAGTTTATTCCACTAAGATTAAAGTCACCCATGACACAAATACTGTTTGACTTAGATGCTCTAGATATTTTATCCCATAGATGCTTTGCTTCCATTCTATTTAAGTTTGGCGGCCTGTATATAACTCCTATTATAAGATTTTTAGCTTTTTCGTTTAATTCTCGCCAAATAGTTTCTATGTGTGGCTCAGTTTTGACTCCCTCTTTTAGATTACATTTAAAATTTTCCCTAAACATATATGGCTACTCTCTTTCCTCGTCTAATATGACTATCTGCGTGAAATAGTTTAAATCCGTTTATTTGATATTCAGCTAATAGTTCTCAGTTTTCTACATTCATCCACGTTCCGGTAAATGCAATAATATCTATTGTTTTTGTACAAACAGGAGCATTTAAATCTTTTATTTTGCTTCTTAGACTCCAACTGTTCGTGTAATATACCTTATATGTGTTGTTATTATGAGGCCGGTCATGCCCGAAACGCTGTGCGTACTAGTGACTTTACAAGACTGTGAACACATCGTACTGTGTACTCTCATAAACCTGAGAGTACTGTGTACTCTCATAGTGTATGGTAACTTCAGCTACCATACACTAGTGGAGCGGAGTTTAAGACCAGTGATCCAGTGTAGACTTTACTCAGTAAATTCACTTTTGTTTTACCAATGTATTTATGTTATCTCCTCCATCTCTTGAGTATTTAGTAGAGCGACTGAGTTGTTGCACACCACACTCTGTCAAGATGGTCTTTGCTAGCAGTTGAGGGTAATACCACTGTCATTAGTGTTACTGGGTCGGGAGAGTAAGAGGACCCAGATGGCGACCTTGTTGGATGTATATGTCAGTACAGGTGAGTGGATATATCAGGCTGTGGAGTATATCATCCTGTTGGGCATACTACTTCTGTTGGGCAAGTTCGGTCGTGGGCCCCGAGTCTGTGTGTTAATCAACCCACTAGGATATGAGGCTGAGGGAGCTCGAACTTACCTCCCTCCCTACGGGTGCAAGGCTGGGTCTTGGGAGGAGCTGCAGTGGCACCCAGGGTGGTGAGTGGCACCCAGGGTGGTCAGTGGCACCCAGGGTGGTGAGTGGCACCCAGGGTGGTGAGTGGCACCCAGGGTGGTCAGTGGCACCCAGGGTGGTGAGTGGCACCCAGGGTGGTCAGTGGCACCCAGGGTGGTGAGTGGCACCCAGGGTGGTCAGTGGCACCCAGGGTGGTCAGTGGCACCCAGGGTGGTGAGTGGCGCCCAGGGTGGTGAGTGGCACCCAGGGTGGTGAGTGGCACCCAGGGTGGTGAGTGGCACCCAGGGAGGTGAATGGCACCCAGGGTGGTGAATGGCACCCAGGGTGGTGAATGGCACCCAGGGAGGTGAATGGCACCCAGGGTGGTGAGGGGCACCCAGGGTGGTGAGTGGCACCCAGTGAGGTGAATGGCACCCAGGGTGGTGAGTGGCACCCAGGGTGGTGAGTGGCACCCAGGGAGGTGAATGGCACCCAGGGTGGTGAATGGCACCCAGGGTGGTGAGTGGCACCCAGGGAGGTGAATGGCACCCAGGGAGGTGAGTGGCACCCAGGGTGGTGAGTGGCACCCAGGGTGGTGAATGGCACCCAGGGAGGTGAGTGGCACCCAGGGTGGTGAGTGGCACCCAGGGAGGTGAATGGCACCCAGGGAGGTGAGTGGCACCCAGGGTAGTGAGTGGCACCCAGGGTGGTGAATGGCACCCAGGGAGGTGAGTGGCACCCAGGGTGGTGAGTGGCACCCAGGGTGGTGAATGGCACCCAGGGTGGTGAATGGCACCCAGGGTGGTGAGTGGCACCCAGGGAGGTGAATGGCACCCAGGGTGGTGAGGGGCACCCAGGGCGGTGAGTGGCACCCAGGGTGGTGAGTGGCACCCAGGGAGGTGAATGGCACTCAGGGAGGTGAATGGCACCCAGGGTGGTGAGTGGCACCCAGGGTGGTGAGTGGCACCCAGGGTGGTGAGTGGCACCCAGGGTGGTGAGTGGCACCCAGGGTGGTGAGGGGCACCCAGGGTGGTGAGTGGCACCCAGGGTGGTGAGTGGCACCCAGGGAGGTGAATGGCACCCAGGGAGGTGAATGGCACCCAGGGTGGTGAGTGGCACCCAGGGTGGTGAGTGGCACCCAGGGTGGTGAGTGGCACCCAGGGTGGTGAATGGCACCCAGGGAGGTGAGTGGCACCCAGGGTGGTGAGTGGCACCCAGAGAGGTGAGTGGCACCCAGGGTGGTGAGTGGCACCCAGGGAGGTGAATGGCACCCAGGGTGGTGAATGGCACCCAGGGAGGTCACTGGCACCCAGGGAGGTCAGTGGCACCCAGGGAGGTCAGTGGCACCCAGGGTGGTGAATGGCACCCAGGGAGGTGAGTGGCACCCAGGGAGGTAAGTGGCACCCAGGGTGGTGAGTGGCACCCAGGGTGGTGAGTGGCACCCAGGGTGGTGAGTGGCACCCAGGGAGGTCAGTGGCACCCAGGGTGGTGAATGGCACCCAGGGAGGTGAGTGGCACCCAGGGAGGTAAGTGGCACCCAGGGTGGTGAGTGGCACCCAGGGTGGTGAGTGGCGCCCAGGGTGGTGAGTGGCACCCAGGGAGGTCAGTGGCACCCTGGCTCAGGCGAGCGAAGACATGTGCAGAATTGCTGAATCTCCTCAGTTCCGGAATGAGTTTCTTTGCATTTTTTAACCTTTACAAGTTTCTCCTTGTCATTTTTCAGGTAAGGGTTCCATGCTGGTGATGCATATTCAATAGTTCATGCAGAACTGTATCAAATGTCGTCTGATAGTCAAGGAATAAGCAGTCTGCTCATCCCTCTCTTGTTTCATTTCTGTCATCTTGTTGTAGAACTCCAGCAGTTTGTCAAGCAAGACTTTCCTTTACTAAAACCATTTTGGTATCTCGACAGAAAATTGATCTGTTGTAAATGTTGTACACGCCTGCGTCTGGTCAGTCTCGCTAGCAACATGGTATACTTGTTAGTGATACGGATCTATAGCTTAGGGAATGCCTACCACAGAGGCAGGCTTGGTGGCAAGCAGTTGAAATTCTGTTGAAACCGACCCTTATTACTTAAGCTGTGAATTCAAGTGAGTTTGATCCAGGCTGTCCCTGTGCCTGCGTTTGATGTGGTAAGTCTGTGGGGTAATCCAAGCAGGCAGTTATTTGTTTTATTCTATGTGAATATTTAGTTCGTATTTTATTTACTTGATATTTTTAGTTTAATTATTTATTATTCTAAGTGAATTGTTATTATAAGTAGTGGACTGTATGTAAAGTTAGCCTGTCAAGCTTTACCTACACATAGTTGGGCGTAAATGTTCACAGTTTATCCCAAACTGGTGGAGATAAATAAATCATAAAAATTTACTCTCTGTGTCATAGAAATTATACCACATGTGGTTGTCTATAACATCTGCAGGATAGTTAGTACAAAGTTACAGATGTCCTTACCTGTATGGTTGATATGGCCTGATTAGACTTTATGTGGTCCCAACATCTGTTAGTGTGTGGCTACATGTGGCCCAGGTGCCGGGCCATGTCATGGCATCTAAAATGGCGTCTTTGGGGCAGCAAAGGTATGCAAGAAACCACAGGTTATAGGTGGCCAGCTCCACTAATATCTCCTGGTCACAAACTTTCCTGCCAAAGAATGGGTTTTAATAATGGCTCATTAACATATATAGTACAGGTGTGTGATATGGAATATTTGTGTGTGTGTGTGTGTGTGTGTGTGTGTGTGTGTGTGTGTAGTGAAGATGAGTAAACTCACCATGTTTAGGGTGTCGCCCCACAGTATAACGGAAATGATATTTATCTTAGATTAATGTGCCCTTAAACTATAGATATTACACAAGTCGGATACTACGGTACTCCCGTTGTTGTAGAGGTGCGTCACTAGGAGAGAATAGTCCATCGTGTGTGAAGCGTGTCGCAAAATCTCTGGCAGCACTGTCTCGTCTGTGGTAATGTTTACATTTTTTTTGAGACCATGACGCCGCCTGCCCGAGGCGGTGTTCCAATAATATTGGTTCCAATACTCTGTCATATTCTAGTTTATTTAACACTAGAAAGGGACCCTGTGGTTTACTGTTAATTATATTATAACCAGTCCTAGTGAATACTATTTTATTAAGTTTAAACACTAGACTCTTGATTTAAAGAATAATTGTGGAAGCTTCAATACGTCTCGTTGCGATGACGTCACGACATCTACCATTCTCTTTACAGTTCTGTTAATGGCCAACTATGTTAACATTTGTGTCACATGTCCGACAAAGTCTTGTCTTTGCAAATTTCGAGAAATTCATGTTATACAATTAGTCGATAAGTTTCAAATTTCAAATTGTATGTATTATAACGACTTCCTTTATATCCCGACACGTCACTTCTCAGAGAGCAGCCCGTCCTCCAAAAATGGGGAGGTAAATGTACACAGGAGCCGGTCGGCCGAGCGGACAGCACGCTGGACTTGTGATCCTGTGGTCCCGGGTTCGATCCCGGGCGCCGGCGAGAAACAATGGGCAGAGTTTCTTTCACCCTATGCCCCTGTTACCTAGCAGTAAATAGGTACCTGGGAGTTAGTCAGCTGTCACGGGCTGCTTCCTGGGGGTGGAGGCCTGGTCGAGGACCGGGCCGCGGGGACACTAAGCCCCGAAATCATCTCAAGATAACCTCAAGGAAGCCCCATAAGTGCAATTATGTACTATGTATGACAATCAAGAATTGTACTTATTTACACTTAGTATTAAATCGTAGTCTAATATATTGTGAATATTTGAGTTTACCTAAAAAGCTGAATAGAAAACCACGACCTAACCTAACCGTCTTAGTTTGTGAAGATAAGCATTTTATTGCATCTTAATTATAACTATTACTTAACCTATAGCTATATTGATATTACAGTTTTATAAAACAAATAAAACAAAACTAAAATATTTCAATAAATTGTAAAGTAACTCAGGATATTTTCAAATTTTATATAAAATCTCCATTGTTTAATAAAAGTGAAAAAGAAAATCCTAATATTTAAAACTTGTTTATAGCAACTGAGCTTTAAAATTTCATTTTAAGATTTCAAGTATTCGATCAGAAAACGAGGAGAATTAAATCGGGAGAGGGGGATGGGTAAATGTAACAGCCCCATAAGTGTAATTACGTACTATGTATAACAGTCAGGAAATGTACTTATTACACTTAGTATTAAAACGTACTGTCAATTCGGAGGATGGGTTGCTGAGAGAGAGAGAGAGAACAACTGGCAGGAGAGGGAATAGCATCAGCAAGCGCCTTCTGGTCACCATTATATGAACTGATTCCGAGTCTTCCAATATCCAAGCTCAATTGAGCTCGTAATTCTTTAAAAAGTTTATGATGATGCATAAATTTCTTCAGAAAGGGGAGAGAAAGAGAGAGAGAGAGAGAGAGAGAGAGAGAGAGAGAGAGAGAGAGAGAGAGAGAGAGAGAGAGAGAGAGAGAGAGAGAGAGAGAGAGAGAGAGAGAGAGAGATGAAAGAAGAAATTGGCAGCTCTAGGGTCTCTTGTTAGCAACAAAAATGTCGGCAACTGGCACACATCTCGCACCACACGCCTTCCGCCCTAATATCTTGGGCATGGTATTTTATCAACTCACCTCATTCTTTGGGTCACACGTGAGGAACACAAATGCGAACAAGCCTGAACGGTCTCTAGGCATATATGCAACTGAAAACTCACACACCAGAATGTGAGAAAGAATGAGGGGGATTTGAAAAATACCATGCCCAAGATTACCATCAGAGTGCTGGCGGGAGGATGAGGAATTAGCCTCGGCTACCATCCTCTTTTGTCTGGTCGTGTTGGTCGAGTGGTTAAGGTGTCCTGTACGCCAGATGCAGAGTGCTCTTGGCAGTATGGGTTCGAGTCACTTCTGGGGTGTGAGTTTTCAGTTGCATATATGCCTGGAGACCGTTCACGCTTGTTCGCATATATATATATATATATATATATATATATATATATATATATATATATATATATATATATATATATATATATATATATATTTATATATACATATATATCAATAGTTCACTACGCCACACGCTGCGTGGATACTCTCCTTCTATCATAATCACTGATAACTATACATTAATGATATATATATTTATGGCACTACATACACATAAATCCTGACAGTAACCTAACAATATATGTTAATGATAATAATGAATAAATAACTTCACATGACTGATGGGAAAAGGGGAGGGAAAATTTATTTACTTTAATTCTCTCTGCTACAAGAGTCGTAGAATCCTCATAATGGTAACTGAGGTCCTGTGGTCGCTGGTCGGTCCCTCGTTGACCAGGCCTCACTCATGCAGGTCCCTCACGACGTCTCGCAGCTTTGCTCTTCATCTCCTTACTCATATACCTCATGGCAGGTCCTCCTCCTCCTGATACTGCAGGCTGGCTCTGCTCACACCTCCTTCCCTCACACGTGATCTCGTTGATACTTCCCAGAAGTCTCGTTCGCGGTATTCCTTTACTGTGTAGTGGATTAGACTCTGTCACTTCAGCTGCACTCAGTCGTACCCGGCGCGGCCCGCAGGAAACTCTACACAGTTCCTCCCAGCGTCCGCCCACACGGTCGTAGACTTTGCGGTCTATAGCACCTGGCGCCCTCTTCACCAGCTCTACTACTCCTTCTTATGCTCCCCTGGCGTACACAAGTCCTCCTCGACGTCTGTGGTAACGACTGTAGCCGAATAAGCCACCTTCTACGGCTCCCTGGTCCTTTATTCTGGAGAACACCCAAGCGCACTTCCGTGCTCCATCGTGGCCAGTGAAGTGGGCAGAATGTAATTATGTGTTAACTGGTTGTTGATCGCTGATCTGGACTTATTAATGTGTAGTGCCTCGCTGATGTCCAGTTGTCTGTTGTCGTTATACCTATCGATTATTTCAGTGTTGCTTGTTAAGATGTCTCTGGTGATGGTCTGGTTGTGAGAAGAGATTATATGCTCCTTGATGGAGCCCTGTTGTTTGTGCATTGTTAATCGCCTAGAAAGAGACGTTGTTGTCTTGCCTATATACTAAGATCTATGGAGCTGACAGTCCCCAAGTGGGCATGTGAAGGCAAAGACGGTGTTGGTCTCTTCTAAGGCGTTCTGTTTGGTTTAATGAGAGTTCTTCATGAGTAGGTTGGCTGTCTTCTTGTTTTTGTAGTAAATTGTTAATTGTATCTTCTGGTTTGTGTCTGTTGGAATAACGTTCCTATAAACAATATCTTTCAGGACACTTTCCTCTGTTTTATGATCCGATGAAAAGAAGTTCCTATAAAACAATCTAATAGGCGGTACAGGTGTTGTGTTGGTGGATTCTTCAGAGGTTGCATGGTGTGAAACCTGTCTCTCAATGACGTCTTCAACACAACCGTTCATGACGTCTTCAACTTCAATACGACCCTAGTCTGACACTGACATGTAACACACCATCACGACCCTAGTCTGACACTGACATGTAACACACCGTCACGACCCTAGTCTGACACTGACATGTAACACACCGTCACGACCCTAGTCTGACACTAACATGTAACACACCGTCACGACCCTAGTCTGACACTGACATGTAACACACCGTCACGACCCTAGTCTGACACTAACATGTAACACACCGTCACGACCCTAGTCTGACACTGACATGTAACACACCGTCACGACCCTAGTCTGACACTGACAGGTAACACACCATCACGACCCTAGTCTGACACTGACATGTAATACACCGTCACGACCCCTAGTCTGACACTGTGTGACATGTAACACACCGTCACGACCCCTAGTCTGACACTGTGTGACATGTAACACACCGTCACGACCCTAGTCTGACACTGACATGTAACACACCGTCACGACCCTAGTCTGACACTGTGTGACATGTAACACACCGTCACGACCCTAGTCTGACACTGACATGTAACACACCGTCACGACCCTAGTCTGACACTGACATGTAACACACCGTCACGACCCTAGTCTGACACTGTGTGACATGTAACACACCGTCACGACCCTAGTCTGACACTGTGTGACATGTAACACACCATCACGACCCTAGTCTGATACTGTGTGACATGTAACACACCGTCACGACCCTAGTCTGACACTGTGTGACATGTAACACACCGTCACGACCCCTAGTCTGACACTGACATGTAACACACCGTCACGACCCTAGTCTGACACTGTGTGACATGTAACACACCGTCACGACCCCTAGTCTGACACTGACAGGTAACACACCGTCACGACCCTAGTCTGACACTGTGTGACATGTAACACACCGTCACGACCCTAGTCTGACACTGTGTGACAGGTAACACACCGTCACGACCCTAGTCTGACACTGTGTGACATGTAACACACCGTCACGACCCTAGTCTGACACTGACATGTAACACACCGTCACGACCCTAGTCTGACACTGTGTGACATGTAACACACCGTCACGACCCTAGTCTGACACTGTGTGACATGTAACACACCGTCACGACCCTAGTCTGATACTGTGTGACATGTAACACACCGTCACGACCCTAGTCTGACACTGTGTGACATGTAACACACCGTCACGACCCCTAGTCTGACACTGTGTGACATGTAACACACCGTCACGACCCTAGTCTGACACTGTGTGACATGTAACACACCGTCACGACCCTAGTCTGACACTGTGTGACATGTAACACACCGTCACGACCCTAGTCTGACACTGTGTGACATGTAACACACCGTCACGACCCCTAGTCTGACACTGTGTGACATGTAACACACCGTCACGACCCTAGTCTGACACTGTGTGACATGTAACACACGTGTACATATGACGTGTCTCGGCCGTAATCTGACACATAATGTATAAAACAAGGTAACAGTTTATTTATTTTAGGGATTTTGATTCAATAATCCATGGACATGCCAGACGTCCAGACGCGGACATCTTCAAGAGGAAACTAGATTGTTTTCTCCAAGGAGTGCCAGACCAACCGGGCTGTGGTGGGTATGTGGGCCTGCGGGCCGCTCCAAGCAACAGCCTGGTGGACCAAACTCTCACAAGTCGAGCCTGGCCTCGGGCCGGGTTTGGGGAGTAGAAGAACTCCCAGAACCCCATCAACCAGGTATCAACCAGGTATCGACCAGGTATCAACCAGGTATCAACCAGGTATCAACCAGGTATCAACCAGGTATCGACCAGGTATCAACCAGGTATGCAGTATTATTTTAAGGAAATTCGTTATAATTAATCAAATCTGCAACAATAAATCAATGTTAAATTTGGACGTTGAGTGTGACTGGCGGACCTCAATGTTACTTGTTATCTTGGCCCAGTCTTAGTCTGGCTTTATAAAGCATTTACGTAACCCTTTACGAAACCTCTACATCTGTCCTCAATCACTGCTGCCATGTTTACGTTAATTAAACCGGTTAAGCACGTTCGCCGAAGTTCTACGAGGTTGTTTATAACAATAATAACCTTGGGTTGTAAGTCTTCGAAGATCGCAAACTTTTTATTAAAAGCCGACATGATGGAGGGAAGATATACTGGTTTCGTTAGTTATATCATAAATTCTTCATCACTCCAGCCCATGGTTCATACATTAGGGCTATACGCACATTGACTGTCTGAACGGTTATGTGGGATCCGTGTTGGGGCTTAACCTTCTCAGGGCGGAAAATCCAACTCCACGCTGGAAATCAGTCATGAAAGGAAGCACCGATGTAACACTCATCCTTAGAGTATATATTCGAATGAAGCATTTTGTCAAGATGCTGACAAAAATTTAAGATTTTTGTATTGTTGGTTTTGCATGGTTACATGTGACTTGTTACATGTTACAACAGCTGATTTTTGAGTTGTTCATATGATAGTTTGAACATAATCATGCATTCCGTTGGCTCAAATAAAATGTACATTTTACCCAGTACTTTTCATTCTCACTTCAAACTTCTCCTGAAGAAAATGATGGAAACTGGCAGACAATGCAGTGACAACTGTATTTCTCCTTGCAGTTTGTTTAAACTTTCTTCAGCGATGCTGCCTGCTTGCACGTGTTGCAACAGAGTTAGGAGCATATAACAGTTGGGACGATCAACTTCCTGAGACTTGGTTCACTAGTAAGAATTGTTGTACTGCTGTGACTTCTTCTGTGTTGGAACAAGTGATGTTATTTTTGTAGTTACAAATTAAGTTCATTTAAACATGACAAAAGATGACAACTTTATTATCCACTTGTTATAACAAAACAAATCTGCCATATCAATTTTTTCTTCCTAAAACGCAAATAATTATTATGCTTTCTTAGCAGATGATGTGTTAGAGTGATGGGCCCGTGGAGGCCAGTGGCCTTCAGGGTGACATAGTGTGACAATGATCACAACCTTCCACCACTCTCAACATGCTTCATCATGTTTTTAGAAAGGTTAGATAACAAACTAGGTATCAAAAAAAGCCTCTTCAAACATATTTGTAAAGAGGTAAAAGTAGGGCCATTAGCCCACCAAACACAACGTAATTGTCCCTATTTTCCGCTTGTTATAACTTGTAATAAAGTTGTTACATCTTTTTATAACGTTTTTATGACGTATTAGAACGTTGTTACAGCTTGCTATAGTGGTTGTTACAAGTTGTTAGGTGTGAAAACTTGTTTAAAAGTAGTAGCAACTTGGTAGTTTGGTGGTGTGTTTGGTGGGAGCTGAGCACGTCAGCAAGGAGCTCAGTGTTTAGTATGTGTGACCTTGCGACCCAGCTCCTCTTGACCCGGTAACGGTTCACGACCTATATTAAACCCCTGCTTTTGAACCCTCGACGGGGACAGGAAGCCGGCCGCATGTCTAAGGCCCTCCTCCTCCCCCGTTTTTTCCTGATCATTTTTATCCAGTTAGACTTTGAACTGCATTAAACCCCCCTGTTTATGAATGAGAAACTCTTTACACACGACTCACAACTGATGACGTTCGAACATTTCTCAAACCAACCCGTCCTATGGCCAGGCTTGTTAGAGCGGCGGCCGTCTCCCCCCCCCCCTCAGTCACATTCATCAATTATATCATACTTTGTATTAAAAATTTGGTTTGTTCTTATATAAATATTATATATTAAAGTTTTATGTCAGCGTGTCTGTGTGTGCCCGACGTCCTGAACATAGGGTCAGGGCGCCTGACAGCTGAGTAGACAACACTTCGGATTCGTAGTCCTGAGGTTTCGGGTTCGATCCCTTGTGGAGGCAGAGACAAATGGGCAAAAAGTTTCTTTCACCCTGATGCTCCTGTTACCTAGCAGTAAACAGGTACCTGTGAGTTAGACAGCTGCTACGGGCTGCTTCCTGGGGTGTGTAACAAAAGAAGGCCTGGTCGAGGACCGGGCCGCGGGGATGCTAAGCCCCAAAATCATCTCAAGATAACTTCAAGAAGATGACTAGACGTAGTATGATTTGTGATTAGGTTCTGTTTGTGAGTATTTATATTTGAAGTACGTGGGTGAAGCATTAACCAACCCGTCCTCGACTCAAGTCCATTCCATCCAGCGGTCGATGCCACAGATGCATTCATAAATTTTTACATGCTGTTCATTCAAAAGGGGAATTTTTCAAATATAAATTAATATTATAATATATTAACATTGTGCATATATATATATATATATATATATATATATATATATATATATATATATATATATATATATATATATATATATATATATATATATATATATATATATATATATATATTATTATTTAATATGACCGAAAAAGTAAGATTAATAATTCTAACACGAATTTTCTCAATCTTTCAATCTTTTTCTCAATCTCTCAATCAATCGCCATGCAACCTCTGAAGAGACAACTAACACAACACCTATACCCCCTATTAGACTATTTTACAGGAACTTCTTCTCCACAGCTCATAAAACGGAGGAAAGGGTCCTGAAAGATATTGTTAATAGAAACGTTATCCCTACAGACAGAAATCAGAGGATACAACTGACGATTTACTATAAAACCAGAAAAACGGCCAGCCTACTCATGAGAAACTCTCCAGACACAAAACAGAACGCTTTAAAAGAGACTAACGTCGTCTATGCCTTCAAATGCCCTCTTGGGGACTGTAAGCTCCAAAAACCCCAGTATATAGGCAAGACAACAACATCTCTTTCTAGGCGTTTAACGATGCATAAGCAACAGGGCTCCATTAAGGAACATATAATCTCTTCCCACAACCAAACCATCGCCAGAGAAATCCTAGTAAACAACACAGAAATCATCGACAGATACAGCGATAGCAGGCGGCTTGACGTTTGCGAGGCACTACACATCAAGAAGCCAACACCAGCAATCAACAGCCAATTAATGTACAACTATATTCTACCCACCTCAAGACTCCGCTCCAATATAGAAGCATCTAGAAATATGGACCAATAGGCTTTCTACAAACACTTCTATTCAATACCCATTGTTTCGTGTTCTGTCTTGTGTTGATGAAATTAATACCCTATTAATACCACCTCTTGTTCTGTCTTGTGTTGATGAAATTAATACCCTATTAATGCCACCTCTTGTTCTGTCTTGTGTTAATGCCACATCACCCCTTCCACCTCACTCAAATGTAGATATAAAATCGGAGATGCGTAAGTTCTATTCTGTTGTGTATTTGTGAACTAAAGTCTTTGAAAATGTAATAAGTTTTACGAAACGCGCTCGTGTCGCGTCAGACTAGAAATAAAAATGAATTTTGGAGAATTGATTTTTGATTTACCTCCAACAGTGAAAAGAAATGTACGATGTACTTGACTGCTGTAAACCCTCTCGACAGGGTAATATGTCTGCTCCCTGGAAAGTACAGAAAATAGACGTCGAAATTGTACCCCTCAATGTGAAAAAGATTCATCATGAACCGGGACAATTACGGTGTATGTATGGAAGCATGATATCCCGGTTACCAAGAGGCAACAGTTTACATGTATATTGCGATGGGTCGGTGGCGGAGGATGGCAGGGCAGGGTGTGGTGTCCTAATAAGGGAATATACGGAGTTTGGGACTGTGGACAGGAAAATTGAACTCCGGCTTAGTAATTATATATCATCCACACAAGCTGAACTGCAGGCCATTCTGGTGTGTTTGGAGGAAGTACGTCATGACGACAAAAATGTTTTTGTATTTGTCGATAGCCGAGGAGCACTGGAGTCCTTAAACAGTCGAAACCCAGTCTTCATGTCTATAGTTGAGGATTGTAAGAGAAGAATAGCTGAGATACAGCTGAAAGGTCATAGTGTGAAATTCATGTGGATTCCATCTCATGTTGGAATAGTGCTCAACGAGGTGGCGGATGACTTGGCCAAACGTGCCACATCAAAACCAGAAATTGACATTGAATGTGAATTCACAATGAGACAAATAAGAAGCAAAATCAGAAATATTCAGGCACAGGCAGGAGTGGAGAGGAGAGGGATAATGTATGAGAGAAGTCTAACCATGCAACACTACATGTATGTGAGTCAAAACACCCTTTTCACTTATGGTAAAAGGAGAAATGCTTGGAGTGACTCTGTGTACATGCGGCTCAGGCTTGGGTACAAATATTACTGGGAATATGGGATAGGCGTTCATGATAATGACACGAAGTGTAAACTATGTGGTATGTTAAGGTCTCACACCCTTGCCCATTATGTTCTTGATTGTCCGTTGATTAATGTATATAGAAACACTGAGATAAGGACTGTTCCTGAGCAAATAGCCTGGATGTGTCACAAAGGAAAGGTTGATGATATTCTTGAGAGAAACAAGAATTTTGCACCAAGACTGTAATATTTTGTTGAATTATCCGTATAACTAGGTCATAAAAGTATTTGTGTACGTCTGATACCATACCACTTGTGAAGGAGGAAATGTACATGTTTATCTCTCAGAATGTTTGGTAACAGGTTTATTGTTTGTGATGTGTGTCTATGTATGTACTAGCACGTTGTACTGAACGGGGTGAGAATAGCTTGAGCTACCTCATCCCTTTGTGTGTATTTTACCTCAATAAACTTATTTCAATTTCAATTTCAAAGATTGAGAAAATTCGTGTTAGAATTATTAATCTTACTTTTTCGGTCATATTTAATAATATATGTCTACAGGAAAGACTGCTACCAAAATATACTAATATATATATATAGTATTTATATATATAATATACATATATATATAATAAGGGGGTTTGGCGGGTGCATGGAATCACTTTTGGATCTTTGTTTGGAGGACGGGCTGACCGCTGGATGTAATGGACTTGAGTCGAGGACGGGTTGATCAAAAAATATTCGAACGTGATCAGTTGTGAGTCGTATGTTAACCGTTGTTCAGTCATAAACAGTGGGTTTAGCGGCTGGATTAACGAGCATTCAAGCTTTATTAATGAGGACGGGCTGCTGGAATTAACATTGCCAGAGGACTAGTTGCACCTATGATGAAGCACCACCTGATAGAGCACCACCTGGTAAAGCACCACCTGATGGAGCACCACCTGATGGAGCACCACCTGATGGAGCACCACCTGATTAGCACCACCTAGTGAAGCACCACCTGATGGAGCACCACCTAGTGAAGCACCACCTGCTGAAGCACCACCTTGTGAAACATCACCTGGTGAAGCACCACCTGATGGAGCACAACCTGATGGAACACCACCTGGTGAAGTACCACCTGGTGGAGCACCACATGGTGAAACATCACCTGGTGAAGCACCACCTGGTGAAACATCACCTGGTGAAGCACCACCTGATGAAGCACAACCTGATGGAACACCACCTGGTGAAGCACCACCTGGTGAAGCACCACCAGGTGAAGCATCATCTGGTGAAGCACCACCTGGTGGAGCATCACCTGGTGAAACACCACCAGATGGAGCACCACCTGGTGAAACACCACCTGGTGAAACACCACCTGGTGAAGCACCACCTGGTGAAGCACCACCTGATGGAGCACCACCTGGTGAAGCACCACCTGGTGAAGCACCACCTGGTGAAGCACCACCTGGTGAAGCACCACCTGGTGAAGCACCACCTGATGGAGCACCACCTGATGGAGCACCGCCTGGTGAAGCATCACCTTATGAAGCACCTCCTGGTGAAGCACCACCTGGTGAAGCACCACCTGGTGAAGCACCATCTGGTGAAGCATCACCTGATGGAGCACCACCTGATGGAGCACCACCTGATGGAGCACCACCTGGTGAAGCATCACCTGATGGAGCACGACCTGATGGAGCACCGCCTGGTGAAGCATCACCTTATGAAGCACCTCCTGGTGAAGCACCTCCTGGTGAAGCACCACCTGGTGAAGCATCACCTGGTGAAGCATCACCTGATGGAGCACCACCTGATGGAGCACCACCTGGTGAAGCACCACCTGATGGAGCACCACCTGATGGAGCACCACCTGGTGAAGCATCACCTCATGAAGCACCTCCTGGTGAAGCACCACCTGATGGAGCACCACCTGGTGAAGCATCACCTGGTGAAGCACCACCTGGAGAAGCATCACCTGGTGAAGCACCACCTGATGAAGCACCATCTGGTGAAGCATCACCTGGTGAAGCACCACCTGGAGAAGCATCACCTGGTGAAGCACCACCTGGTGAACCATCACCTGATGGAGCACCACCTGGTGAAGCATCACCTGGTGAAGCATCACCTGGTGAAGCATCACCTTATGAAGCACCTCCTGGTGAAGCACCACCTGATGGAGCACCACCTGGTCAAGCACCACCTGATGGAGCACCACCTGATGAAGCATCACCTGGTGAAGCATCATCTGGTGAAGCACCTCCTGATGAAGCATCATCTGGTGAAGCACCTCCTGGTGAAGCACCACCTGATGGAGCACCACCTGGTGAAGCACCACCTGATGGAGCACCACCTGATGAAGCATCACCTGGTGACGCACCACCTGGTGAAGCATCATCTGGTGAAGCACCACCTGGTGAAGCATCACCTGGTGAAACATCATCTGGAGAAGCACAACCTGGTGAAGCACCACCTGGTGAAGCATCATCTGGTGAAGCACCACCTGGTGAAACATCATCTGGTGAAGCACAACCTGGTGAAGCACCACCTTTTGACGCATCACCTAGTGAAGCATCAACTGATGAAGCAACACCTGGTGAAGCATCAACTGGTGAAGCTCCACCTGGTGAAGCATCACCTGGTGAAGCACCACCTGGTGAAGCATCACCTGGTAAAGCACCACCAGGTGAAGCATCACCTGGTAAAGCACCACCAGGTGAAGCATCTTCTGGTGAAGCACCACCTGATGGAGCATCACCTGGTGAAGCATCTTCTGGTGAAGCACCACCTGATGGGGCACCACCTGGTGAAGCATCACCTGGTGAAGCACATCCTGGTGAAGCACCACCTGATGGAGCACCACCTTGTGAAGCACCACCTGATGGAGCACCACCTGGTGAAGCATCACCTTATGAAGCACATCCTGGTGAAGCACCACCTGATGGAGCACCACCTGGTGAAGCACCACCTGATGGAGCACCACCTGGGGAAGCATCACCTAGTAAAGCACCACCTGGTGACGCACCACCTGGTGAAGCATCACCTGGTGAAGCATCACCTGGTGAAGCACACCGTGATGGAGCACCACCTGGTGAAGCACCACCTGGTGAAGCATCACCTGGTGAAGCATCACCTGGTGAAGCACCACCTGATGGAGCACCACCTGGTGAAGCATCACCTGGTGAAGCACAACCTGGTGAAGTATCACCTGGTGAAGCACCACCTGGCGAAGCATCAACTGGTGAAGCACCACCTGGTGAAGCATCACCTGGTGAAGCACCACCTGGTGAAGCATCACCTGGTGAAGCATCACCTGGTGAAGCATCACCTGGTGAAGCATCACCTGGTGAAGCACCACCTGGTGAAGCATCACCTGGTAAAGCACAATCTGGTGAAGCATCACCTGGTGAAGCACCACCTGGTGACGCACCACCTGGTGAAGCATCATCTGGTGAAGCACAACCTGGTGAAGTATCACCTGGTGAAGCACCACCTGGTGAAGCATCACCTGGTGAAGCACCACCTGGTGAAGCATCACCTGGTGAAGCACCACCTGGTGAAGCATCAACTGGTGAAGCATCACCTGGTGAAGCATCACCTGGTGAAGCATCACCTGGTGAAGCACCACCTGGTGAAGCATCACCTGGTGAAGCATCACCTGGTGAAGCATCACCTAGTGAAGCATCACCTGGTGAAGCATCACCTGGTGAAGCACCACTGAGCGCCTGGTGACCGCCTAGTCCGTCTTGGATGAAGATCCAGGACGGACTAAGCGAAACGTCGTCGTTGTTTC
Organism: Procambarus clarkii; assembly: GCF_040958095.1. Taxonomy (NCBI): domain Eukaryota; kingdom Metazoa; phylum Arthropoda; class Malacostraca; order Decapoda; family Cambaridae; genus Procambarus; species Procambarus clarkii. The sequence goes on from NC_091164.1 coordinate 21,781,234, forward strand.
TTCATTTTCTGATATGTGGTTTGTACATCAAATTGCAACATGTTGCATGTTGCAGCACCATGTTGCATGTTGCAGCACCATGTTGCATGTTGCAGCACCATGTTTAGCACCATATTGCAGCACCATGTTGTATGTTGTAGCACCATGTTGTAGCACCATGTTGTATGTTGTAGCATCAGGTTGTAGCACCATGTTGTAGCACCATGTTGTATCACCATGTTGCAGCACCATGTTGTAGCACCATGTTGTATGTTGTAGCACCATGTTGTAGCACCATGTTGCAGCACTATGTTGTTGCACCATGTTGTATGTTGTAGCACCATGTTGTATGTTGTAGCACCATGTTGCATATTGCAGCGCCATGTTGCAGCATTATGTTGCATGTTGCAGCACTATGTTGCATGTTGCAACACCATGTTGCAGCACTATGTTGCATGTTGGAGCACCATGTTGCAGCGCCATGTTGCAGCACCATGTTGCATGTAGTCACACGTTATGGTTATATCGACGGGAACGCCAAGTGCCCGGCGCAATTATTTTGTATGGATTTAAAGCAACAAGTTGCGTGCATTACATTGATTAAAACACAGTTAATGGTACGAAATGCAACAGGAACGTAATTATCAACTCGCCAGATTTACTGTGACTTCTCAACGAACAATTTGAACACTAGCGAACACGTCAACAATGAGGTGGGTTCCTCACGAACACTTCCAACACCGCCTCTCTCTCCCTCTCTCTCTCTCTCTCACTCTCTCTCTCTCCCTCTCTGTCTCTCCCTCTCTCTCTCTCTCTCTCTCTCTCTCTCTCTCTCTCTCTCTCTCTCTCTCTCTCTCTCTCTCTCTCTCTCTCTCTCTCACTCTCTCTCTCTCCCTCTCTGTCTCTCCCTCTCTCTCTCTCTCTCTCTCTCTCTCTCTCTCTCTCTCTCTCTCTCTCTCTCTCTCTCTCTCTCTCTCTCTCTCTCTCTCACTCTCTCTCTCTCCCTCTCTGTCTCTCCCTCTCTCTCTCTCTCTCTCTCTCTCTCTCTCTCTCTCTCTCTCTCTCTCTCTCTCTCTCTCCCCTGCGCGTAGTGAAGGGCACGGACGATAGTCTCACGAAAACACACGCAAAATCCATTTACACCTGGGTATAAACATCCTCTAATAGACATTTTAACAAATGAAAAATGAAGCATAAATATTACCTTTAACAAAAATAAACACGCCCATATTTTAGTTAAAACAAAATATTTAAGTTAATAACAATAAAAGCTAGATGTTATAGATATATATTTTTTTATTCATATATGTAGGAGTTGTTACATTCTTGTAGAGGCCACCAGCACGCGTAGAGTATCCCGCAGGTCCTTAATATTACTCTTCCTCAGAACACGACCCGCCAGGTCATTAAACAACAGGTACCCCTTTACTGCTGGGTGAACAGAGGCTACAGTTAAGGATTGGCTCCTAGTCAATCCTCCCCGGCCAGGATACGAACCCAGGCCAAAGTGCTCGCAGTTATGATATATACGTTATTACAATAAAGCCAAGAACTGGACTGGCAAAGCATAATGTATTTCTTTCGTGGCTGATTTACACAGGTTGTATTGATCTGTGTCACAAGAGTCACGGTTCACCACGGTGATCCTACGCGGCTAGTACCAATATTGACTTGGTCCACCTAATTCACCTTAGATGTCACTAATGTTTTTCGTTCGGCCAACCAGAGAAAAGGTAACATTGTTCTAGATATTGTTTAGCCAATCACGTGGCCGGAAAAGTGACCAATCTCATATCATTGTCCGGAGACCGGCGATGATGGCAGCTGCGACGTGTCTGAACACCGGCGACGATGGCAGCTGCGACGTGTCTGAACACCAGCGACGATGGCAGCTGCGACGTGTCTGAACACCAGCGACGATGGCAGCTGCGACGTGTCTGAACACCGGCGATGATGGCAGCTGCGACGTGTCTGAACACCGGCGACGATGGCAGCTGCGACGTGTCTGAACACCGGCGACGATGGCAGCTGCGACGTGTCTGAACACCGGCGACGATGGCAGCTGCGACGTGTCTGAACACCGGCGACGATGGCAGCTGCGACGTGTCTGAACACCAGCGACGATGGCAGCTGCGACGTGTCTGAACACCGGCGATGATGGCAGCTGCGACGTGTCTGAACACCAGCGACGATGGCAGCTGCGACGTGTCTGAATACCAGCGACGATGGCAGCTGCGACGTGTCTGAACACCGGCGATGATGGCAGCTGCGACGTGTCTGAACACCAGCGACGATGGCAGCTGCGACGTGTCTGAACACCGGCGATGATGGCAGCTGCGACGTGTCTGAACACCGGCGACGATGGCAGCTGCGACGTGTCTGAACACCGGCGACGATGGCAGCTGCGACGTGTCTGAACACCGGCGATGATGGCAGCTGCGACGTGTCTGAACACCAGCGACGATGGCAGCTGCGACGTGTCTGAACACCGGCGACGATGGCAGCTGCGACGTGTCTGAACACCGGCGATGATGGCAGCTGCGACGTGTCTGAACACCAGCGATGATGGCAGCTGCGACGTGTCTGAACACCGGCGACAATGGCAGCTGGGACGTGTCTGAACACCAGCAATGATGGCAGATGCGACGTGTCTGAACACCGGCGATGATGGCAGCTGGGACGTGTCTGAACACCAGCAATGATGGCAGCTGCGACGTGTCTGAACACCGGCGATGATGGCAGCTGGGACGTGTCTGAACACCGGCGATGATGGCAGCTGGGACGTGTCTGAACACCGGCGACAATGGCAGCTGGGACGTGTCTGAACACCAGCAATGATGGCAGCTGCGACGTGTCTGAACACCGGCGATGATGGCAGCTGGGACGTGTCTGAACACCAGCGATGATGGCAGCTGGGACGTGTCTGAACACCGGCGATGATGGCAGCTGCGACGTGTCTGAACACCGGCGATGATGGCAGCTGCGACGTGTCTGAACACCAGCGATGATGGCAGCTGGGACGTGTCTGAACACCAGCGATGATGGCAGCTGCGACGTGTCTGAACACCAGCGATGATGGCAGCTGCGACGTGTCTGAACACTGGCGATGATGGCAGCTGCGACGTGTCTGAACACCAGCGATGATGGCAGCTGCGACGTGTCTGAACACCAGCTATGATGGCAGCTGCGACGTGTCTGAACACCGGTGATGATGGCAGCTGCGACGTGTCTGAACACCGGCGATGATGGCAGCTGCGACGTGTCTGAACACCGGCGATGATGGCAGCTGCGACGTGTCTGAACACCAGCGATGATGGCAGCTGCGACGTGTCTGAACACCAGTGATGATGGCAGCTGCGACGTGTCTGAACACCGGCGATGATGGCAGCTGCGACGTGTCTGAACACCGGCGATGATGGCAGCTGCGACGTGTCTGAACACCGGTGATGATGGCAGCTGCGACGTGTCTGAACACCTCCGATGATGGCAGCTGCGACGTGTCTGAACACCTCCGATGATGGCAGCTGCGACGTGTCTGAACACCAGCGACGTGCCTCTTGCTTCACACATAAGCGATATACCTTAACATGTAATCACAATAAGGTTCATATTCATGTTGTTTATATTCAGGCGGAAGATGAAGCGTTAAGTATTACTAACAACTGTTGTTCTCAACGTCAATATTTGTTACATCAAAGCTCCCGTCGGTCGGGGTACACCTGCCACCTGTTTATTTGTTATTTTCTTATAAGATGACTTGATTTATTTGTAAAGTTAAGTTGTTCTAAACTCTACATTCAGCATCAACATTACAGTAAGTAAATGTATCATAGTTATTCCCTCCCAACATAACTGTAGGAGGCAATGATAGCTGCGTCGGGTGATCCACACTACCAGACGCCCTCATTATAACACGCGGCTCTTGGCTCGCTCATTAGTTACTCCAGGTCAGTCTAACACGGAAGGTCATAACAGCTCTCCTCCTCACGGCATATAAAACTTTAAGTATTATTAGCGTATGTGTTTAATTACACAATATATGGGAGCAGGTGTAGGTTTGGTGCCTGGTGGGGGGGAGGGGGTAAGGTGGTGGGGGGGAGGGGGTAAGGTGGTGGGGGGGAGGGGGTAAGGTGGTGGGGGGGAGGGGGTAAGGTGGTGGGGGGGAGGGGGTAAGGTGGTGGGGGGGAGGGGGTAAGGTGGTGGGGGGGAGGGGGTAAGGTGGTGGGGGGGAGGGGGTAAGGTGGTGGGGGGGGGAGGGGGTAAGGTGGTGGGGGGGGGAGGGGGTAAGGTGGTGGGGGGTCACGTGGTATGTAACAATACTTTGTATATATTTTCACTAAAACTTAAAAAAGTTTAGTAGTAAAGGAAATAAATTTTAGCTTGAATTTCCGTCTTTCTTGAGACATAAAACATTTACATATTTAACGTATCTGGGACAAAATTAAATGATAAGTGATAAATTTTATAATTAGGTAAGTCAAGCATTACAGCGTCTATCATGGCTTTTACAATACAAAACTTATATACCTACTTATGAATGAATTGTTTTTTGACTTACCGGTTGCGTAGGCAAGAGAACTTGACTTTACTTAAAGTTTAGGTAAAGTTTGTAGTTCTCTGATGATGTCTGGGGGTCATGTGTGGTCTTAAGTGTCTGGGGTCATGGGTGGTCTTAAGTGTCTGGGGTCATGGGTGGTCTTAAGTGTCTGGGGTCATGGGTGGTCTTAAGTGTCTGGGGTCATGGGTGGTCTTAAGTGTCTGGGGGTCATGGGTGGTCTTAAGTGTCTGGGGGTCATGGGTGGTCTTAAGTGTCTGGGGTCATGGGGTGGTCTTAAGTGTCTGGGGTGGTCTTAAGTGTCTGGGGGCCATAGGGTGGTCTTAAGTGTCTGGGGGTCATGGGGTGGTCTTAAGTGTCTTGGGTCATGGGTGGTCTTAAGTGTCAGGGGGTCATGGGGTGGTCTTAAGTGTCCGGATCTCATGGGTGGTCTTAAGTGTCTGGGGGTCATGGGGTGGTCTTAAGTGTCTGGGGTCATGGGTGGTCTTAAGTGTCTGGGGGTCAGGGGTGGTCTTAAGTGTCTGGGGGTCAGGGGTGGTCTTAAGTGTCTGCGGGTCATGGGGTGGTCTTAAGTGTCTGGGGGGCATGGGGTGGTCTTAAGTGTCCGGATCTCATGGGTGGTCTTTATAGTGTCTGGGGGTCATGGGGTGGTCTTAAGTGTCTGGGGTCATGGGTGGTCTTAAGTGTCTGGGGGTCATGGGTGGTCTTAAGTGTCTGGGGGTCATGGGTGGTCTTAAGTGTCTGGGGGTCATGGGTGGTCTTAAGTGTCTGGGGGTCAGGGGTGGTCTTAAGTGTCTGGGATCAGGGGTTGTCTTAAGTGTCTGGGGGTCATGGGTGGTCTTAAGTGTCTGGGGTCATGGGTGGTCTTAAGTGTCTGGGGTCAGGGGTGGTCTTAAGAGTCTGGGGTCAGGGGTGGTCGTAAGTGTCTGGGGTCATGGGTGGTCTTAAGTGTCTGAGGTCAGGGGTGGTCTTAAGTGTCTGGGGTCAGGGGTGGTCTTAAGTGTCTGGGGGTCATGGGTGGTCTTAAGTGTCTGGGGTCAGGGGTGGTCTTAAGTGTCTGGGGTCATGGGTGGTCTTAAGTGTCTGGGGTCAGGGGTGGTCTTAAGTGTCTTGGGTCATGGGTGGTCTTAAGTGTCTGGGGTCATGGGTGGTCTTAAGTGTCTGGGGTCAGGGGTGGTCTTAAGTGTCTTGGGTCATGGGTGGTCTTAAGTGTCTGGGGTCATGGGTGGTCTTAAGTGTCTGGGGTCATGGGTGGTCTTAAGTGTCTGGGGTCATGGGTGGTCTTAAGTATCTGGGGGTCATGGTTGGTCTTAAGTGTCTGGGGTGGTCTTAAGTGTCTGGGGTCAGGGGTGGTCTTAAGTGTCTGGGGTCAGGGGTGGTCTTAAGTGTCTGGGGTCAGGGGTGGTCGTTCACATACAGGGTGTAAACGGCCCAGAAGGCGACAAGAGCGAAGAACTTGGTAAGTTCTTGTGAAACTGGATGATAAATCCGGCTCCTGAACAAGAAAAAGTTCACTCATTAACCAACACCTAAATTTTGCTCCTGAACTTCGTTCCGGCCTAATCTCTGTGAATATAAATAATGTAAAATCTTCTTAATCAGAATATTTACTTCTTTAATAATTATTTAGTGTTTCCTTCACGTGATATGCAACACCAAAATTAGTTTCACTTACATGCGATGTAATTTCAGATGGGCGTGAATTATTATACATTACTTGGAGAGAAATGTTAGTACAATGAGCGCCGTGTAAGTCTTGCCTGAGTCAGACCACAAGGTCAACATGAAGTAATCTAACTCCTCGGCCACACCTGCCTCCTCGACGACGAGGCCGCCAAAGTCAATCAAGTTCTCAAGGACCAATTAGAGAGTTGCTGATGTTGAGAAGTTTTAGCAAGTGTTGTCTAAGTGACACATGTGAGCGAGTTTTTTGTCAGTGATATTCTTACACGCGGGCCTTAAGCCTCTGGCTGGCCCACTGGGCGGGCAGTAAGCCTCTGGTTGGCCCACTGGGCGGGCCCTAAGCCTCTGGCTGGCCCACTGGGCGGGCCCTAAGCCTCTGGCTGGCCCACTGGGCGGGCCCTAAGCCTCTGGCTGGCCCACTGGGCGGGCCCTAAGCCTCTGGCTGGCCCACTAAGCATTGCTTGTTTCTGTTTTACTTGGGCGGAGTATGAGTATTTATGACTCGTATGGTCGCTTCAGTAAGATTTTGCCATATGTGTTTAACAACTTCTTCTGCTCTGTTGAATCTAAGATGAAATCTTAATGGGTTTGTAACTGTGCACTGTGTTAGATAATGTTCCAGTGGTCTGTTGTGGTTGTAACTGTGCACTGTGTTAGATAATGTTCCAATGGTCTGTTGTGGCTGTAACTGTGCACTGTGTTAGATAATGTTCCAATGGTCTGTTGTGGCTATAACTGTGCACTGTGTTAGATAATGTTCCAATGGTCTGTTGTGGCTGTAACTGTGCACTGTGTTAGATAATGTTCCAGTGGTCTGTTGTGGCTGTAACTGTGCACTGTGTTACATAATGTTCCAGTGGTCTGTTGTGGCTGTAACTGTGCACTGTGTTAGATAATGTTCCAGTGGTCTGTTGTGGCTGTAACTGTGCACTGTGTTAGATAATGTTCCAGTGGTCTGTTGTGGTTGTAACTGTGCACTGTGTTAGATAATGTTCCAGTGGTCTGTTGTGGCTGTAACTGTGTACTGTGTTAGATAATGTTCCAGTGGTCTGTCGGGCATTTCTCCACAGTGCTGGCATTTCCTCTCATCTTCCGGAACCTGTAATCCTAATTTCTATGCACATGGGTATCCAAGCCTGATGCGATGTAAGTGCACTTCTGTTGTTCTACTGCTCCCTTTTATCAAACTAAGTGATTCGTAGTTGGTTAAATTCTTGTACTAACCCGCAGATCCTGATGTTGCAACTGCTGTGTTGTGGTCACTGTACATCTTCTGCATTGCTCTTTTAAATTGCTTTCATAATCTGTGATAGACTTTGTGGTATGTAAATGTCTACATTTCTTTTCTTAGTTGCAAGTTTTGCCACTTTGTCTGCAATTTCATTTCCTGTTATTCCCACATGACTTGGCACCCAGTTGATAAGTACCCGGCGGCCTTGGCGCTTGGGTGTTTTCATTAATGATATGACATTTGTGATCTGATGGATGTTGTCACATATGTGTTCTTGTTGCAAGGTTTCAATGGCAGTTCTCGAATCTGTATGTAGAGAACTGTTATTGAAACCTTGCAACAAGAACACATAAGTGACAACATCCATTTTATCACAAATGTCATAATATTAATCCAAACACTCAAACATCAAGGCCGTCGGGTACTTATCAACTAGGTGCCAAGTCATGTACGAATATTATAAGAATGATATTTGCAGACGAAGCTGCAAAACTTGCAACTAAGAGAAGAAATGTAGACATTTACATACCACAGAGTCTGTCACAGATACAGAAAGTAATTTAAAACAGAGCAATGCAGAAGACGTACAGTGACCACAACACAGTAGGTTTCGAAGAGATAGTAAGGAGTTTCGAAGAGATGGTAATTCAGAACTGTGAAGGTTTCAGTGACTACATATCAGGCACTATAGCAACTGGAGGACAGAAAATTATAGTAGTAGTCATATATAACCCCCCACCGAATGTCAGAAGACCCAGACAGGAATATGATAGAAACAACTTGGCCACCATCAATATAATAGAGAGCAGATTCTGTGGCTAGCAGGAATGGATCCAGGCTACTAATCATGGGAGACTTCAACCATGGAAAGATAGATTGGGGGAACAGAGACCCACATGGAGGCCGAGACACATGGAGAGCTAAGCTGCTGGATGTGGCAACAAGAAACTTTCTAAGTCAACACGTCAAGGGACCGACAAGAACGAGAGGAGGGGATGAACCAGCCTTGCTTGATCTGATATTTACCCTAAATGAGTCGGATATAAGGGAAGTTAAGCTGGAAGCCCCCTTGGGAATGAGTGATCATAGTGTATTGAGCTTTGAGTACCTGGTTGAGTTAGGAATTATCACCCCCAAAAAAGAACTGGGAAACAAAGGGGTGGCGTACCGAAAGGGAATCTATGAGGAGATGAATAAATTCCTATGGGATATACATTGGGACACAGAACTCGGAACCAAGTCCGTACAAGACATGATGGACTATGTCACCCAAAAATGTCAGGAGGCTGTAAGCAGGTTTGTCCCAGCCCAACAGGAAAAAACAGAGAAGCAAAGGAAGAATCCGTGGTTTAATAGGGAATGTATGAAAGCAAAGGAGCTGAACAAAAGGGCATGGAGGAACTTCCGTAATAACAGAACACCAGAAAGTAGAGAGAGATACCAGAGAACCAGGAACGAGTATGTTAGTGTGAGAAGAGCAGCTGAGAAAAGGTATGAAAATGATATAGCTAATAAAGCCAAGACCGAACCAAAGCTACTACACAGTCACATCAGGAGGAAGACAACAGTGAAGGAACAGGTGATGAAACTTAGGGTGGGCGAGGACAGGTACACAGAGAATGACAAAGAGGTGTGTGAAGAACTCAACAAAAGGTTCCAGGAGGTCTTTACAATAGAACAGGGAGAAGTCACGGCACTAGGAGAGGTGGCAGCAAACCAGATGACCTTGGAAGGGTTCGAAATTACAAGAGATGAGGTCAAGAAGCACCTATTGGAGCTGGATGTGAGAAAAGCTGTTGGGCCGGATGGAATCTCACCATGGGTATTGAAAGAGTGTGCAGGAGCACTTTGCTTGCCACTCTCCATAGTGTATAGTAGGTCACTGGAAACGGGAGACCTACCAGAAGTATGGAAGACTGCTAATGTAGTACCAATATTTAAAAAGGGTGACAGACAAGAGGCACTGAACTACAGGCCAGTGTCCTTAACTTGTATTCCATGCAAGGTGATGGAGAAGATTGTGAGAAAAAACCTAGTAACACATCTGGAGAGAAGAGACTTCGTGACATCCCATCAACATGGGTTCTGGGAGGTTAAATCTTGCCTTACAGGCTTGATAGAATTTTATGATCAGGTGACAAAGATTAAGCAAGAAAGAGAAGGATGGGCGGACTGCATTTTTTTGGACTGTCGGAAAGCCTTTGACACAGTACCCCATAAAAGGTTGATGCATAAGCTGGAGAAACAGGCAGGAGTAACTGGTAGGGAGCTCCAGTGGATAAGGGAATACCTAAGCAATAGGAAGCAGAGAGTTATAGTGAGGGGTGAGACCTCAGAATGGCGTGAAGTCACCAGTGGAGTCCCACAGGGCTCTGTGCTTGGACCTATCCTGTTTCTGATATACGTAAATGATCTCCCAGAGGGTATAGACTCATTCCTCTCAATGTTTGCTGACGACGCCAAAATTATGAGAAGGATTAAGACAGAGGACAGCTTGAGGCTTCAAGAAGACCTGGACAAGCTGCAGGAATGGTCGAACAAATGGATGTTAGAGTTTAACCCAAGCAAATGTAATGTAATGAAGATAGGGGTAGGAAGCAGGAGACCAGATACAAGGTATCACTTGGGAGATGAAATACTTCAAGAGTCAGAGAGAGAGAAAGACCTGGGGGTTGATATCACGCCAGACCTGTTTCCTGGTAGGGGGGACATGATCACCACATTCAAGACTCTCAAGGGAATCGACAGGGTTGATAAAGACAGGCTATTTAACACAAGGGGCACACGCACTAGGGGACACAGGTGGAAACTGAGTGCCCAAATGAGCCACAGAGATATTAGAAAGAACTTTTTTAGTGTCAGAGTGGGTGACAAATGGAATGCATTAGGAAGCAATGTGGTGGATGCTGACTCCATACACAGTTTCAAGTGTAGATATGATAGAGCGCAATAGGCTCAGGAACCTGTGCACCTGTTGATTGACGGTTGAGAGGCGGGACCAAAGAGCCAGAGCTCAACCCCCGCAAGCACAACTAGGTGAGTACAGCAGTTGCAACATCAGGATCTGCGGGTTGGTACAAGAATTCAACCAACTACGAATCACTTAGTTTGATGAAAGGGAGCAGTAGAACAACAGAAGTACACTTACATCGCATCAGGCTTGGATACCCATGTGCATAGAAAATAGGCTTACAGGTTCCGGAAGATGAGAGGAAATGCCAGCACTGTGGAGAAATACCCGACAGACCACTGGAACATTATCTAACACAGTGCACAGTTACACCAACAACAGACCACTGGAACATTATCTAACAGAGTGCACAGTTACAAACTCATTAAGATTTCAACTTAGATTCAACAGAGCAGAAGAAGTTGTTTAACACGTGGGACAAAATCTTACTGAAGCGACCATACGAGTCATAAATAGTCACACTCCGACAAGTAAAACAGAAACAAGCAACACATACTGGGCCAGGTAGAGACTTAGGGACTGCGCAGAAATATTCCTCTACTGTAAAACAAATGAAGAGTTGATATGAGAAGAACACAGAAGAGGGTGACATAAGAACATGTTTTGAACATATTGTATCATATATATATATATACAATATATCAATCGGTACTTATATTAAGCAAAATACAGAGCACTTTCCATATCTACGCAGACCCTTGGATGGAGTGAGGTAGACGAGTAGACCCAACTCAGTAGACTGGGCCAGTAGACCTGTGTTAGGTCTGTTAGCTTCCAAATTCCAAGACGGTTAGAGTATAGCCAATCCTGGACCAGTAGGCCCATGACGTCACACACCTCCCCTTGCGTGTTCAAGGGGAGGCCGTCAGTATCTCACAGACCGTAGACAGGGGAGGAGCTCGGGACCTCGGTGCTTCACCTCTATCTTTGTTACCTTACTCAATAAAGTAGTTGAAGTGATCTACAGTGAGAACCTCTTCAATAACCAAGCAAGCACGAATACAAGGTACGAATAGGTCAGTCCGTCGCGATCCACAACACTATTGTTTCAAGTAGCAAACAACCATTAAGATATCAGAACGGTACAGTGTTCTAGGGTACAACTTATGCGCCATGGCATGAAGATAGCAGAACGGTACAGTGTTCCCACCACAGAATCCCAGCCCACAGATAGTTGCTCGCCCACACTCAGCTGCTCGCCCACACTCAGCTGCTCGCCCACAGAAGCCCAGCCCACACAGCTGCTCACCCACAGAAGACCAGCCCACACTCAGCTGCTCGCCCACACAAGCCCAGTCCACACAGCTGCTCGCCCACAGAAGACCAGCCCACACTCAGCTGCTCGCCCACACAAGCCCAGTCCACAGATAGCTAACCGGACCACATTTTGACTTTTCCTCTGACAACCGGGCGATCCTGGGAGTCAAGCCCAGAATTGTAAATTCTCAAAGTTTTGAATTGGTTAGCCAAGCGTAAATGGTTGCTAACTCCAGCAGGAAACTCTCCAGCTTCCTTAACTTTTTATTCAAATGAATGTTGAAAATGTCGGAATCCGAGTTTTATCCCACGAAATATATAAATAAAATGAATGTATTCCTTTTATTTTTTGGAGAAGTCTTGGAAGTTGACAAGGACGGCAGAAAACTTGCCTACTGTTTCATATGGAAGTTTCTTGTGCATATAAAAGTTCATGGAATATAGAAATTTTGGTATGGAAAATCACTAGATTAAGAGAATTTCTAGACAGTAACTCATGGCTGTAAAAAGTACTGCCTCCACAAAAGTCTCAGGTGCTGGAAACCCCCCAAAAAATACTATTCTTCCCAGGAGTAACCGAGGTGCGGCTGTTGGAACACCCTCGCTCACCGCCTCGCCAGCAATGTGGACTAGCTTCGAGTCTTGGCAAGGGAAGAGCGACTTGGTGCCAATCCTTGTTTGTCTCTGTTCATGCAGCAGTTTTGGGGATCTTGTTGTTAACGCAATTGGCGGGTCATGCTTCATGGAAAACTTGTAGGGTAAGGCTTACTATAAGTTTGCTAACAGGGGTCAGAATTCATTTGTTCTTATACTTTCCTGCGTAAAGAATATTATATATGATATTCGTCTTTCGCATGCGATGATGACCATGACTTCAATATATCAGTTCGAAAGTCGGTGGCTGTGTGTCAGATGATGGAGGAGGAGACCAGTCTGGGTCCGGAAGGCTCGCCCACACACTGCACATCTGTAGGGGGGGGGGGGTGCTACTGCAAAGGTGAGGTTGCTCTAGCTTTGTGCACAACACATTTTCTCTAGTCATCTACAGTTCGTCTATTTTATGCTGCACTGTGGTGACTATTTTCCTGTGGTGACTTTGCTTTTACAAGTTGGACGGTCCTGAGCAAACAACTCCCAATTATTGGTGTTGATGTCCAGATCTTTGAGGGTCACCTTGAGGCAGGTATTGAATCGTTTTTTCTGTCCCCCCAACAGAACACGAACCCTGACATAATTCTCAATACAGCAACTGATTAAGAAATCGGTTGTCAGGCATTCTGTCAACGTGGACTGCCCATCTGGCCTGAGTTTTCTGTAGGAGGATGTAGAAGCCGGGAATACCGGCCCCTTCCAGGACCTTCGTGTCCGATATTTTGTTCTGCCTCCTGATGTGGAGTCTACGGAGACAGCTCAAGTGAACGCGATTTAGCTGTTTGGCGTGTCTGCTGTAGACAGCCCAGGTCTCGATGGCGTCGAGAAATGAGTTACTATCACTGCACAGTAGAACTTCAGTTTGGTGTTAACGCCGAGACCCCTTCGCTCCCAGACATTCTCATGGAATCTTCCAAAGGCAGCGCTGGCCTTCGTGATCCTGTTGTTAACGTCTGTATCTATGCTCACCGCTCTTGAGAGTATGATGCCAAGATGGGTGAAGTTGTCACCTGCCTGCAGGTTCTGTCCCTTGACAGTGATGTGCAGTTTCCAGTAGGGTATTCTGGGCTTGGGTTGGGACATGACTTCAGTCTTTTTGGTGCTGATGATGAGACCGAAGTGGTCGAGAGGCATACGAGTCGCAGTCCATTTCGTGTTGCATCAATTGCTCTGTGCTGGCATTGAGGGCGCAGTCATCAGCGAACAGAAAGTCTCTAATGACCGAATCCTACACGTTTTAACGACCTGTAGGCGCCTAAGGTTTAACAGCCCACTGTCAGTCCTGTATCTAATGGGTATTCCATCCTGGCAAACACGGAAGGCATCAGTGAGCATGGCCAAGAATACTATGCTGAAGAATGTTTGTGCGAGAACGCAGCCTTGCTTCACACTATTCGTCACTGGGATAGCTTTTGGCTCCATCGTCCAGTACTTTCGCCATCATGGCATTGTGGAACTGCCGGACAATCGAAGTGAGTTTGCTGGGACAGCCAAATCTTCTTTCAGAATTAAGTAAATAATTATCAAACAAATGCACCAATCCTACAAGACTTCTTCCACAAGCCATCTCTGCTGGCCGTATCGAAGGCTTTGGGTCACGAAAAGGTCGTTATGTTGCTCTTGGCATTTTTCTTGGAGCTGGCGTTCAGGAAATATCATATCGACAGTTGCAAGTTCTGCGTGGAAGCCACATTGGCTTTCTGGGTGAGACCCTACTCAAGGTTTTGTAGGAGACAGTTGAGCAGGATACGAGCCAGGACCTTTCCAGCGATGGATAGAAAAGATATTCCCCAGTGATTATCGCAAGACTGCCGGTTGTTATTCCTCTTGTAGATGTAAACAAGGCTGGAATCTTTTAACAGTTGTGGGAGCTCCCTTTCATTCAACATGGACGGGAAGAACTTCGTCAGTTTCTGCATTATGGCTGGACCTCCTGTTTTATACACTTCAGCAGGGATTGCATCTGATCCACGCACTTTGCCACAGGAAAGCTGCTGGACTTTTTCCTGAAGTCAGAGACTTCAGAGACTTCAGGAAGACTCTGAAGTCAGAGACTTCAGAGTCTTCCTGAAGAACTTCTTCCTGACTTCTTCTATGGGAAGTTTATCAAGGTCCTGGTTGATCTCCACTTGAGGTAGCCAAGCAATGGAGCATTGTTGATTGAGGCAGGGCTGTTAAGGACCTGATCAATGTGTTCATCCCATCTCTCCAAGATCATAATCGTACAAGTCTTCTTCGTCAGCATTTGAGTCGCAAATGCACTAAAGAAAGAAGCAGAGCCAGAGGTCTGTGGTCCATATATAGCCTTTAGAGCGTCATAGAAACGCCTGGAGTCGTGACTGTTTACATAACCTTGCATTTCAACGGCCTCCTTGCTAAACCATACACCCTGCATCTCACAGAGTTTACTTTGCACCATTCTTCGAGCTCTGGCAAAGGCATCTTACTTCGCTTGTAGTAGGCATCCTGCAATCTTGGGAGATTATGGAGTTGCGCTCTGGTTTCCAAGACTGGAGTGTCCTCTCCAGGAAGCAAAGCCTGGGGTAGATCGACATGGATGAGAAGCTGTTACCCATTCAGTAGGTTCCCCCACGCCACATTTATGAAATTGTCCAATGGAAAGGCAAACGCCAATATGCTTGGTTCCAGCACCGTCGCAGGAGCTGCGAGAACGAGGTTGAGGCCAACAACGAACTGGTTTAGGGGGCTCCAACTCCGGATTTTTCCTTGAGTTTGACTCCTGAAGTACATCCCAAAAGTTGGTATGGCCGCGAGGCAGCGGAAGTTTGTGATCAGGGTTGTACTTCACCTAGATGAGCTGCCTTCCCCAGGCTGTCGAGCCCCATCTACCCGGAGTAGCAGATGCAGCACATTTGCTGGTAATGTAGGGTTGTGCTGGTGTGCACGGAACAGGTGATTTTGATGTACAGCAATACCTGTATCACATCGTTTTCGTCGAACCAGTCCTTGTTTTGTCTGCGGGTTGCTGGTCGGAGGCGCCCTAGGGCACTAGAATAGACTGCATCTCGGAAGGCTGGCCACCTCACCTCAATGCTGTCCTAGGCCGTTCTGGGGTGTGTATATCATCCTGCCTTCTAGGGGATTGAAGAATCCGTCAGCAACTTAATTTTGCTGCTCTTCAGCTTAGAGATGTTGGGTCTCTTTACAGTCTTCTGATCTTGGGGTCTTCTCATGGGCAGGATGCGGAGTTTGCACTTAGACACAATGAGGCGATGGTCAGTCAAGCAGTCGGCACCCCTGGCCTCAGTCACTCTCATGTCCTGCCCCATTTTCTTCCTGGTGATGATGTAATCAACCAGATGCCAAGGCCTAGAACATTGGTGCATCCCTGATGTCGTGGTGCCGGTGGGAAGGTGAAGCAGTGTGTTGGTGAGGATGAGGTCGTGCGTAGTACACAACGTGAGGAGCAGAAGGCCGTTGCTGTTGCACTTGCCAGTGCCTTGTCTTCCAATGTTCCCTTCCCAGGTCTGGTAGTCCATTCCTACTCTGGCGTTGAAGTTCTTTAGTATAATAAGCTTCTCTGAATATAGGACTGCTGCAGTGAGGATGTCGAGTTCCTCATAGAATTTTTCCATGATGTCATCTGTATTTGTCATGGTTTTGGCAAATGTGCTCATCAGCTTTGCACCCGTCTTGCTTTCAAGCGAGAGCTGGAGGGTCGTTACACGCGACCATCATTAGGCATGAAACGTCATTAGGCTATCTTGAGGTTATCATGAGATGATTTCGGGGGGCTTAGCGTCCCCCACGCCCCGGTCCTTGACTAAGCCTCCTTTTTGTTGCACATTCCAAGGAAGCAGCCCATAGCAGCTGTCTAACTCAAGGGTACCTATTTACTGCTAGGTGAACAGGGGCATAAAGGTGAAAGAAACTTTGCCCATTTCTTTCCGCTTCTGCTGGGATCGAACCCGGAACCTTAGGACTTCAAATCCTGAGCGCTGTCCACTCAGCCATCAGGCCCCTAAGGCTGGAGCATCTTAATTCCTTTACCTTCCTGCACAAAGAATAGATAAATAAATATATAGATATATAAATGCTTCATCACATCCGAGATGAACGGAGTTTCCCCTTAGAAGGTGTACTAATTTTAAAGGCTGTTATAACTAAATTTGTATAAGAAATTATTCTCTTAACCTATACAGGGCAGATGAAACTCCTTTATTAGGACCGGGCATCAATAATGGTGCTGAGCTGGAGAGTAATAGTAACGTGTGCGATCTTGGGAGACCAGATGCCACTGTGCTGACCTGGACGGTCACTGGTCAGTACCCTGCTGGGACACGGTAGTGGTAAATGTCCTTACCATTATTGGCCAGCAGTATCTGTCCTGGTCTGAATAGGTCTAAGTTAGCTGTCTTAGCCTAGACAGGTCAACGATAACCTGTAATGCAATGTATTAAATGCAGGTTTTGGTTGAAATAATGTAGATATGTAGGAAGACTTACACAGAGAGAGGCAACAGCCAGTTGATACTTATAACCAAATTGACCAGTGAGAAACCACAGGCACCAGGCCAGTATTCTTGACGAATATAGGCTTTAAGACATCAGAGCCAGAGGATATATTTGATGGCAAGGCTCATCATGGAGTAGTGAATACATCTTGTGTTATTCTTATAAGTGTCAGTAAGTACAAATCGCTACAACAAACATTGGCCACATCTATATATCAACCCGTCCTCAGGCCAGGCTTGTTAAAGTAATGGCTGTCCTCCTAGAGGCATTGAAATTTAAATAAGTTTATTGAGGTATAAATACACAAAAAGGGGTGAGGTAGCTCAAACTATTCGCACCCCAATCAGTAAAACGTGTTCATATATAAACACACTCACATCACAAACAATCAACATATTACCGAACATTCTGAGTGATAAACATATACACCTTTTCATTTGCACATGCAATATTTTACTAGACGTACACAAATACTTGTATTAACGTGCAAGGTGACGCTTTTCTTTTGCACAAAATAACGTTGGTCGTTTGGAAGCATCGGGATCGTCGTCCTTTTTGAGGAATTTTATTTGTCCATCTAGGAATTTGCGGTGGAATTCCGGGTGGTGATACGCTTCCTTCAGTATGGTGCGGTCAGTGTAGGAGGTCAGGGAGGAGGCGTGGCCATACATGGGGTACGGGTGTCTGTTGACGTTCTTCGTGCTGATTATCCTGTTACATTTTTGGGCCAATTGCCATATGGTGTTTGTATTGCCGTTAAACTCGCTTGGTGCAACGAAGAAAACATAGGCGGTCATTTTGTCGTCGTCGTCGGTCACAAGACCATTCTCGTCAATGTCGGTGTCGGCTCTGGAGCGCCTCCTGGTGTCGGTTGTCGGAGTTATAGGTGGTCCGTCATTGTCTTCGAATATGATGTCAATGTTGACAAGGGCAGATAGGACGGGTGGCGTCCCCATTTCTGGACTGGTTGTGGGGCCGGCACCTGGAGGAGAGGGCCGCCGAATACTGTCACCATCGGCAGTCCATTTGCGGTGAGCAGCCGGTTAATGGTGTGGACGTATAGGTTGACGTCTTTGCCCGCCAATTTGTTAGCCAGCGAGGTGTAAAGGTTCCGGTAGCAGCGTGTTGTAGGTGGTAACTGCAGGTGAAGGTGAGGGTGGCTGAGTATGGCGTCCCCAGGGACCAGGTGGTGGGGAGTGTGTCTGAGTGTGGTGTCCCCAGGGGTCAGGTGGTGTCCCCAGGGACCTGGTGGTGATGAGTGTGGCGTCCCCAGGGACCTGGTGGTGGTGAGTGTGGTGTCCCCAGGGACCAGGTGGTGGTGAGTGTGGCGTCCCCAGGGACCTGGTGGTGGTGAGTGTGGCGTCCCCAGGGACCTGGTGGTGGTGAGTGTGGTGTCCCCAGGGACCAGGTGGTGGTGAGGTAGCGGCAGCTTTACCAGGTGTATCCCGGGCCTGGCCGGAAATGCTGCAGACTTGGGGCGGATTGTCAGGTCGAGGTGCATGCGGCCATCATCTTCTTGATTACCTCCTTCCTTTGAGGGCAGTCAAGGGGGGAGACAGCTGTATGTTGGTCGTTGCAGAGGAGACACTTCTGGTGGTTGATACCTGGTTGATGGGGTTCAGGGAGTTCTTCTATTCCCCAAGCCCGGCCCATGACCAGACTTGACTTGTGAGAGTTTGGTTAACTAGGCTGTTGCTTGGAGAGGCCCGCAGGCCCACATACCCATTATAAGCTCGGTTAGTCCGGCACTCCTTGAAGAAGATAATCTAGTTTTCTCTTGAAGATGTCCACGGTTGTTCCGACAATATTTCTGATGCTTGCTGGGAGGACATTGAACAACCGTGGACCTCTGATGTTTATACAGTGTTCTCTGAGTGTGTCTATGGCACCTCTGCTCTTCACTGGTTCTATTCTGCATTTTCTTTTGGCTGTGTCGGCAGTGTAGTGGTGGTCCTAGGCGCTTATGTTGTATTTCGGTGCATGTAACGTGCACTTGCCCGTGTAGTGAGAGTACATGAAAGAGTGCTAGGTCTTGGTCGCTGGGGCGAGGTCGGTCGTGGCAGCTGGGGCGAGAGAGGCCGGGGCAGCTGGGGCAGCTGGGGCGAGGTCGGCCGTGGCAGCTGGGGCAGCTGGGGCGAGAGAGGCCGCGGCAGCTGTGGTGAAGGACATCTTCCAGATCAGGCGCCGGGTCTGGTCGCTGGTGATGAGTGTTGCCGTGGTAACCATCATAGGTGATGATATCGGTGATGTCGAGGCCCGTGATCCACGAGCTGACCCGCCTGGCGAAGACCGTTCGAGCAGCGATGTAGCGTCGGGGTGGAGTGAGAGTAAAGATGGCGGCCTGCAGAGCTGCCAGTGTAAGGGTCGCGAACAGTTTCTGAAGGTCACATCCACTGGAGAAAAGCAGTGTCGCGCCACCGTGGGTGTCGGCAGGTGAGACTAGGGCAGAGGTGTTGATGGCCTGGTGTAGTTCAGCTTTGGTGAGAAACTGGTTCTCCCGAAAGTGCAATTTAACCTTATGCATCATGGTACAGGTGGCACTATACCATTGATGCTTTGGCTGGCAACTTGTCCCAGATGCTACTCCTACTGTGGATGGTAGTAGTGTTGGATGTCCTGGGGAGTGGCAGGGGACACGACCTCTCCCGCTGGCAGCTGAGGTGAGACTAGAGGCACTGATAAACTTTAACTTATTGTGTATTAAAAATAGGTTTGTTATCATATGTAAACTAATGGTATTATTATTTGTTTCCTTCTTCCCCCTTGCCACTTCGGGGCATGCGGGGTTTATATATCCCTTCCCCACCCCCCTCACGCCCAGGGCATGGCGAGAGGTGGTGCACCTTATTAAGACATATTTCCCTACCAACACAAACTAAAATATATAAATGGTTAGTCGGCGCATCTCGCTCATAGGAGTTAAGATGATGAAAATAATATTTAGTACACCCTCCTCCCTCCCGCGTAAGAGGACGGGTTGGGAACTAAGATGGTCTTCCCTTGACGTGGACTGGAACCATATTCTGTATAGGAAGTATTTCCAGGTTAGGGCTTTCACAGAGCAAATGTCAAGGTCGCCCTTTGTGAGGCCCATATCCAGAAGCCCACGAGCACTCTCCCTGCCCCAGCCTCCTCCTCTCCAGTTTAGGGTGATAGAAGAGGTGTAAGCTATGTGCTTACCGGTATATTCCCTGACCCACTGAAGGATCTCCAGGGTGCCGTAGTTGTCACACTTGCTCTGATGTGGACGGGAGAGTGGAAAGTTATTAGCAGAGACCATTGGGAGTCTAATATATAAGCCTCGTCACATTAACAATGATGCCAGGCTTGTAGAAGTTCCCTCCATCCGGTGTACGGACGTCAGGTTTCACCACAACACCTCTCTGACCACAGGTGGCCGGCTACGAACCGGGTGATATCGTCATGACTTCTCACCATAGCCCCATGCGTCTTATAGCGGGCTTAGAATATGTGGCCAAGAGTCCCCGGTCTCCTGCAAGTATTGCAGAGACCACAAATCCCAGGTCTACCCCTGGCAGTTCTACACGGAGTGGCTAGAGCATTTGCTCTAATACTTAAGTTCTAATTATAATTAGGTATAGGTTACATTAATGTTTCGGTCCTGTTGGCGATTATTTGTATTTGAAGTACGAGAGTGATGCATTTATTGCAACCCGTCCTCGACTCAAGTCCATTACATTCAGCGGTCAACCCCACAGACGCATTCATAAATTTTAACATGCTGTTCATTCAAAACGGGAATTTTCTTAAGTATAAATTAATATTATAATATATTAGCATATTGTGTATATATAGGTATAGGATAGGTTAGGTTAGGTGTTTAGGTTCTGTTGGCGATTATTTGTATTTGTAGTACGTGGGTGAAGCATTTATAGCGTTGTGATTCGAACAAAATTCGTCAGTGAAGCACTTGTTCCGGATATGTTCGAACGTCAGCAGTTGTGAGTCGTGTGTAAACCGCTTTTCATTCATAAACAGGGGGTTTGGCGGGTGCATGGAATCACTTTTGGATCTTTGTTTGGAGGACGGGCTGGAGGATGACAATCGTTGCTCATTAACTGCAAACATTTCTCGAACAGAGCTTCACTGATGACCTCTATTCGTACACTTACATACTAACAGGTGACAGCCATAAGCAGCTGTTAATTTACATAGTCATAAAGAAGAATTATAGAGAATGGGAGATCTGTGACATCACAACATATGTTTAACACAACACGTATTTTTTAAACTAACAGTCTAGACATAAGAATTAGTAAAAAAAAGAGTTCTCTTTAATTTAACTTAAACAAATCTACTCTAAAATTAAACGCTCCTTCTTTAAGTCAATAAGACAGTCAGAGATGGAACCATTTTTCTGGAGACGTTTCAGAGGAGTGAAGCAGAGAGTGAGTCACTGTATAGTGAGGTCTCGCGTACACGGCACTGTTAACATCGGATATTTCGATCACCCAACAGAGATACTGCCAAGGCGACCTTATCATCAATATCGGGAAGTGCTAATTACCCGTCTAGACCCCATATCTGGTAGCAGTTTGGCCAATTTACTTTGGATAGGTGAGGCATTTATTAGCATGATAACACAAGACCAAGGGTAAGCACAGTTTAGTAAATTACTCAAAGTTTCCCTGTTATATAACGCATTTGTGGATACAGCTTAGTACTCTGTAATATTTCTGCCGGTGTGGTTTAAGGGAGAGAAGTCACAGAGAGCTGTTACGGCCTATATTACAGATGCTTACTTGCTTTAACAAAGAGAACAGAGCTGCCATTAACCTCAGTCCGAGACTAAGAACCGCCTGTAGCAGACCAGTTTCATGCTGGAGGGCCACCTCTCACTCCACATTACAGCTGAGAACATTTAACTACTTAACTAATTATTCTTAGTTGTAATACTAACCCATGTTAACAATACCATTATTCAGTAGTTTATTATATCCACTATTTGTGGTGTAGGCTACTTACCCCCCCCCCCCCAACTAGTGTACAGCTGAACACTTACCAACATAACTTATAAAATACAGTCCACTCTGAGGTAATCTATGTATTATAAAGTAAATTATAGATTTATACAGGAATAAAAAACAAATACCTGCATGCTGGGATGTATGTGTTACCTATCGTTCGTTACGGCTCGTGACCCTACAGCAGCCAAACTTTAATTACGTCTAGGGATACCACTGCTGCTCTCTAAAGCGCGTCACCAGTATAACCCCTTGATAAGTAATGAGCACATAAATAAAACTCTTCCTTTAGGACTGAAGAATAGATACAAAATATTATATAGATATATATTCAAGACAGTATAATATTTAAAACACAGATGGTAAAGTAACTTATACAACAAACGAAAATATTGTCATTACTCTTAATATAATATAATAACTATGGCACAACAAGAAGTAACAGACTTATCTCCCACATGTTACTCCTCCTGGTTCCCCGAAGCTACTGAACTCACGCTCTGTCGCCACCCACATTCTCACCTCCCGTCTGCCTCATCCCAGGATGAGGGATGGAAACTAAAGACTTTTTAATATTTTAAACTAATTGAACAACCACTTGTTCTCAAAACACACAAGAATGCAATTTACAGATAATAGTTACTTACAAAATATATAAGTATAATGCAACCTGTTTAATTACAGTATATAAACAATTACCTAACTAAATAAAAGTGACATCTGGAACTTCCAAACTGAACAGGTCCAGCTTTCCCGTATTGAACAGGTACTAGACGTGTGCAACGCAACCCCGCTCCTGTCTCCACTAACGCTGCCACACCATACGACAATTTACAAAACACAATGTGTGTACATATACAGGCAATGATATAATGGAAACAAAAATGCTATTTCAAAGTTATATACGTATTCTGCTAGGAGTACATAACAGTATGCAACATCCCTCACACTACCTCCTCCCTCACACTACCTCCTCCCTCACACTGCCTCCTCCCTCACACTACCTCCTCCCTCACACTACCTCCTCCCTCACACTACCTCCTCCCTCACACTACCTCCTCCCTCACACTACCTCCTCCCTCACACTACCTCCTCCCTCACACTGCCTCCTCCCTCACACTACCTCCTCCCTCACACTGCCTCCTCCCTCACACTGCCTCCTCCCTCACACTACCTCCTCCCTCACACTACCTCCTCCCTCACATTGCCTCCTCCCTCACACTGCCTCCTCCCTCACACTACCTCCTCCCTCACACCATCTCCTCCCTCACACCATCTCCTCCATCACACCATCTCCTCCATCACACCATCTCCTCCATCACACCATCTCCTCCATCACACTACCTCCTCCCTCACACTACCTCCTCCCTCACACTACCTCCTCCCTCACACTACCTCCTCCCTCACACTACCTCCTCCCTCACACTACCTCCTCCCTCACACTACCTCCTCCCTCACACTACCTCCTCCCTCACACCACCTCCTCCCTCACACCACCTCCTCCCTCACACTACCTCCTCCCTCACACTACCTCCTCCCTCACACCACCTCCCTCACACCACCTCCTCCCTCACACTACCTCCTCCCTCACACCACCTGACGTATGAGTCACAGCCTGGTTGATCAGGTACTCTTCTTTGGAGGTGCTTATCCAGTTCTCTCTTTGACGGCCAGTTATGCCCCTTATGTGTAGTGGAAGCGTGTTGAACAGTCTCGGGCCTCTGATGTTGATAGAGTCCTCTCTCAGAGTACCTGTTGCACCTCCGCTTTTCAACGGGGGTATTCTGCACATCCTGCCATGTCTTCTGGTCTCATGTGATGTTATTTCTGTGTGCAGGTTTGGGACCAGCCCCTCAATTATTTTCCACGTGTAAATTATTATGTATCTCTCCCGCCTGCGCTCAAGGGAGTACAGATTTAGGCTCTTTAGTCGGTCCCAATAGTTTAGATGTTTTACTGAGTGGATTCTAGCAGTAAAGGATCTCTGCACACTCTCCAGGTCAGCAATTTCACCAGCTTTGAAAGGGGCTGTCATTGTGCAGCAGTACTCCACTCAAGAGAGCACAAGCGTTTTGAAAAGTATCATCATCGGTATAGCATCTCTAGTGTGAAAAGTTCTTGTTATCCAACCTGTCATTTTTCTTGCAGTTGTGACGGCTACTTTATTGTGTTCTTTAAAGGTAAGGTCTTCCCACATGAGTACACCCAGATCCTTTACATTGCCTTTTCGTTCTATGTTATGATTTGCCCGAGTTTTGTAAGTGGTTTCCGTTTTTATATTTTCAATTTTTCCGTAGCGCATGAGCTGGAACTTATCCTCGTTAAACACCATATTATTTTCTGTAGCCCATAGGAAGACCTGATCTACATCTGATTGGAGGTTTGCCGTGTCCTCTATGTTGCCAACTCTCATGAAAATCCTAGTGTCATCTGCAAAGGATGATAAAGTGCTATAGGTTGTGTTCTTGTCTATGTCCGATATGAGGATGAGAAAAAGTACTGGAGCAAGCACAGTACCCTGGGGGACTGAGCTCTTCACGGTTGATGGGCTGGATTTTATTTTGTTGACTACTACACATTGGGTTCTGTTAGTCAGGAAATTGTAGATCCGTCTGCCTATTTTTCCGGCAATTTCTTTTGAACGCATTTTATGTGCAATAACACCATGGTCACATTTATCAAAAGCTTTTGCGAAATCTGTGTAAATTACATCAGCGTTTTGTTTGTCTACCATAGCATCTAATGCCATATCATAGTGGTCCAGCAACTGCGACAGGCAAGAGCGCCCTGTTCTGAAACCATGTTGTCCGGGGTTATGGAGATGCTGTGATTTCATGTATTTTGTGATCTTACTTCTTAGCACTCTCTCAAAAATTTTTATGATGTGCGATGTTAGTGCTATCGGTCTGTAATTTTTTGCCTCTGCCTTATTTCCTCCTTTATGAAGTGGTGCTATCTCTGCTGTTTTTAGTATGTCAGGGATAACGCCAGTATCTAGGTTTTGTCTCCACAGAATTTGAAGGCCTGCGATAGTGTTTTTTTTTACAGTTCTTGATGAATATGGAGTTCCAAAAATCCGGGCCTGGTGCAGAGTGCATAGGCATACTGTTTATGGCTTCTTCAAAATCTAGTGGGGATAGGGCGACGTCTGATATATGATTTGATGTTGGTATCATATCCATGAAAAATTCATTTGGGTTATCAATCTTTAGTGCGTTTAATGGCTCGCTGAAAATAGAGTCGTACTGCTTCCTCAGTAACTCGCTCATTTCTTTGTTGTCATAGGTGAAAGTTCCATCTCCCTTTCGCAGGGGCCCGATACTAGATGTGGTTTTTGATCTTGATTTTGCATAGGAGAAAAAATATTTCGGATTTCTCTCTATATCACTGATGGCCTTTTGCTCTCTTTGCCTCTCCTGGGTTTTGTATGATTGTTGTAGCTTGAGTTCAATTGTTTCTATTTCTCTACCTAACCTTCTTCGCCGGTCTTGAGATGGGGTGCGACTCTCAAGTTGTTCCGCGATTCGTTTTCTTCGCCTATATAGGGAACGACGTTCCCATTCCAATCTGCATCTCTTTCTCTTTTTTCTTAGGGGTATGCGGTTTGAACATATTTCTAGTGCTACTGAGCTTATTTTTTCCAGGCACTGGTTCAGGTTTGCATTTTCTAGCTGTTCTTCCCAGTTTATTTCTGTGAAGTCCTGGTTCATTTGCTCCCAGTTTATCTGTTTATTATTGAAGTTGAATTTGCTGAAATCTCCTCCACCGGGAATCTGGACTAAGTTTTGAAGGTCCATTCCCCATGGTTGTCAGAACTTCAATTAAGTTGTGATCTGAGTAACAGGTATTTGTAACCATTATGTTCCTGATCAATTCATCATTATTAGTGAAAATGAGGTCCAGCGTGTTCTCCTTCCTAGTTGGTTCTACTATTTGCTGGTTTAAGGCAAACCTATCGCACATCCGTAGCAGGTCATTTGCATGTGCCTGTTCATTTAGGCTACTTCCTGGTATTCTTTCTGATATAACTGTATTAGCCAGATGCTTCCATTTCAGGTGCCGTAGGTTGAACTCCCCAAGCAGGATGATGTTCGGAGCTGGATTTGTGAGGTTTTCCAAGCAGTGCTCTATTTTCATTAGTTGGTCTTTAAACTGCTGAGGGTTTGACTCCGGTGACTTATATACAAGGACAACAACTACATTTAGGATCTCTATTTTGAATATCAGCACTTCCACCATATCATTTGAGGTGTTTAGCAGCTCAGTACAGACGAGTGTGTCTTTGATGTAGAGGCTGACCCCACCCTGAAGCCGGTGTTTCCTATCACATCTGAAAAGATTGTACTCTGAGATCCATATTTCACAATCAAGGTAGTCCTTTGTGTGAGTTTCCTTTAGGGCTGCAAACACTGCATTTGCCTCATGAAGGAGACCATCTCCTACAATGTCATGGAGACCATGACAGTGAGTGTTGCAGCATCATTTATGGCTGCCTGGTGGACAGTGCTATTAGGCTGCAGGATCATTACATAAACCTAGAAGATGGTGTTACGAGTTCTTCATAGTATGAACGGCGTGATAATGCATGTTGCGAGATAATTCTGTCAGCATGGTAGACAGTACAGTGACTCTGCAGCATGGTAGACAGTACAGTGACTCTGCAGCATGGTAGACAGTACAGTGACTCTGCAGCATGGTAGACAGTACAGTGACTCTGCAGCATGGTAGACAGTACAGTGACTCTGCAGCATGGTAGACAGTACAGTGACTCTGCAGCATGGTAGACAGTACAGTGACTCTGCAGCATGGTAGACAGTACAGTGACTCTGCAGCATGGTAGACAGTACAGTGACTCTGCAGCATGGTAGACAGTACAGTGACTCTGCAGCATGGTAGACAGTACAGTGACTCTGCAGCATGGTAGACAGTACAGTGACTCTGCAGCATGGTAGACAGTACAGTGACTCTGCAGCATGGTAGACAGTACAGTGACTCTGCAGCATGGTAGACAGTACAGTGACTCTGCAGCATGGTAGACAGTACAGTGACTCTGCAGCATGGTAGACAGTACAGTGACTCTGCAGCATGGTAGACAGTACAGTGACTCTGCAGCATGGTAGACAGTACAGTGACTCTGCAGCATGGTAGACAGTACAGTGACTCTGCAGCATGGTAGACAGTACAGTGACTGCAGCATGGTAGACAGTACAGTGACTCTGCAGCATGGTAGACAGTACAGTGACTCTGCAGCATGGTAGACAGTACAGTGACTCTGCAGCATGGTAGACAGTACAGTGACTCTGCAGCATGGTAGACAGTACAGTGACTCTGCAGCATGGTAGACAGTACAGGCACTCTGCAGCATGGTAGACAGTACAGTGACTCTACAGCATGGTAGACAGTACAGTGACTCTGCAGCATGGTAGACAGTACAGTGACTCTGCAGCATGGTAGACAGTACAGTGACTCTGCAGCATGGTAGACAGTACAGTGACTCTGCAGCATGGTAGATAGTACAGTGACTCTGCAGCATGGTAGAGAGTACAGTGACTCTACAGCATGGTAGACAGTACAGTGACTCTACAGCATGGTAGACAGTACAGTGACTCTACAGCATGGTAGACAGTACAGTGACTCTACAGCATGGTAGACAGTACAGTGACTCTACAGCATGGTAGACAGTACAGTGACTCTACAGCATGGTAGATAGTACAGTGACTCTACAGCATGGTAGACAGTACAGTGACTCTACAGCATGGTAGACAGTACAGTGACTCTGCAGCATGGTAGACAGTACAGTGACTCTGCAGCATGGTAGACAGTACAGTGACTCTGCAGCATGGTAGACAGTACAGTGACTCTACAGCATGGTAGACAGTACAGTGACTCTACAACACACCACCAGCTTAACACTTCTGAAAGAAGCAGATTAAATGCTTCAACATTTGGAAATCTGTATTCAACATTTTTACGAGTATTGCTCGAATGAATGTGTAAATTATTTCTGATTCGTCTGGCTCTGAATTAAGTCAGTAATTATGCTAATAGTAATCACAGAATCTAATTCCCATTTGTCTCGTATAATTACTTGCTGGAACATATGACTCATTAGAGTCTAATAAAACAGAATTTAAACTTTTATTTCACTATTCACTCTGTTGGTGTCTCATCTTTCCTTGTCTCTACTGCTTTGTTCTTTACTCTTGTTGTCTCTTCTTGTTGTATCAGTGTTGGCATCATTGTCTTCTAATGCAAGAGCCACGATAAGAGGCTCTTAATGTACAGATTATATATATCAGAGTTGACTGCTGAATGGAATTAAAAGAGCAGACAGAGTTAGTAGGATGGCAGAGCTGCTGCAACAAGAGAGCACTACACAGGAGAACACCAGAACACATTGGGATCGGACTATCGATTACTTAACCCAACACATTTAATTTAGTCTTTTCTAGTGTATAGTTATTCTGATAATTTATAGTTTATATATAAATCTGATATTATCCGAATGTAGTGAGCTCCTACCGAGTGAGGTGTCGCCCTGCTCAGCCTGACCTGTTGTCAGGTGCGACGCGCGTATATCACTCAGCCCTCACTAACGACAAAAGAAAATAGGTAAAATTTTATCATAGATACTTTATATTACCCAAACACGTGGGTACCTAATATGTAGAGTTATATATATAAATTACTGGACACTGTACATTAGATGTACAGTTACACCGAGACAATCACAATGAGAGTAGCGTTACTCGTCAGTCATAATGGTTCTCTTCCGAACCATTTACTTCTCTTGACTGTTTTACTTCTATTTACTTCTCTTGACTGTATCTAGTATAAAACTAGAAAGCACAGTTCTTGAGACCCTCAGCCAACTACACAAGAACTTTTTCTACCTTCTCAGGTGGCTCAATATTATTACCCTGCTGTCGACGGTAGATCTCTAACACTCCCCCACGGCGTTGACAGTCACCATCTTCCACGGGTCGTAGTTCAGAAGAGCGTGGATCACCGCGTCGCAATTTCGCCTTACGGCTGGTCACACAACTAGGCCGTGTCGACCGGGTGGAAGAGTGTAGAGTACTGCCCTGCTCAGGTTCCGACCTGTACTCGTTGCCTCGCCCGGTGATTCTGATTGGCCAACAGAATTCCCGCCACGGGACGAGCCACGCCGTGCTGGTCGTTAACGACCTGCATGGTTGTTAACCTCGTTCCCCCGGTAACATTGAGTAGGAAAGCATTACTCTCAAGTACCATTACTTGTACTCCCATGCCAAGCAATAACATCATAAAAGAAACTTCCCGTAACACACAGCAGAACAGCAGAACACCTGAACAGCAGAACAGCAGGACAGCAGAACAGCAGAACACCAGAACACCTGAACAGCAGAACACCAGAACACCAGAACACCTGAACACCTGAACACCTGAAAACCAGAACACCAGAACACAGGAGAACACTGGAACACATGAGAACACCAGGACACAGGAGAACACCAGAACACAGAACACCAGAACACAGAACACTGGAACACAGGAGAACACCAGAACACAGGAGAACACCAGAACACAGGAGAACACTGGAACACAGGAGAACACCAGAACACAGGAGAACACCTGAACACCTGAACACCAGGACACAGGAGAACACCAGAACACAGAACACCAGAACACAGGAGAACACTGGAACACATGAGAACACCAGGACACAGGAGAACACCAGAACACAGAACACCAGAACACAGAACACTGGAACACAGGAGAACACCAGAACACAGGAGAACACTGGAACACAGGAGAACACCAGAACACAGGAGAACACCTGAACACAGGAGAACACCAGAACACAGGAGAACACCAGGACACAGGAGAACACCAGAACACAGCAGAACACTAGGACACAGGAGAACACCAGAACACAGCAGAACACCAGGACACAGGAGAACACCAGAACACAGCAGAACACCAGGACACAGGAGAACACCAGAACACAGAACACAGGAGAACACTGGAACACATTAGAACACTGGAACACAGGAGAGCACCTGAACACAGGAGAACACCAGAACACAGAACACCAGAACACAGGAGAACACGGGAACACAGGAGAACACTGGAACACAGGAGAACACCAGAACACAGGAGAACACCTGAACACATGAGAACACCAGAACACAGGAGAATACCAGAACACAGGAGAATACCAGAACACAGGAGAACACCAGAACACAGCAGAACATCTGAACAAGAGTTGAACAATGAAGCACAGCTGAACGCGGCGATGATTAGCTGATGATTAGCTTTAGCTGATTAATTGGAACATTCCTCAGTTCCTCGTTCCTCGCTTTGACCTCGGGTCAAAGGTGCGAGTGACCTCGGGTCAAAGGTGAGGGTGACCTCGGATCAAAGGTGCGGGAGACCTCGGGTCAAAGGTGAGGGTGACCTCGGGTCAAAGGTGCGAGTGACCTCGGGTCAAAGGTGGTGGTGACCTTTGGGTTAAAGGTGCTGGTGACCTCGGGTCAAAGGTGAGGGTGACCTCGGGTCAAAGGTGCGGGTGACCTCGGGTCAAAGGTGCTGGTGACCTCGGGTCAAAGATGTGGGTGACCTCGGGTCAAAGGTGCGGGTGACCTCGGGTCAAAGGTGCAGATGACCTCGGGTCAAAGGTGAGGGTGACCTCGGGTCAAAGGTGAGGGTGACCTCGGGTCAAAGGTGAGGGTGACCTCGGATCAAAGGTGCAAGAGACCTCGGGTCAAAGGTGAGGGTGACCTCGGGTCAAAGATGAGGGTGACCTCGGGTCAAAGGTGAGGGTGACCTCGGATCAAAGGTGCGGGAGACCTCGGGTCAAAGGTGAGGGTGACCTCGGGTCAAAGGTGCGGGTGACCTCGGGTCAAAGGTGAGGGTGACCTCGGGTCAAAGGTGCGGGTGACCTCGGGTCAAAGGTGAGGGTGACCTCGGATCAAAGGTGCGGGAGACCTCGGGTCAAAGGTGCGGGTGACCTCGGATCAAAGGTGCTGGAGACCTCGGGTCAAAGGTGAGGGTGACCTCGGGTCAAAGGTGAGGGTGACCTCGGGTCAAAGGTGCGGGAGACCTCGGGTCAAAGGTGCAGGTGACCAGGTGGGGGCCACCTAGCCCCCCCCCCCTCTGGCTGCTCCACTGGGGAGTAGTATTCTACACCAAAGGTTGCTGAGGATCACGCCTGCTCCTGACACCTGTATATTGTACCATGTCTAGACTGAGGACAGAGAGAGAGAGAGAGAGAGAGAGAGAGAGAGAGAGAGAGAGAGAGAGAGAGAGAGAGAGAGAGAGAGAGAGAGAGAGAGAGAGAGAGAGAGAGAGAGAGAGAGAGAGAGGGAGAGAGAGAGAGAGAGAGAGAGAGAGAGAGAGAGAGAGAGAGAGAGAGAGAGAGAGAGAGAGAGAGAGAGAGAGAGAGAGAGAGAGAGAGAGAGAGAGAGAGAGAGAGAGAGAGAGAGAGAGAGAGACAGAATGTATGTGGACAGTGTTTGGTTGTAGTTCCTCTGGTGATTACCATCCTGGCCCTCAGATGGAGTGGTTGGCGCTGTAACTGTGCACTGAATGTTTGACCTTGTAACATTACATCGTCTGTTCCGTTCACCTGTATTAGGAAACCATAGATAGGATTATCTGTCAACGGAACAAACTATTGTTTAGTCATTGCCTTATGTGTTAATTGTACCAGATGAGGTACAATTATACCAGAGTATTTCTCCCTGAGTAAGTTAATACATGAGTGTCCAGTTCTGATCCATATATTCTGAACAGTGAACAACTAAGTGTTTGTATGATTATGTGAGTGAAGGGCCAAGATATTGTTGTCCCCTAACTCCCCTTGCTACTTGGGGGGGGGGGGGTATAGGGTGTTTATGTAGCTTCAGGGCACCAATCCCCCCAGCCACAGGGCATGGCGAGAAGGCACCCCCTAAGCATATATAATTCCCTATCAAACACAAACTAAAATACACATAAATGGCAGATCTCATCACAACCCACAAGAGTTAAGATGATAATAATAACACACAATAATAACATGAAAATGACATACACAAAATGGAAAATTCTTTTGTATTTGTTTTTTCTTATATGGGACCCGGCACACAAAGGGAGAGGTGCACAGTATATCATTAAAAAAGAACTAAAGCTGAAGGCAAAACAACAAGCTGCCTAAGCAGCAGGATTGGTGACTTGACATCGGCATACATGGAGAAAACTATTCATAATGGAGGCTCCTAACAAGGCCCCCGGAGCGGGAGGGATATCATGTATGCGCATGGGGGTCCCTCCGGCGGCGCCATACCCACTCGTGGGCTCCGGCCAGGTCATCCACCCTCTTGTGAGACACCATTAGGAGAAGTGGTACTCCAGATGACGACTCTGCTTAGATAGTTGGCTACCAGCAATCCTGGCTGCGGTTCACCTAAGCAAGACTATATTAACCATTATGCACCCTGCGCACGGTGATCCTGGGACTAAGGTGGTCTGCCCCTAGACGTGGTCTTGGACCATATTCTGTAGATGGAATATGTCCAGGTCAGAGCTTTCACAGAGCAAATCTCAAGGTCACTCCTGGCGAGTCCCATATCCTGAAGACCACGTGCACTCTCCATGCACGATCCTCCTCTCCAATTAAGGATTATTGAAGAGGCGGATGCTGTGTAATTCCCGGTATATTTGCTGACCTTTTGAAGGATCTCTGGGGTGCCGTACTTGTCGCACTTGCTCTGATGTGGACGGGAGAGTGAGAAGTTATCAGCAGAGACCTGGGTGTCTAATATAAAGGCCTCATCACCTTTGCAATATATGATGTGAGGCTTCCAGAAGGTCCCTCCGTCCGGTATA
This sequence comes from Procambarus clarkii, assembly GCF_040958095.1. Taxonomy (NCBI): domain Eukaryota; kingdom Metazoa; phylum Arthropoda; class Malacostraca; order Decapoda; family Cambaridae; genus Procambarus; species Procambarus clarkii. The sequence goes on from NC_091164.1 coordinate 21,813,872, forward strand.
CGGACTTCACGTTTCACCTCAAAACCTCTTTGCCGCAGGTGGCCAGCTATGAACCGGGTGATATCTTCATGACGTTTAACCCGAGCCCCATGTGTCTTGTGGCATGCCTGGGATATGAGGCCCAGTATCCCTGGTTTCTGGCAAGCATCGCAGATACCAGAAGCCTCAGGTCTACCCCTAGCTGCTCTAGATGGCGTGACTACAGCGTTTGCTCTAATCTGGATGGCATGAGCAAAATCTCCTCTGCTTAGCAGACGGGTACTAGTTGCGATCCACTGGTGGCAAGACGGAACCTCAAAAGAGGACGCAAGGCCGGCACCGTCGACCATGCTATACAGTTTTGCTTTCCATTTTCTAGAGCGCTCAGTCGTTTTGTTAGAAGGGGTTCCGACGGCCATGGTCAGGTCTACCCATCGACGCATTTGCGCTTGGAACACGGGTAGGAGAGCCGCTGCCACTACCACTGGATCCACTGACTCTATTAACGCCCCGAGCCGCTTGTTCTTCTGTAGGAGGATTGATGTGGAAAAGTCGGGCATTCCTAATCCACCGGCCTTCACGTCGGCATGAAAATAGGCATTAGGAGTATCATGAGGCAGCCGCAGCCAGCCACGAATGGCATGCAGCAGCCGCCGGTCAAGCCTTGCTAATTCCATCTTAAACATGCGTCCGAGAATAAGCCGGTGGTTCATCTTGGGGATTAGGTGGTGTTTTAGTAGGTACAGCCTCTGTTGGGGTTAGTTATTGTTGTCAGGCCTTAGTTATTGTTGTTAGGCCGTCCTCAAACAGGGAACCATAGGATAAGCGTCTGCCCCCGACCCCAGTAAGTATTCCTAAGTACTTATACTCGTTTGCCACACTCATAGTACCGATTTCATCGTCCCTGACGTAGTATGTCTTCCTGGTGGGGACATGCCACGTCTTGCGATGTGCATCGATCGTTACGCTTAGCGTATGGCATTTCGCAACATTTACTTTAAGCCCAGAGCCACGTAGTGTGAGGCAAATACTTGTTATGAGTGTCTGTAGTCCAGCAGCCGTTTCTGCTGCCACAACCAGATTGTCAGCAAATGCCAGTGCTGATATCTTTTCACCCCCAGTCCAACCCCTAGCCCCAAGTCCTTAGCCCTAGTAATTGCTTTATCAATTATTAGGTTAAAGAGAAATGGAGACAGGAGGTCACCCTGTTTCACCCCCCTAGTGATCAGGATGTCCCTCGACTTCTCCCCTTGGCTGGTTATTACATTGAGGACCGATCATAGCCCGACATTATGTATGTCCTTAAAGGCTTCAGAATGTCTTTACGTTTCATGGCCGGATGGGAGACGCTATCGAAAGCCTTCTCCATATCCAGAAACGCTAGGTGCGTGTTGTGCTTGAGCGCACGAGCCTCAGCTAGGAGTGTATCCAGGATCACCAGGTTTTCAGGGCATCCATCCACAGGGACGAAGGCCTTCTGCCGTCTGTCGATCCTGACTGCCTCGGAGAGTCTGCTGCTCAGAATCTTATGGAACAGCCTCACTATCGTAGATGACATAGTTATGGAGCGATAATGGGAAGGAGAGTCTGGGTTAGGTTTCTTAGCTAACAGCACTCTCTTATTCTTGTAAAATGGTTGTGCCAGGGATTCGTTTACCAACCACAGATTGAACAATTTTCCAAACACCCTGATTGGTATAGCTTTAAGTAGACGTATAGTGATACCGTCTGGGCCGGGAGTAGCATTACTACTTGCCTTGAGAGCAACAAGGATTTCCTCTGGTGTTATAGGGTCCTCTAGTTGCTGATTAACTAGATCACGGTCACGAATTGGGCGGCGGTCCGGTGATGTGGGTCTAGAGAATAGTGCCTCCCAGAATGGAAAGAGAAGCACGGGCTCCACCTCAGTGGGCGTTACTTTCCAGTCTCCGGAAAAGACGCGCGCAGCGGCTTTTGAACGATCCTTCTCGTACAGGCTCCCTTTACCATTTTTACGAGTCTTAAGATATACCTCCAGTAATTATCGTCCGATTATCTTCACCTCTATTCAGGTCCCTTGTTCTGAAATACTTAAGTTTAAACCAAATCAGATCAGGACAATGGTCTCTCTCTCTCTCTCCCCCCCCCCCCCGTCTCTTTCTCTCTCTCTCTCTCACTCTCTCTCTCTCTCTCTCTCTCTCTCTCTCTCTCTCTCTCTCTCTCTCTCTCTCTCTCTCTCTCTCTCTCTCTCTCTCTCTCTCTCTCTCTCTCTCTCTCTCTCTCTCTCTCTCTCTCTCTCTCAACACTGTCGGGAGCAACTTGTCCTCTTACAAACTATGTTTGAATTTGGCAATTTGCCGTATAGTCGAAAATGGACGTAATTTGAAAAAGAAAAAAACATGAAAATACATTTTGGATTTTTTAATACACTTTTTTGTTTTATTACAGCAAGTTAAGGTTCCTCTGGAAGGTTAGGAGGACAGGAAGTTCTCGTAAGGTTTCAAAATGTCATGGTTAAAACGTTAATTAAAAGTTTCCCCTTCAAACCTAACCGAATAACCCGGAGGACTCAAATAGAAAACGGAACTACATCACTTTCGTCAGCCGATTTCATTTCAAATTACGTCCATCTTTGGTCATAGCGCGCATACAAGCGGAAAGTGACGTAATTTTAAGAGGAAAGTAAACACTGACGGTGGTAGGACAGTAAAGAGTGACGGGTGTAGGACAGTAAAGAGTGACGGGTGTAGGACAGTAAAGAGTGACGGAGGTAGGACAGTAAGGTGTGACGGGTGTAGGACAGTAAAGAGTGACGGAGGTAGGACAGTAAGGTGTGACGGGTGTATGACAGTAAAGAGTGACGGAGGTAGGACAGTAAAGAGTGACGGGTGTAGGACAGTAAAGAGTGACGGAGGTAGGACAGTAAAGAGTGACGGGTGTAGGACAGTAAACACTGACGGGGGTAGGACAATAAAGAGTGACGGAGGTAGGACAATAAAGAGTGACGGGGGTAGGACAGTAAAGAGTGACGGGGGTAGGACAGTAAAGAGTGACGGGGTAGGACAGTAAAGAGTGACGGGGTAGGACAGTAATGAGTGACGGGGGTAGGACAATAAAGAGTGACGGGGGTAGGACAGTAAAGAGTGACGGGGGTAGGACAGTAAAGAGTGACGGAGGTAGGACAATAAAGAGTGACGGGGGTAGGACAGTAAAGAGTGACGGGGGTAGGACAGTAAAGAGTGATGGGGTAGGACAGTAAAGAGTGACGGGGGTAGGACAATAAAGAGTGACGGGGGTAGGACAGTAAAGAGTGACGGGGGTAGGACAGTAAACACTGACGGGGGTAGGACAGTAAAGAGTGACGGGGGTAGGACAGTAAAGAGTGACGGGGGTAGGACAATAAAGAGTGACGGGTGTAGGACAGTAAACACTGACGGGGGTAGGACAATAAAGAGTGACGGGGGCAGGACAGTAAAGAGTGACGAGGGTAGGACAGTAAAGAGTGACGGGGGTGGGACAGTAAAGAGTGACCGGGGTAGGACAGTAAAGAGTGACGGGGGCAGGACAGTAAAGAGTGACGGGGGCAGGACAGTAAAGAGTGACGGGGGTAGGACAAAAAAGAGTGACGGGGATAGGACAATAAAGAGTGACGGGGGTAGGACAGTAAAGAGTGACGGGGGTAGGACAGTAAAGAGTGACGGGGGTATGACAATAAAGAGTGACGGGGGTAGGACAGTAAAGAGTGACGGGGGTAGGACAGTAAAGAGTGACGGGTGTAGGACAGTAAAGAGTGACGGGGGCAGGACAGTAAAGAGTGACGGGGGTAGGACAGTAAAGAGTGACGGGGGTCTGACAGTAAAGAGTGATGGGGGTAGGACAGTAAAGAGTGACGGGGGCAGGACAGTAAAGAGTGACGGGGGTAGGACAGTAAAGAGTGACGGGGGTAGGACAGTAAAGAGTGACGGGGGCAGGACAGTAAAGAGTGACGGGGGTGGGACAGTAAAGAGTGACGGGGGTAGGACAGTAAAGAGTGACGGGGCAGGACAGTAAAGAGTGACGGGGGTGGGACAGTAAAGAGTGACGGGGGCAGGACAGTAAAGAGTGACGGGGGTGGGACAGTAAAGAGTGACGGGGGTGGGACAGTAAAGAGTGACGGGGGTAGGACAGTAAAGAGTGACGGGGGTGGGACAGTAAAGAGTGACGGGGGCAGGACAGTAAAGAGTGACGGGGGTGGGACAGTAAAGAGTGACGGGGGTAGGATAGTAAAGAGTGACGGGGGTGGGACAGTAAAGAGTGACGGGGGCAGGACAGTAAAGAGTGACGGGGGTGGGACAGTAAAGAGTGACGGGGGTGGGACAGTAAAGAGTGACGGGGGTGGGACAGTAAAGAGTGACGGGGGTAGGACAGTAAAGAGTGACGGGGGTGGGACAGTAAAGAGTGACGGGGGCAGGACAGTAAAGAGTGACGGGGGTGGGACAGTAAAGAGTGACGGGGGTGGGACAGTAAAGAGTGACGGGGGTGGGACAGTAAAGAGTGACGGGGGTGGGACAGTAAAGAGTGACGGGGGTGGGACAGTAAAGAGTGACGGGGGTGGGACAGTAAAGAGTGACGGGGGTGGGACAGTAAAGAGTGACGGGGGTGGGACAGTAAAGAGTGACGGGGGTGGGACAGTAAAGAGTGACGGGGGTGGGACAGTAAAGAGTGACGGGGGTGGGACAGTAAAGAGTGACGGGGGTGGGACAGTAAAGAGTGACGGGGGTAGGACAGTAAAGAGTGACGGGGGTGGGACAGTAAAGAGTGACGGGGGTGGGACAGTAAAGAGTGACGGGGGTAGGACAGTAAAGAGTGACGGGGGTAGGACAGTAAAGAGTGACGGGGGTGGGACAGTAAAGAGTGACGGGGGTAGGACAGTAAAGAGTGACGGGGGTGGGACAGTAAAGAGTGACGGGGGTAGGACAGTAAAGAGTGACGGGGGTAGGACAGTAAAGAGTGACGGGGGTGGGACAGTAAAGAGTGACGGGGGTGGGACAGTAAAGAGTGACGGGGGCAGGACAGTAAAGAGTGACGGGGGTAGGACAGTAAAGAGTGACGGGGGTAGGACAGTAAAGAGTGACGGGGGTGGGACAGTAAAGAGTGACGGGGGTAGGACAGTAAAGAGTGACGGGGGTAGGACAGTAAAGAGTGACGGGGTTGGGACAGTAAAGAGTGACGGGGGCAGGACAGTAAAGAGTGACGGGGGTAGGACAGTAAAGAGTGACGGGGGTGGGACAGTAAAGAGTGACGGGGGTAGGACAGTAAAGAGTGACGGGGGTAGGACAGTAAAGAGTGACGGGGGTGGGACAGTAAAGAGTGACGGGGGCAGGACAGTAAAGAGTGACGGGGGTAGGACAGTAAAGAGTGACGGGGGTGGGACAGTAAAGAGTGACGGGGGTAGGACAGTAAAGAGTGACGGGGGTAGGACAGTAAAGAGTGACGGGGGTGGGACAGTAAAGAGTGACGGGGGCAGGACAGTAAAGAGTGACGGGGGTAGGACAGTAAAGAGTGACGGGGGTGGGACAGTAAAGAGTGACGGGGGTAGGACAGTAAAGAGTGACGGGGGTAGGACAGTAAAGAGTGACGGGGGTGGGACAGTAAAGAGTGACGGGGGCAGGACAGTAAAGAGTGACGGGGGTAGGACAGTAAAGAGTGACGGGGGTGGGACAGTAAAGAGTGACGGGGGTAGGACAGTAAAGAGTGACGGGGGTAGGACAGTAAAGAGTGACGGGGGTGGGACAGTAAAGAGTGACGGGGGCAGGACAGTAAAGAGTGACGGGGGTAGGACAGTAAAGAGTGACGGGGGTGGGACAGTAAAGAGTGACGGGGGTGGGACAGTAAAGAGTGACGGGGGTGGGACAGTAAAGAGTGACGGGGGTGGGACAGTAAAGAGTGACGGGGGTAGGACAGTCACCTCACAAAAAGATTCTCACCATCGTCGACAGTTGAATTCTCGGAAAATCTTTGTAACGCAGGAAATAGTCGTATTTACTGAGTACGAACCGCAGTTTGGTGGTGTGGAGGACGGCGGGTGAGGACGACGGGTGAGGACGACGGCGGGTGAGGACGACGGCGGGTGAGGACGACGGCGGGTGAGGACTGGCTGTGGAGATAAAAGCTGGTCTGGAGTTAATATTATAAATGCCAATATGAGTCTGTGCTGGGTGGTAATGGCAGCAGTATATCGCGCTTCCTCTGCGGGGAGGAGAGCAACGGTCCGGCGCCATCTTGTGCGGTATCACTGGATATTTCAGGTTCCGGTGGCCCGGTACCCTCACAGCTTGGTCAGCGCCCCGTGATCGGTGGCCCGGTACCCTCACAGCTTGGTCAGCGCCCCGTGACCGGTGTGCCCGGTACCCTCACAGCTTGGTCAGCGCCCCGTGACCGGTGTGCCCGGTACCCTCACAGCTTAGTCAGCGCCCCGTGACCGGTGTGCCCGGTACCCTCACAGCTTGGTCAGCGCCCCGTGACCGGTGGCCCGGTACCCTCACAGCTTGGTCAGCGCCCCGTGACCGGTGTGCCCGGTACCCTCACAGCTTGGTCAGCGCCCCGTGACCGGTGTGCCCGGTACCCTCACAGCTTGGTCAGCGCCCCGTGACCGGTGGCCCGGTACCCTCACAGCTTGGTCAGCGCCCCGTGACCGGTGGCCCGGTACCCTCACAGCTTGGTCAGCGCCCCGTGACCGGTGGCCCGGTACCCTCACAGCTAGGTCAGCGCCCCGTGACCGGTGGCCCGGTACCCTCACAGCTTGGTCAGCGCCCCGTGACCGGTGTGCCCGGTACCCTCACAGCTTGGTCAGCGCCCCGTGACCGGTGTGCCCGGTACCCTCACAGCATATGTGACTGACGGCCGCACAGGTTGTGAAGTGACAGTCACATCACATTAACATGATGTGTCAATGGGAGTCGCGGGGAGGATTCGAAGCTGCGCACCTGGTGCTCCCCAGTACATGTGGTACAGCAGTCTAAGGCGTGTAATTAGGAGTACCCTGTGGGTTCGAATCCTCCTCATGGCTCTTACTGATTTTCTCATCAACTTACTGCTAGGTATTAAATAAACTTTTGTGGCCAGATTGTAGCGAGGTTATGACACCCACAACCCGAGGACCACAACCACTGGGCCCTTTCTTCGCTGGCACTGTTAGCACAAGTATAACTCTGAGCAGGTTAGGCCCTGATCAAGGACACAACCCGGTCACTGTGACCTTCAATTGTAACCTGTTGTGAGGTTCAGCTGAGGTGTGTCACACGTGCTGTGGGTCTGAGCCCCGGCCGTGTCTGCCCCACCCCTGGGGGGCTGGGACCAGCACCACGCCCCTGGGGGGCTGGGATCAGCCACACGCCCCTGGGGCGTGTGGCTGGTCCCAGCCACACGCCCCTGGGAAGCTGGGACCAGCACCACACCCCTGGGGGGCTGGGACCAGCCACACGCCCCTGGGGAGCTGGGACCAGCACCACACCCCTGGGGGGCTGGGACCAGCCACACGCCCCTGGGGAGCTGGGACCAGCCACACGCCCCTGGGGGGCTGGGACCAGCCACACGCCCCTGGGGAGCTGGGACCAGCCACACGCCCCTGGGATGCTGGGACCAGCACCACGCCCCTGGGGAGCTGGGACCAGCCATACGCCCCTGGGGAGCTGGAACCAGCCACACGCCCCTGGGGAGCTGGGACCAGCCACACGCCCCTGGGGAGCTAGGACCCGCCACACGCCCCTGGGGAGCTGGGACCAGCCACACGCCCCTGGGGAGCTGGGACCAGCCACACGCCCCTGGGGAGCTGGGACCAGCCACACGCCCCTGGGGAGCTGGGACCAGCACCACGCCCCTGGGGGGCTGGGACCAGCCACACGCCCCTGGGGGGCTGGGACCAGCCACACGCCCCTGGGGAGCTGGGACCAGCACCACGCCCCTGGGGGGCTGGGACCAGCCACACGCCCCTGGGGGGCTGGGACCAGCCACACGCCCCTGGGGAGCTGGGACCAGCACCACGCCCCTGGGGGGCTGGGACCAGCCACACGCCCCTGGGGGGCTGGGACCAGCCACACGCCCTTGGGGAGCTGGGACCAGCCACACGCCCCTGGGGGGCTGGGACCAGCACCACGCCCCTGGGGGGCTGGGATCAGCAGCACGCCCTTGGGGGGCTGGGATCAGCACCACGCCCCTGGGGGGGCTGGGACCAGTCACACGCTCCTGGGGAGCTGGGACCAGTCACACGCCCCTGGGGAGCTGGGACCACCCACACGCCCCTGGGAAGCTGGGACCAGCACCACGCCCCTGGGGGGCTGGGACCAGCCACACGCCCCTGGGGGGCTGGGACCAGCTACACGCCCCTGGGGGGCTGGGACCAGCCACACGCCCCTGGGGGGCTGGGACCAGCCACACGCCCCTGGGGAGCTGGGACCAGCACCACGCCCCTGGGGGGCTGGGACCAGCCACACGCCCCTGGGGGGCTGGGACCAGCCACACGCCCCTGGGGAGCTGGGACCAGTCACACGCCCCTGGGGAGCTGGGACCAGCCACACGCTCCTGGGGAGCTGGGACCACCCACACGCCCCTGGGAAGCTGGGACCAGCACCACGCCCCTGGGGGGCTGGGACCAGCCACACGCCCCTGGGGGGCTGGGACCAGCCACACGCCCCTGGGGGGCTGGGACCAGCCACACGCCCCTGGGGGGCTGGGACCAGCCACACGCCCCTGGGGGGCTGGGACCAGCCACACGCCCCTGGGGAGCTGGGACCAGCACCACGCCCCTGGGGGGCTGGGACCAGCCACACTCCCCTGGGGGGCTGGGACCAGCCACACGCCCCTGGGGAGCTGGGACCAGTCACACGCCCCTGGGGAGCTGGGACCAGCCACACGCCCCTGGGGGGCTGGGACCATTCACACGCCCCTGGGGAGCTGGGACCAGTCACACGCCCCTGGGGAGCTGGGACCATTCACACGCCCCTGGGGAGCTGAGAACACCCACACGCCCCTGGGGAGCTGGGACCAGTCACACGCCCCTGGGGAGCTGGGACCACCCACACGCCTTTGGGACTGGTGTAGACCCCCGGGGCTGGGTGAGGGGAGACTAGACCTCCGGGGCTGGGTGAGGGGAGACTGGTGTAGACCCCCGGGGCTGGGTGAGGGGAGACTAGACCACGAGGCTGGGTGTGGGGAGACTAGTGTAGACCCCCGGGGCTGGGTGAGGGGAGACTAGACCCCCGGGGCTGGGTGAGGGGAGACTGGTGTAGACCCCCGGGGCTGGGTGAGGGGAGACTGGTGTAGACTCCCGGAGCTGGGTGAGGGGAGACTAGACCCCCGGGGCTGGGTGAGGGGAGACTGGTGTAGACCCCTGGGGCTGGGTGAGGGGAGCCTGATGTAGACCCCGGGGCTGGGTGAGGGGAGACTGGTGTAGACCCCTGGGGCTGGGTGAGGGGAGCCTGATGTAGACCCCGGGGCTGGGTGAGGGGAGACTGGTGTAGACCCCTGGGGCTGGGTGAGGGGAGACTGATGTAGACCCCGGGGCTGGGTGACGGGAGACTGGTGTAGACCCCTGGGGCTGGGTGAGGGGAGACTGGTGTAGACCCCGGGGCTGGGTGAGGGGAAACTGGTGAAGACCCCCGGGGCTGGGTGAGGGGAGACTGGTGTAGACCCCTGGGGCTGGGTGAGGGGAAACTGGTGTAGACCCCGGGGCTGGGTGAGGGGAGACTGGTGTAGACCCCCGGGGCTGGGTGAGGGGAGACTGGTGCAGACCTCCGGGGCTGGGTGAGGGGAGACTGGTGAAGACCCCGGGGCTGGGTGAGGGGAGACTGGTGTAGACCCCTGGGGCTGGGTGAGGGGAGACTGGTATGGACCCCCGGGGCTGGGTGAGGGGAGACTGGTGTAGACCCCTGGGGCTGGGTGAGGGGAGACTGGTGTAGACCCCCGGGGCTGGGTGAGGGGAGACTGGTGTAGACCCCCGGGGCTGGGTGAGGGGAGACTGGTGTAGACCCCGGGGCTGGGCGAGGGGAGACTGGTGTAGACCCCCGGGGCTGGGTGAGGGGAGACTGGTGTAGACCCCCGGGGCTAGGTGAGGGGAGACTGGTGTAGACCCCCGGGGCTGGGTGAGGGGAGACTGGTGTAGACCCCCGGGGCTGGGTGAGGGGAGACTGGTGTTGACCCCCGGGGCTGGGTGAGGGGAGTCTGGTGTAGACCCCGGGGCTGGGTGAGGGGAGACTGGTGTAGACCCCGGGGCTGGGTGAGGGGAGACTGGTGTAGACCCCCGGGGCTGGGTGAGGGGAGACTGGTGTAGACCCCGGGGCTGGGTGAGGGGTGACTGGTGTAGACCCCCGGGGCTGGGTGAGGGGAGACTGGTGTAGACCCCGGGGCTGGGTGAGGGGAGACTGGTGTAGACCCCTGGGGCTGGGTGAGGGGAGACTGGTGTTGACCCCGGGGCTGGGTGAGGGGAGACTGGTGTAGACCCCTGGGGCTGGGTGAGGGGAGACTGGTGTAGACCCCGGGGCTGGGTGAGGGGAGACTGGTGTAGACCCCTGGGGCTGGGTGAGGGGAGACTGGTGTAGACCCCTGGGGCTGGGTGAGGGGAGACTGGTGTAGACCCCTGGGGCTGGGTGAGGGGAGACTGGTGTAGACCCCGGTGCTGGGTGAGGGGAGACTGGTGTAGACCCCGGGGCTGGGTGAGGGGAGACTCGCTGCACACAGCTGAGGGGACCAAAGTTGTCAAGTTGCTGGCTCAGTTCCAGGCCCCAGAGAGGAGGAGGAGGAGGAGGAGGACGAGGACGAGGAGGAGGACGAGGAGGATGACGAGGACGACGACGAGGCGATGGAAGTGGAGGAGGCGGAGGAAGAAGAGGGGAGACTAAAAAGAGAGGGGAGAAAAGGAGTGTAAAGAGAGGTTAGAGTAATCAAACTGTGAAAGTGACAGAGAAAGAGAATATGAGTGAGATAAGCACAATATGAGAGGACAAAAGACTACAGTAGAAATAATATAATAAGAGGCCAAGTGGAGGTAAAGAAGTGGTGTGGTGAGAGCCGTTTACCGTTACTAATAACCTGACTCACACTTCTGACACGGACAAATGTGCCCGAATTCAACACAAGTTTGGCATCGACAGTTACTTTCTGTGACAAATACTGGAGCCGGAGTCGTGGCCAGGATCTGGAGCCTTTAATGGACCATTTTGTGTGTCCCACATGCTGAGCCTTTGTTATGTGACGCGTATATATGTGGCAGGTGTCTGTATGTGTGGCAGGTGTCTGTATGTGTGGCCGGTGTCTGTATGTGTGGCAGGTGTCTGTATGTGTGGAGCAGGTGTCTGTATATGTGGCAGGTGTCTGTATGTGTGGCAGGTGTCTGTATATGTGGCAGGTGTCTGTATGTGTGGCAGGTGTCTGTATATGTGGCAGGTGTCTGTATATGTGGCAGGTGTCTGTATGTGTGGCAGGTGTCTGTATATGTGGCAGGTGTCTGTATGTGTGGCAGGTGTCTGTATATGTGGCAGGTGTCTGTATATGTGGCAGGTGTCTGTATATGTGGCAGGTGTCTGTATGTGTGTGGCAGGTGTCTGTATATGTGTGGCAGGTGTCTGTAAGTGTGGCAGGTGTCTGTATATGTGGCAGGTGTCTGTATGTGTGGCAGGTGTCTGTATATGTGGCAGGTGTCTGTATATGTAGCAGGTGTCTGTATATGTGGCAGGTGTCTGTATATGTGGCAGGTGTCTGTATGTGTGGCAGGTGTCTGTATGTGGCCTCGCAGGTATGTGGCCTGTCTGTAAGGGGCCTCGTAGCCTGGTGGATAGCGCGCAGGACTCGTAATTCTGTGGCGCGGGTTCGATTCCCGCACGAGGCAGAAACAAATGGGCAAAGTTTCTTTCACCCTGAATGCCCCTGTTACCTAGCAGTAAATAGGTACCTGGGAGTTAGTCAGCTGTCACGGGCTGCTTCCTGGGGGTGGAGGCCTGGTCGAGGACTGGGCCGCGGGGACACTAAAGCCCCGAAATCATCTCAAGATAACCTCAAGATATGTGTGGCAGGTGTCTGTATGTGTGGCAGGTGTCCGTATGTGTGGCAGGTGTCTGTATGTGTGGCAGGTGTCTGTATGTGTGGCAGGTGTCTGTATATCTGGCAGGTGTCTGTATGTGTGGCAGGTGTTTGTATATGTGGCAGGTGTCTGTATGTAGGAGACGTCCAGTGCTTCAACACCTCTCATCCTGCAGTCTGCAACCATTTGTTGATTCGGAGAATCAATATTCGCTCGCCCGTCGATCATTGACCAGGTCTTCTGGTTGGTGGTCTGGTCAACGAGGCTGTTGTTGCTGCTGCTCGCAGTCTGACGTAGGAATCACAGTCCGGTTAATCACGTGTCATTTGTTTATTAAGTTCTTTCTTACGCCGTGAGAGCTCGGCAAGTTATGCCTCATATGTCTGGACTCCTGAGCTGTGATTCTCAGTCTTTTTTGTTCTTCCGCTCCTGTGTTCTGTACTCTCCTCTCCAGTGTCCCTGACTCCGTTCTGTACTCTCCTCTCCAGTGTCCCTGACTCCGTTCTGTACTCTCCTCTCCAGTGTCCCTGACTCCGTTCTGTACTCTCGTGGGATTATTATGATCTAGTTTTGAACCAGAAGGTTAAGTGATCCACTCTGTACTTCAGAAAACCAGTCCAATGTTATATAAATCTAAATCTACCGGGAATCGAACTTAGAACCCCAGGCTTAAAAGGCCATGGAAACCATTTGCAATAACAATGTATGCGACTCACAAAAGATTATATTAAATCAAACATTATATAAGAAGCATTAATTGTTATCAACCCCAGGTAGCCTAATGAAGTGAGTCTTCCAGGTGAGAGATATTCTCCACACCTGACCAGAGATTAGGAGGTCAGGGGAAAGAAGTTTATTAAGTAAACTTCAGTAAATTATGACTAAAAAGAATAAAAACAGAGGACATGCATCTTATGGAAGATAGTCGAAATGAGATGTCGACATTTTGCGACGTGACGTGACGTGACGCCGACGGACGTCGTAACACATCACTTGAGTTGCGACAGTGGTCAGGAATGGATGGTCGCCACCGTCTCCTGGGAAGATAAATGAATACAGTTCTTGGTAAAGTTTCTGAGAGAAGGCTACAGTGTACAGCTGGTGAGGAAGGTGCTGGGGACGCGACGTACATCATTTCTCTGTGATTATTAGAGGCGACCTGAAGCTTAGAGGGCGGTCGTATTCCTGTAGGTGTAATATCCTCGACTGGAGGAAAATAAGCAGATGTTTCTGTGTGACGCCTGCCAGGCGACGTCCTAGACACAAGTCGGCACTAAAAGAAGCTTTGAGAGTCCCAAAGGATTTTTGTGTACGACCCGATTGAGCGCCATACTTAGGGCGTCGTGGGCAAGTGCCGTCCATCGTCATTTCTGCGGTAAGCGCACTTAATTAGTTGACAGACTGTTTATTAGTGTTTGATTGTGTTCCCAGCGATCGTAGGAAACGTTTATGTACACAGGTTGAATATTTTAGAAAGATAGTAAGAGGATATAAAGAGTTAGAGATGATTAGACATGTTGGAGACAAGATCAGCACAGCCTTCACTGAGGTCAGTGTGCAACTGAGGGGGTAGAGCCCCCGGGCGGCCGACGCAGGTTGATTTCAATGTGGACTCGTCCAGAATGGGGGAGGTCCCAGCACCATTCGACCGGCGTGGAGCGACGTTAGAGGGCGAGATTTAATGTTTGGCATAAAAGTTCATTATTTATGTTTAATTAGATTTTTTTTTATTATGGCAAGGTAATGAAATTACAGGTTTGTATGGGAGAAGTTAATGGAGCAACGTCGGTCTGAGAAAGATTATATAATGAACTCCAAGTGTGGAGCTGAACTTCGAGTGTAGGGGAGCTACACGTTTCTGTTGTGAAGCCGCATAGTGGAACTTCACAGACATTTGAGTGGGACTTGAGGTGCAGCAGATATTGGAAGGACTGCAGGAGGACCATTTTTCCTGATTTTTGAGGACCCCGACAGATGCTCCTAGCAGTGGGCCTCAGGATGGTAGAACAGAGACTCGTGTGGCCACCTCTATATGTATGAGGGAGTACTTGTGTGCATATTGGCATGAAAGATGCAGTGTAAGGGGAGAAATTTATTTCTTTTCTTGATGGAGGTATTTTTATGAGGCGGGTATTCAGCCCCGGGCAGTGAGGAGGTAGTTGGTTGTGGGGCGAAAATAGAGAGAAACAGCACAATACAGTTTACTTAATGAAGAAGATATATTAGTGGAGTGTTACCAGTTTGTGGCCACCTAGGGCGCTGTACTGTAATGTTATCTATATATTTCTTTACATGTGTTTCCATGTAACAAATGTTTCTCTGTTGACAGATGATTTTTGCTCTTATTCTGGCGAGGCTTCCTAGGTAACGAGAGAGAGACAGTTGCAAATCAGTTGACAGAGGTCAGTAACCTCATAAAGGGGATTTAGGGGGATCATCCCATAATGAGAGTGTGGGGGAGTCACGGCGGCTCGAGTGGGTGTGTACTCGTGACCTATAGGACAGGCTGGAGCCTGTCCTATAGGTCACGAGTACCCCCAAATAAAGGTGACATTGAACCTCTCTCCGAGTGTACAACATTTTCAGTGGGATCTCCCAACTTATTACATGTACTCCAGTTTTCTTTGCTGATCTATTGACGACAACAACAGTGTGGCTGCCGTGGTCAGTCTTATTTTATCAGGTGAGTGGTTGTGGTCTGTTCGCAAGTAAGTAAAGTATCAGTTACATCAGTCTCCAGTTTATAAAACCCTTAACCCCTGATATAATGTACTTACGCGGTTATTAAAAATCCGATAAACCCACATCAGCCTAATATATATTTCAATAGTTAAATGCATTAATTGAGTATAGTGAAGACTTAAATCCCCATTCTCGTCGGCCTCGATAACGCCGAGAATGACGTTAAACCTGACTTTTGACCACAACTGGAAAACATTGGTCCAATGTCAGGTGGAAATTACTTAGCAGGAGCTTAAATCGCTGCATTTAGTAATCTGATGTTGATATGTTTACTTGGTGAAAAGTTAAGCGCTCACGCTAACATTGGGCCCCACCAAGTGTGGTGGTCGATCACGCTAACATTGGGCCCCACCAAGTGTGGTGGTCGATCACGCTAACATTGGGCCCCACCAAGTGTGGTGGAGGATGACGCTAACATTGGGCTCCACCAAGTGTGGTGGTGGATCACGCTAACATTGGGCTCCACCAAGTGTGGTGGTGGATCACGCTAACATTGGTCTCCACCAAGTGTGGTGGTCGATCACGCTAACATTGGTCTCCACCAAGTGTGGTGGTCGATCACGCTAACATTGGGCTCCACCAAGCGTGGTGGTCGATCACGCTAACATTGGGCTCCACCAAGTGTGGTGGTGGATCACGCTAACATTGGTCTCCACCAAGTGTGGTGGTCGATCACGCTAACATTGGGCTCCACCAAGCGTGGTGGTCGATCACGCTAACATTGGGCTCCACCAAGTGTGGTGGTCGATCACGCTAACATTGGGCTCCACCAAGCGTGGTGGTGGATCACGCTAACATTGGGCTCCACCAAGTGTGGTGGTCGATCACGCTAACATTGGGCTCCACCAAGTGTGGTGGTCGATCAAGCTAACATTGGTCTCCACCAAGTGTGGTGGTCGATCACGCTAACATTGGGCTCCACCAAGCGTGGTGGTCGATCACGCTAACATTGGGCCCCACCAAGTGTGGTGGTCGATCACGCTAACATTGGGCTCCACCAAGCGTGGTGGTGGATCACGCTAACATTGGGCACCACCAAGTGTGGAGGTCGATCACGCTAACTTTGGGCTCCACCAAGTGTGGTGGTGGATCATGCTAACTTTGGGCTCCACCAAGTGTGGTGGTCGATCACGCTAACATTGGACTCCACCAAGTGTGGTGGTGGATCACGCTAACATTGGGCTCCACCAAGCGTGGTGGTGGATCACGCTAACATTGGGCCCCACCAAGTGTGGTGGTCGATCACGCTAACATTGGGCTCCACCAAGTGTGGTGGTCGATCACGCTAACATTGGTCTCCACCAAGTGTGGTGGTCGATCACGCTAACATTGGGCCCACCAAGTGTGGTGGTCGATCACGCTAACATTGGGCTCCACCAAGTGTGGTGGTCGATCACGCTAACATTGGTCTCCACCAAGTGTGGTGGTCGATCACGCTAACATTGGACTCCACCAAGTGTAGTGGTGGATCACGCTAACATTGGACTCCACCAAGTGTGGTGGTGGATCACGCTAACATTGGGCTCCACCAAGCGTGGTGGTCGATCACGCTAACATTGGGCTCCACCAAGTGTGGTGGTCGATCACGCTAACATTGGACTCCACCAAGTGTGGTGGTGGATCACGCTAACATTGGGCTCCACCAAGCGTGGTGGTCGATCACGCTAACATTGGACTCCACCAAGTGTGGTGGTGGATCACGCTAACATTGGACTCCACCAAGTGTGGTGGTGGATCACGCTAACATTGGGCTCCACCAAGCGTGGTGGTCGATCACGCTAACATTGATCACGTTAATGTTAACATTAACATCCCATCCCCACACCAAGTGTGGGGATGGGAACATGACCTCTTTCAAAAGTGTCCAAAATGCCAGTTAGTGAACTGAAATTTCTCTCAAATAACCAAATTATTTGGTATGATTTCTTAAACTTTGGCTTCTGCTCAATGATATTTTGCAGCTCAATTAGTTCCTCCTGTACTCCAGCTTCTTCAGGAACTGATAAGATAACTCCAAAGATAAACAAAACAATTTTTGTTGGCACATTGTTAGAATTTTATTACTTGGTGCTTGAATAAATTAATATCTCAGATGGTCCACGGTATATTATTTACATTTCTTCTTGGATTGTTCTACCTAAGCCATTTTTTTCTGAAATTAAAAATGTAAATTGAATTAATTTACCAAAATATTATTAATTCCAAGTAAACAAGTAAAAAAAACGTGAAGGGAACCAACAAGTGGACATAATAAAAGGCTCTGATAAGCACTGACAACAAAAATCCTAAAATATGCATTTATACATGCAGATATGTATATATGTAAAATCTGGGCACTTCACACAATAAATAGACCCTTCATACACACACACATGCCTACCTCAGTTGTAGCGACGTTCACATGTACGTATTTCACTAGCACACCTGCACTGTGTAAGTTTGGGTCTACCCTTCACTTAAAGCTGCATTTTATGAATTATTAATAATGGAAACTTTAGTGATTTATATTACAAAATGTTTTCATGTAAGTACTTGCCGACTGATGATGGTGGGTGAGTACACTCTAGTGTGTTGAGTACACACTAGTGTGGTGAGTACACTCTAGGGTGGTGAGTACACACTAGTGTGGTGAGTACACTCTAGTGGGGTGAGTACACTCTAGTGTGGTGAGTACACACTAGTGTGGTGAGTACACATTAGTGTGGTGAGTACACTATAGTGTGGTGAGTACACTCTAGTGGGGTGAGTACACTCTAGTGTGGTGAGTACACACTAGTGTGGTGAGTACACACTAGTGTGGTGAGTACACTATAGTGCGGTGAGTACACTCTGTGTGGTGAGTACACTCTAGTGTGGTGAGTACACTCTAGTGTGGTGAGTACACTCTGTGTGGTGAGTACACTCTGTGTGGTGAGTACACTCTGTGTGGTGAGTACACTCTGTGTGGTGAGTACACTCTGTGTGGTGAGTACACTCTGTGTGGTGAGTACACTCTAGTGTGGTGAGTACACTCTAGTGTGGTGAGTACACTCTAGTGTGGTGAGTACACTCTAGTGTGGTGAGTACACTCTAGTGCGGTGAGTACACACTAGTGTGGTGAGTACACTCTAGTGTGGTGAGTACACTCTAGTGTGGTGAGTACACTCTAGTGTGGTGAGTACACTCTAGTGTGGTGAGTACACTCTAGTGTGGTGAGTACACTCTAGTGCGGTGAGTACACACTAGTGTGGTGAGTACACTCTAGTGTGGTGAGTACACTCTAGTGTGGTGAGTACACTCTAGTGTGGTGAGTACACACTAGTGTGGTGAGTACACACTAGTGTGGTGAGTACACTCTAGTGTGGTGAGTACACTTTAGTGCGGTGAGTACACACTAGTGTGGTGAGTACACTCTAGTGTGGTGAGTACACTCTAGTGTGGTGAGTACACTCTAGTGTGGTGAGTACACACTAGTGTGGTGAGTACACTCTAGTGTGGTGAGTACACACTAGTGTGGTGAGTACACACTAGTGTGGTGAGTACACTCTACAGTGGTGAGTACACTCTGCAGTGGTGAGTACACTCTACAGTGGTGAGTACACTGTACAGTGGTGAGTACACTCTACAGTGGTGAGTACACTCTACAGTGGTGAGTACACTCTACAGTGGTGAGTACACTCTACAGTGGTGAGTACACTCTACAGTGGTGAGTACACTCTACAGTGGTGAGTACTGTTCTGATCTGAAGGGAATGGGGTTTATGAACTTAAACCTCCAAAGAGAGTTCTGGTTGCTGCAGCAGACTGTTAGTTGTGTACAGGCAGACAGTGTCCCCCAACCACTCCCTGACGGACCAAACAGCCGACCTCGGTAGCCACCCTCCCGCTACCGCCGGTCGACCAACAATGAACACTGGAGTGCTTGTAATTTACTCAGATCACCCTGTGCGCTTCGTGATCTTGGAGAGGGGTTCAGCATCACACATTTAGAGGTGAAGCTCCAACACTGGCTTCATTCTCGTGTGTACACACCCTACTTGAGCCGCCGTGACTCCCCACTCTCTCCTTGTTTGGTATGATCTCCTAAATCATTCTTTTACGAATTAGTACTCTCTGCTACCCTGTCCGCAGCTGTGATCTTTTCTCTTGCTCTCGCTCTGGGAAGCCTCACCAGGACAACAGAAAAAGCTAGCTAACAATACACATTTAATAAATGAAAAAAAATAACAGATACAATACATGATATACAAAAGATAAAATATTGACATACAACAGTCTAAGCTACTACAACCTGGTAGCAATCCAATATGATATCCTGTCTTCACCAACCGTCCATATTAAGTGGCTGCCCAACTCTTGGCTTACCACTTACCACTCCTTCACTAAATGAGGCTGAAATCTCCTAACAATAATATTGTACAATCAGCCCTGAGAGTATATAATACTCAGCCTGGGGCTCAAACACTAGAAAAATCTGCATGAATATTCCCCAACACAAGAAGAAATCACTCACCTTACACTGCGTCTTACACGCCAATAAGCATTCAAACACTCCCCTTATACATTCCTGTGTATCCTCCATAAACCTCTGTTCTGCTCCTGGAGGCTCACTACCATGTACATCTCTGGGTCCTCCAAAATATTCAAGAAGGCTCTTCTGCAGTTCTCCCAAAACTGCTGCACAAGGAAGTCCTCTTCAAACACCAGTTATGCTTCACCACTGATCCCACGGAGACACGTGAAACTCCTCTTCACTGCACCTTGACACTGCTTATAGTCGACTCCTCACTCTAGAGTCCTGCTCTCCCACAGAGTTCAGCAGACACTTCTCCAGCCTCGAAGTTTCCTCCATTAACTTCTTCCCAATCAAACCTGCAATTCCATTGTCATGCTGCTACGAATCCTACATGAATCCTAACATTATCATGATGCTTATTAAATAATTATTGTTCTATTCTATAATTAGTATAGTATCCAGTTGTGTATCCGATTGACGTTGTAAGATTATAGACTTGTATGTTGTATATTGTAACATGCTGTGGTGTGCCTGAGTTGCACTGTTATTTTATGAGTGCAAGTTATTTCCTGTTGGAGGGAGTGAGGTTTCTTCCGTGTGGGGAGATGACCATGTCTGGATGTGTCCAGAGTGGGGCTGGTTGTCAAGCGAGCGTTTATATTTCAACCTTGATTAATTCCTATTATTGTTTGCCATTAAATTCTTGAGAGTAATGTAACAGTATTATATACTCTTAAGATTATGGAATTAATGGTTATTAGTACTATACTTTTGTTAGTAGAGTTTCACAAGAGTTCATGTGGATGCTTAGTTGATGTGTTGGTAGGACGCCTGCCCTGCGAGCCAGGACTTACTCAGACGCGTGGGTGAGCTGCATGGAGAGGAGACGTGTACAAGTTAAGTCAGGGATATTGTTTATTTAGCTCCTTACCCAGTTAATTCCCTTGGTATGCCTAACTGTGCTACACCATTTATTCATTCATGTGTTTTAAGTGATGGTCTGTGTTTATTAAGGGTTTTCATTTATATTATTGCATGCTGAAGAATATTTCTGGTTGCAATATTTTTACCATTTATATGTTGTATTGTGTCACCCTTAGCATAGTTATATTGTTTTCCCGTTCATGTAGTGTTTTATTCATACCCTAGACACTTTTTGGCAAGGCCGATTTTCTTATTCTTTGATCACTGCGGGAAAAGAATCTTACTAAGTCTCAAGGGTTGTAACAAATGAGGACCACTGTCCGGGATCTTAAACCTTAATTCCCTGTAATGTATGTACAAAGTGACAGTGCTAAT
Source organism: Procambarus clarkii (assembly GCF_040958095.1). Classification (NCBI taxonomy): domain Eukaryota; kingdom Metazoa; phylum Arthropoda; class Malacostraca; order Decapoda; family Cambaridae; genus Procambarus; species Procambarus clarkii. Next base: position 21,834,417 of record NC_091164.1, read on the forward strand.
TATTAATAGCAATTACCGTCCTAGGTGCTCTGTGATTATCTAGTGACACCTAATCAAGCCTATGTGCATTTCTATGTCAATCTGAGCTGCTGTGAAAACTTCTCAACTCTTCACGATTTGAGGTAAGTTTACCAGACCATCTTGTGCCAGGGGCCAAGCATAATTTTCAGTGTCTTTTCAAGTGCTAAGTTGTGATAATTGAGCCAACCATGGAGGAGCAAGTTGAGTCGTTGTTGGCTAATCCAGACTTTGAGGGAATTAAAAACTTAAAAAAGTCTGCCTTAATAAATATGGCAAATAAGCTAGAATTAACAGCCAACAATAAAATGACTAAGGCACAAATATTGAGAGTGATTGTGATCCATTTAGTAGAGAATGGTGAGTTAGAGATTCTGGATGAGGTACGAGAGGAGACTAGTGACCAGATTGCTTTAAGGCGTCTTGAGTTAGAAGCGCAAGTAGCATATGCTAAGATTGAAGCTGAGAAGCAACAGAAAGTATTAGAGTTTGAAGCTCAACGGTTGGAGATTGAGGCACAAAATAGTGGTTTAGTGGCCCAGTTGCAACTTGAGGCAACAAAGAAACAACAATTAGAAATTCAGCAGAGTATGGCTGAAAATAATAACAGGTTGGAACAGCAGAGAATTGCAGCAGGTTTGGGTAACACTAGTAATAATCCAGAGAGTACAATTAGTTCTTCCCAGTACAGTAAACATGTAGATTTACCTAAGTTCAATGAGGAAGATCCAGAAAGATTTTTTTTTACATTTTAAGAATTTAGCAGTCAGCATGAACTGGCCAGTGGATCAATGGGTTGCCATTATGCAAGCACAATTTAAGGGGAAAGCTCAGGAGGTATTTGCATCTATTCCTGCTGAGAATTCTTTCGATTTTAAATTTATTCAACAGAGCATCTTGAATGCATACCAGCAGATCCCAGAGGCACATAGACAAAAATTCAGAAGTTTAAAAAGAGCACATGATCAGACTATTTCTGACTATGTACGGGTTAAATTAAATCACTTTGGCAGATGGATTAAAGCACTTAATATTATAGAGTTTTAGACTTTGAGAGACCTCATAGTAACTGAGGAAGTAGTGGGATGTCTACCAGAGAAATTAGCTTTGTTTATGGATGAAAATAAACAAACCACTGATCTTATAAAACTAGTCAAGCTAGCTGATGAGCATGAATTACTTACTAAAGTGCCTTTTAGAGCACCAATTAATCATTGTAATGCTAAAACTAATCATTATGCGCCTAAAAATCATGTTTTCCAGACTCGACCAGCTACCTCACCTTCTCCCCTTAACCCTTCTCCTGTAAAGCCTAAATCTGAGAAACAACAGACAGGGTTGTCAACCTCAAGTAACGTAGTGATTAAGCCTGCAGTGGGTTCGGCTGTTCCGACCACTGGCAGATATTGCACGCATTGCAGGAGAAGAGGTCATGAGGTAAATTCCTGTTATGCTTTGCACAATGAGTTGAGACCAACTGGTCTGATTATGAGTAGGGGTTTGCAAACCTTTAATGCCAATGTTGCTCCAGTCATGCCCAAGTGGATGACTAATTTTGATCCATACCTACATTCGGGAACCCTATTATGTACTAGTGGAACCTGGAAACCAGTTCAGTTGTTAAGGGACACTGGTGCTTCCCAGTCTTTAATTTCTCGCTGTGTTCTTACTGATGTTAGCACAGAAGACACTGGAGAGGTAGTGTTATTGTCTTGCATAATGGCATATGTCTCATAAATTTGCAGGACCGCATCAAGTAGTAAAACGTCTTGGGGAAGTTATTTACAAAGTTTGCCATCCCAAACAGAAACAACAGACCATGAATGTACATGTAAACCGGTTGAAGCCTTATTGTGGGCCTAGTATTGTGGCTTGTTGTGTTGCTGAGGAGGTAAATCCTGAAGAGTTGAGTGTTGCAAGAGAAGATGGTAATTCGTGTTTGTCTAATTCCAGTTCCGGGGAAGAATTGTTGTGTCATTTGCAGGATGAGGAGAGAGCAGAGTTCCTGGACCTTTTGGAGGTGTCTTCTAGCTTGTTTGGGGAGGTCCCCACTCAGACGTCTCTCATTACTCATGACATTAACCTGACAAATGTAACTCCAATTCGGCTGCACCCTTATCGAGTGACACCCGATAAACGTCGTATCATCCAGGAGGAGGTTGATTATCTTCTTCAACATGGGTTCATTAGACCCAGTCAGAGCTCCTGGAGTTCACCGTGTTTAGTAGTACCAAAACCAGAAGATAAGTGGAGATTAGTAGTGGATTATAGAAAACTCAACCAGGTAACTGTAGTTGATGTATATCCATTACCTTTATTGGAGGAATGTATCGATACTATAGGTCATGTTAAGTTTGTATCTAAATTGCACTTATCTAAAGGGTATCACCAGATCCCACTTACAGATTTTGCAAGGGAAGTGACAGCATTTATCACCCCTGATGGAGCTTTCGAGTTTAATGTAATGCCATTTGGATTAAGGAATGCTCCAGCAACTTTTCAGAAGTTAATGATTCTTTGTTGAAGGATGTGCCAGATTGTAGTGCATATTTGGATGACATTGTGATTTTCAGTAAGAATTGGGTAGTTCATATGTCCAGTTTAAAGAAGTTGTTTACTGTGTTACAACATGCTAATTTGACTGTGAATTTGAAGAAATGTAGTTGGGCTAAAGGAACAATAGTGTATTTAGGACATGAGGTCGGACAAGGAAGGATAGTCCCATTGCAAGACAAGATCCAGGCAATTGTGGAGTACCCAGTCCTAACAAATAAGAAGTCTGTGCAGAGATTTATTGGAATGTGTGCGTATTATAGGAGATATTGTAAAAACTTTTCCATTGTTGCTGCAAATTTTCTAAGGAAACAGGTAAAATTTAAGTGGATGCAGGAGTGTCAGAACTCTTTTCAGAAGTTGAAAGGAATTCTCTCAACCTCACCTGTGCTAGCTAGACTACAGTATGATAAACCTTTTATTCTGCACATAGACGCCTCAGACCTAGGAGCAGGTGCTGTTCTGTTCCAAGTAGGACCAGATGAGTTAGAACACCCTGTTTATTATTTCTCTCGTAAATTTGACAGGACACAAACTAATTATTCTGTAGTTGAGAAAGAAGCACTTTGTTTGATATTGGCAGTTAAGAAAGTTGAGACATATTTGTCAGGAAATCAAGTGGTAGTATATACAGATCATAATCCATTGACATTTATCAACTCTATGAAGTGTAAAAACCAGAGAATACTTAGATGGTCATTGATTCTGCAAGAATTCAATGTTGTAATTCGTCATATTCCTGGGAGGCAAAATGTTATTGCTGATGCCTTATCCAGGGGATTTCCTGTTGCAGTGCCATAATATGTAGTGTTCTTTATTCATAAGATGTATGTAAATTTTGTATTTTTTTTTACTGTGTGAAATTTCATTGTTTTCTACTTTGAGCTTTTGTTGAAGTATTTTCATGTTGCATTTTCATGTTATATTTCATGCAATAAAATAATGAAATCAACCTTCAGTTAATATCATTTTTTTCTTAGGGGCCGGGAGTGATACGTCCTCCCTGACCTTCGTCGAGGGAGGACGTATCACTCCTTCCTCCAAGATGTTCTCCTATCTCTACTCTCTTATATCAGCTTACTGCCTTAATAAAATATTTATTCTACATGTATAAACATCTGCCATGATCGCTGGGCACACGATCTAACACAGGCAACCACTGCAACAACTGTTATATTAGCTTACTGCAGAATTTGTATCTGGAGGGCGCTCGATCAGCTGTGGCTCCAAGATGTCATCCCTCCTATGACATCCAACCAGGTCTCTTTTAGACTGTCTCATAGCTCTTCTGCTCCTGACTTGAATACATTAAATCTTCTCACAGGCTTCACACATAAATGCCTGCCTGGTTCCCTCCTCTTGAAGGAGCACACAATTAGGTGGTCCTCCTCTACCAGGAGCTCAACGTCGTCTATGCCTTCAAATGCCCACTTGGGGACTGTAAGCCCCAAAGAACTCAGTATATAGGCAAGACAACAACATCTCTTTCCAGACGATTAACGATGCATAAGCAACAGGGCTCCATTAAAGAACATATAATCTCTTCCCACAACCAGACCATCACCAGAGAAATCTTAACAAACAACACAGAAATCATCGATAGATACAGCGATAGCAGGCGGCTAGATATCTGCGAGGCATTACACATCAAGAAGTCAACACCAGCAATCAACAGCCAATTAATGCACAACTATATTCTACCCACTTCAAGACTCCGCACCAATATAGAAGCATCAAGAAATATGGGCCAATAGGCCCTTTGCAGTTACTTCCATTCTTCCCTTTAATTTACCCAATTTATACCCATTGTTTCTTTTTCTGTCTTGTGTTGAAAGTTTTGTTCACCTCATCCAAAACACTTGTAACATATCACCTCACCCAAATGCGGGTATATAAAATGAAAGCTGTTTAAATTATAGCATAGTAGGACTCTGTTTAGTGTTTGCAGGTTATAGTTGTGTGTGTGTAAACTAAAGTCTTTGAAAATGTAATAAGTTACTACGAAACGCGTTCAAGTGTCGCGTCAGACTAGAAATAAAAATGAATTTTCGAGAATTGATTTTTCAATTACCATCGACAGTGAAAAGAAACATAAGAAATATTGGGAAAATTCGTGTTAGAATTACTAATCTTACTTTTTCGGTAATATTTAATAATATATGTCTACAGGAAAGACTGCTACCAAAATATACTAATATATATATATATATATATATATATATATATATATATATATATATATATATATATATATATATATATATATATATATATATATATATGTATATATATATATATATATATATATATATATATATATATATATATATGGTGTATTGTTTAATTGTGTATTGTTTATCCCCCTTTATTCTTTGCACTACATCTTGCCTCAGCCAGTTCTTGAAACTTACCACCGACTTGGGGTTGGCTAAAGACTAAGAGGTTATACGATACATTAACAGCAAGAACCCGGTGACTGGCCCAAAGTGGCCGTATTATCTCGCCTATGCTCTAGAGAAGACAGATTGAAAAATGGTAAATGTTTCCAAAAAATTAAGATGGTTTATTGCGTGGATTCTTGCAGTAAAAGATCTCTGCATTCTCAAGGGTTAATAATTCATGGGCTTTGAATGATGTTGTTAGGTTGCAACAATACTCCACCCTAGAGAGCACTTGAGTCTCAAAGTACCATCATTGGATTGGCGTCTCTTGTGTGAAGGTTCGTGTCATCTAGCTTGCCAATATTCTTGCAGTTGTGAGCGCAAATTTATGGCGTTCTTTAAGAATAAAGTTTTATGGCATGATTACTCCCCAATCTTTTATACTGTTATGTTTATGTCTCAACCTTTTCGTTCGATGTTGTGATTGGACTGAGTTTTGTTTGTGGGTTCCGTTTTGATATTTTCGTTTTCAAAAGCGGAGTTGCTGGAACCGATCATCAATGAGCATGTTGCGTTCTATAACCAATTGGAAGATCTCATTTACATCAATTTGGAGGTTTGGCGAGTCCTCTATATTCTCTACTCTCATAAAATATCGTAATGTCATCTGCTAAATATTATACAGTACAGCAGTTTGTGTTGTTGTCTGTGTCCCACACGAGAGTGACAAGACGAGGCTCTTTTAATGTATTGACTATTACTCTCTGGGTGCTGTTGGGTAAGGAACTGAAGATCGCTCTTCATTGTTTGCCAGATATTCTTTTTGTGCGCGACAGCACACTCGTCACTTATGGAATGCTTTAGTGAAATCTGCGTTTATTTTATTGTCAATTTGAGTGTCTTCCATGGCCAGTAAGGCGTGTCACAGTGGTCTAACAAGACGGAGAGGGGCACGAACCTCAGGACTTTAACCCATGTTATCAAGGGTTATATAGACGCTTTGACTCCGCGTGTTCTGTGATCTCATTTCTAAATACTCTTTAATGGATTTTGTGTATATAATATTTATCAGTCTTTAATGTTTTCAAATTTCTTCACTACTTCCATTATGGAGTGGTGTGATGTCTGCAGACACACACACACACAGAACATTGTATTGCACATATGTAAGACCAATTCTGGAATATGCAGCCCCTGCATGGAGCCCGTACCATGTCAAGCATTAGACGAAGCTGGAAAATGTTCAGAGGTATGCCACTAGGCTAGTCCCAGAACTAAGAGGCATGAGTTACGAGGAAAGGTTGCTTGAACTGCACCTCTAATCGCTGGAAGACAGGAGAGCTCGGGAAGATATGATCACTACCTACAAAATTCTCAGAGGAATTAACAGGATAGATAAAAATAACTGTTTAACACGGGTGGTACACGAACAAGGGGACACAGATGGAAACTGAGTACCCAAATGAACCACAGAGACATTAGAAAGTAATTCTAAGTGTCAGAGTAGTTAACAATTGGAATGCATTAAGTAGATTTGGTAGAATCCAATAGGCTCCACAATCTGTACACCAGTTGAGAGATGGGACCAAAGAGCCAAAGCTCAACCCCAGCAAGCACAACTAGGTGAGTTCAACTAGGTGAGTACAGGATGCAGCCCATAACAGCTATTAACTCCCCGACACCTACTTACTGCTAGGTGAACAGAGTTATCAAGTGAAAGAAACTACCCATTTGCTTCTGTCTCATCTGGGAATCGAACCTGGGTCCATGGATTGTGAATTGTAAACAGTGATCACTCGGCCGCGAGACCCTGTTGTTAAACAAGTTAAAACTCCGGAGCTGGAGCCCGTGAGGCAGTTCGATGTTGACTTGGACCTCGTTCTGGCAGCTCCTGCGACGGCGCTGGAACCAAGCATGTTGACGTTTGCCTTTCCATTGGAAAATTACAGCAACGTGGAGAGGGGGGACCTGCTGCATGGGTAGCAACTTCCCTGCCATATCGACCTACCCAGGCTTTGCTCCCTGGAGAGGACACTCCAGTCTCGCCTCACAGCGTCGAACCAGCACGGGAAGCGACAGTCTACCGGTTATTAGTCTCCTGCTCGATTGGCCAAGAGGACGACGCCAGGGGTTGCTTCCGACGGTGGGAGGGGTCATCGCCCCCACCCATACCGCCCCCCCACCCTCACGCGGGCAAGCCCCAGCCAGTAAGGTGTTGCCTCGCCAAAGTCCATTAACCTCACTGGGTGCGAGGGGTTAAGGGGTAAAAACAAACAAGCGGACCAACAACTTTGCACAAAGCAATACCAGATCCAGAAAGAAAATATCAACTGCACTAAAGCTGGGACACGGAACGTCAGGACACTGACACCCGGTTACTATGACGACCTGCAGGAAATCAACAACGCCCGAAAAACAGTAACCATCGATAAGGAGCTGAGCAGACTGCGGATGGATATTGTTGCTCTCCAAATGATCAGGTTTACAAGATCAGGATCTGTGTGTGTGAGAGAGAGAGAGAGAACCTTCTCCTTCTACTGGCAAGGAAAACCTTCAGACGAGACCAGAGAACACGGTGTGCGAGTCGTCGTCAGGACTGCCTTATGGGACCCATCATAGTACAGTGGGCACACATGGGCCTACTCTCTCGAGGTGCTCATTTTGGCTTGTGTTGTTTGCCTGTTCTTTTTTTTTTAGCTTAATTATGTGAAGTTGCGGTTAATTGGTTCCCATTTAATCAATTTATTATATAAATTGAATTTGCTGAACTCTTCTCCTCTTGGATTGGGAGCGCCTGCTCAGATCTGTTGTCCATGCTAATTTGAACTTCGATTTGGCTGTGTTTTAAGTAACTTGTATATATAATCCTTATGTTCTTAATTAATATATCATTGTAAAAATAAGGTCTAAGGTGTTTTCATATGTTGTAGGCTTTACTACTTGTTGGTTGGCAAATTTGTCATACATCCGTAAGAAGATATTTGTGAGTGTTGACCTAGACTCCTTTGGCTCATATATCTCTATTTTCCATATTTTTTCATCTTCAGTGACATTAGATGAAATTACCAACCAAGATGATGTTTGTAAAGTTTTCTAAGCATAATTCTTTACTATCAGCTAGTCCTTAAACTCCTGAAGATTTATACTTTATGGCTAATTTACTAGAACAATAATCATATTTAAGATTCTATTTTCATTATCAACACTTCCTTTCTGGCGTTTAGCACTATTCCATGTCACTAATGGCTGCCCTGTGACCTGTGTCTTCTGTCTCTCCTGACAAAATTGTATTTTGATCTGCATGCATATTTTGCTGCCACACTGGTCTTTGATGCGAGTTCCTGTTAAGGCAGCAAATACTTTATATTCCTCAGGCGTCGAGGCCTCTGAAAGTTATCATTTACAGTTCTGACACCAATCTGATCATAGTTGAACAAACCAACATTTCGTTTTCAATTCGACGAGACTTGCTGTATTTGTTAAATATTTTATGGGAGAACTTTCTCTTGTTTAAAAAGACGTTTTTAGAGAGGAAAGATTCTATCAATAAGATAAGATTGTAATTGAGTACAATGTGAATATAACGTATTTTGTAAACATTTATTGCCAAGGATGATCCTCTTACAAATATTTGCCATATAATATTTAGTTTCTGTCATTGCAAGAGAATTATCTGAATTAGGAAACAAATATCGCTTCTTGTTGGACATCTTTAAGGATGTTTTCATAAACTTTATCAAAAACATATTTATCAAAATCAGCAGCATCACCAGCTACTGCAGTAATATGTTCATTTGAGAGCATATCTGAGTTGCTGGCTCCACAGCTGGAGGTGCAGCCATAAGCTCTGGTGTCCCCTCTGCATATATGGAAATATACTTTGCTACGTGAATTAACATATACCACGGTCACTCAGAAATCAACGTGAATGACGTTCATTTGTAAGAAGCATTTGGCCTTGCATGTGATAATATCGAGACTGAACTGTAATGAATTGTATCGAAGCTATTTCTCTCGAAACAAAAATAAAAATACAGTGTGAGCACTCGGTGTGCATATTAGTGACGAATTTTGACAATTAGGAGCTTATTGCATTTTCCTTTAACGTATATTGCATCTTCTGCTGGACATTGCGGCAATTAGTTGGTTTCTTCCTGTCGTTAAGTTATGAAGAATGTTGACCAGACCACACACTAGAAGGTGAAGGGACGACGACGTTTTGGTCCGTCCAGGACCGAAACGTTGTCGTCCCTTCACCTAGACCTCTAGACCCCTTCACACTTTCCCTAGAAGGTCGTGGTCCCTTCACCTTCTAGTGTGTGGTCTGGTCAACACAATTTAGCCCCGTTAATGTGACTCATCGCCTGCTTATGAAGAATCTCTTGTACTGATCTCTGAGGCTGACAGTCTGCACGTGGACACTTCCACTCTGGGACTGTCAGCACTAACTATATCTAAATACTGCCACGACAAAAACATCTCTCTAAATGTATATGCAAATGCACAAACAACAACGCTTCATCAAGGACCGTTGTATAATTCCTACATACAACCAGATCGTCACCAGCTACTTGATATCTTAACCACCTACACCGATATCTTAACCAGTTACACCGATATCTTAACCACCTACACCGATATCTTAACCACCTACAACGATATCTTAATCAGTTACACGGATATCTTAATCATCTACACCGATATCTTAACCAGCTACACCGATATCTTAATCAGTTACACGGATATCTTAATCATCTACACCGATATCTTAACCAGCTACCACTTTAACTTACCCATCTACACCGATATCTTAACCACCTACACCGATATCTTAATCAGCTACACCGATATCTTAACCAGCTACACCGATATCTTAATCAGTTACACGGATATCTTAATCATCTACACCGATATCTTAACCAGCTACCCCTTTAACTTACCCATCTACACTGATATCTTAACCAGCTACACCGATATCTTAACCAGTTACACGGATATCTTAATCAGCTACACCGATATCTTAACCAGCTACCCCTTTAACTTACCCATCTACACTGATATCTTAACCAGCTACCCCTTTAACTTACCCATCTACACTGATATCTTAACCAGCTACACCGATATCTTAACCACCTTCACCGATATCTTAACCAGCTACTGTCGGAAATCTGACCCACATGTCAACATAATATAGTTACCCACTAAGAATTTAAAGAAAATGGGAGATTCCGTGACGTCATCACAACACGTATATAGTGAAGTCTAATTATTCTTTCAAACTACAGTCTATTGTTTAAGCTTAATAAAATAGTATTCACTAGGACTGAATAATCATACCATACACCAGCAGTACACTGCAAAGTTACTGAGAAGGTGAGCTGCTCAACAGTCTGTGAAGCTTACATACACTAGCTGTGCCACAGGTGCCACTTGAGTGCCAGCCGCCATACACTAGGTGTGCCACAGGAGCCACTTGAGTGCCAGCTGTCATACACTAGCTGTGCCACAGGTGCTACTTGAGTGCCAGCCGCCATACACTAGCTGTGCCACAGGTGCCACTTGAGTGCCAGCTGTCATACACTAGCCGTGCCACAGGTGCCACTTGAGGGCCAGCCGCCATGCACTAGCTGTGCCACAGGTGCCACTTGAGTGCCAGCCGCCATACACTAGCTGTGCCACAGGTGCCACTTGAGTGCCAGCCGCCATGCACTAGCTGTGCCACAGGTGCCACTTGAGTGCCAGCCGCCATACACTATCTGTGCCACAGGTGCCACTGAAGTGCCAGCTGTCATACACTAGCTGTGCCACAGGTGCCACTTGAGTGCCAGCTGTCATACACTAGCTGTGCCACAGGTGCCACTTGAGTGCCAGCCGATATACACTTGCTGCCCCACAGGTGCCATTTGAGTGCCAGCCGCCCCACAGGTGCCACTTGAGTGCCAGCCGCCATACACTAGCTGTGCCACAGGTGCCACTTGAGTGCCAGCCGCCATACACTAGCTGTGCCACAGGTGCCACTTGAGGGCCAGCCGCCATACACTAGCCGTGCCACAGGTGCCACTTGAGTGCCAGCCGCCATACACTATCTGTGCCACAGGTGCCACTGAAGTGCCAGCTGTCATACACTAGCTGTGCCACAGGTGCCACTTGAGGGCCAGCCGCCATACACTAGCCGTGCCACAGGTGCCACTTGAGTGCCAGCCGATATACACTTGCTGCCCCACAGGTGCCATTTGAGTGCCAGCCGCCCCACAGGTGCCACTTGAGTGCCCGCCGCCATACACTAGCCGTGCCACAGGTGCCACTTGAGTGCCAGCTGTCATACACTAGCTGTGCCACAGGTGCCACTTGAGTGCCAGCCGATATACACTTGCTGCCCACAGGTGCCATTTGAGTGCCAGCCGCCCCACAGGTGCCACTTGAGTGCCAGCCGCCATACACTAGCTGTGCCACAGGTGCCACTTGAGTGCCAGCCGCCATACACTAGCTGTGCCACAGGTACCACTTGAGGGCCTGCCGCCATACACTAGCCGTGCCACAGGTGCCACTTGAGTGCCAGCCGCCATACACTAGCTGTGCCACAGGTGCCACTTGAGGGCCAGCCGCCATACACTAGCCGTGCCACAGGTGCCACTTGAGTGCCAGTTACCATACACTAGCTGTGCCACAGGTGCCACTTGAGTGCCAGCCGCCAGCTTACAACTGGACAACATGAGCCACGCCCTAACAGCTATCTCACTGCCTCATCAGGCCGTACCTACATTATAGCTAAGGACTCAAATTACCTTTTATTAACACAGTAGATCACTAGATTTAATCCTACTGTAGTTTAGACCACCATGTGTGGTATAATTCATATGTAAAATAAGGTAAATATTTATAGTTTATTATATGAGCACCCATTGTGCTATAAGCTATAAATATCCCTTCAAACTATGTGGGGACATAATTCTGGCAGGCTGAATCAAATGTACAGTCCAATTAGAATCATCATAATTCAATATTGAACTTAAACAATAATCATATAACAAATAGAAATAAATCTTCACAAAGAATAAAATCAAATAATTGCCAGCTGGGATTTTCCCACAGCTTCACCGAAATAATCAATATATAAAACGAAAATAGAAGAAATGACGTCAGAACACATTAGAAATCAAGCAATTTCATCCAACTATCATCAACATTGGATGAGGTTGTTTGACTTAGAAGCATTCAGACGTTGATACGTTCAACCATCGTCTAACAGCTTCCAGGTCACCTACTGCCCTAGTCATCACCATCTGCGTCACGCCTAACTTTACCTAACTTTGTTATATATTACTAGAGAGAGTGTCTACCCTCGCTTGGTGTCTGCTTGGCGAAGTTTGGTTGGGAGAGAAGGTGTGGGGAGGGGTGGTAATGGGGTGGACGGGGGAGGGAAGAGGGGGTGGAATGGAGGGGGTGACAGACTCTCCTGGACATTGAATGGTGTCCTTTCTAGTATAAATATAATTATTAAAAACACTTTCACGACATTCCTGACCTCTCCCGCCCTCCGCGCCGCCGCGGGCTGGAAGATCCGCCCCACGGTAAACTCCCTCACTTACATCACCTCGCAGGAACTTATCTGGAAACAGTTTACCTAAGGAAGTAATGGCCCGGTAAACCTGGCCTGAATCTTGAATCATTCGCACACAAATGTTGCATTAGGGTTATTGCACCTTCTCGCGTCCCGTTGCATCCCTGTTATTGTAGCTCCTCCCGTTGGTCTGAGTCAGTCTTCTCACGCTCTGTTGCTACACTGTTATGGCTCCTCTCTCCTTCTTCTGCTTCAGTCTTAGACAGCTTAGTTCCTGCTGTTACACCACTGTCAAACACCCTTTTCATTTTCTTTTACATGAATGTTTGAAGTCTTTTCATGTTGCTTTGTATCAATGTTAAACATCTCCTGTTCTGTTGTATCAATGTTGAACATCTCCTCATGTTCTGTTGCATCAATGTTGAACATCTCCTCATGTTCTGTTGAATCAATGTTAAACATCTCTGGTTTAGGGCATCCGCGTTAAATATCTTTTCGAATTCTGTTCCTAGATAATTTTAATATATTTATCATCTATTTCCAGATATTCCAACATAAAACGCAGCGCAGGTAAGATGTCACCTGCACAGGACTACAACAGTCTGGGGCAGGACTACAACAGTCTGGGGCAGGACTACAACAGTCTGGGGCAGGACTACAACAGTCTGGTGCAGGACTACAACAGTCTGGGGCAGGTCTACAACAGTCTGGGGCAGGTCTACAACAGTCTGGGGCAGGACTACAACAGTCTGGGGCAGGACTACAACAGTCTGGGGCAGGACTACAACAGTCTGGTGCAGGACTACAACAGTCTGGGGCAGGTCTACAACAGTCTGGTGCAGGACTACAACAGTCTGGGGCAGGACTACAACAGTCTGGGGCAGGTCTACAACAGTCTGGGGCAGGACTACAACAGTCTGGGGCAGGACTACAACAGTCTGGGGCAGGACTACAACAGTCTGGGGCAGGTCTACAACAGTCTGGTGCAGGACTACAACAGTCTGGTGCAGGACTACAACAGTCTGGTGCAGGTCTACAACAGTCTGGTGCAGGTCTACAACAGTCTGGTGCAGGTCTACAACAGTCTGGTGCAGGTCTACAACAGTCTGGTGCAGGTCTACAACAGTCTGGTGCAGGTCTACAACAGTCTGGTGCAGGTCTACAACAGTCTGGTGCAGGACTACAACAGTCTGGTGCAGGTCTACAACAGTCTGGTGCAGGACTACAACAGTCTGGTTGTAACACGGGTTAGGGTTTCCCGCTTATCTTTCCTTCTTCTTTTCCCCCTCTACCCGCATTCTTACTCTTTATTCTCTACAAGGGACTCCAAAACTTTTACCAAAGCCAACTCCACGCCACGTGGTCCTAAGACGATTGACCGACTTAGGATTCTACACCCAGTATGACGTGACCTAGGCTTTGAGCAAAACCCTAGAGTCGCCTCCGCCGCCACCACCAGACCAGCAACACAGAGCAATGATCGAGGTCTGGATTGATCATGCTAATTAATCAACCTTGGGGCTTGATCCCCACTATAACCGATGACCTTGAGTGTGGAATAAATTACACGGTAAGGATGACTTCCGATTTAGTGTTAGAATCGGCGCCCAATCCAACTCTGCCTCGTGTGGACCACGTGACCAGGACAAGTAAACATAAACAAATGGAAACAATAAAAATGCAAAATATTAACTAATTAATTTATTAAAAGAAAAACTAAAACAAAATCTAAATATGTTCACTCCCTGTCACTTTAACACTCCCTACTTGACCTGAATGGCAATGTGACTATCCCTATAAATAACCATAGCAACTATACCTTGGGCAACCAGCTAGATGTTGAGGGCTGGTCTTGGGAGAGGTAAGATGGGTGACCTCTCCCAGTAGATCTGGAGTCCACACTGATCTCTCCCTCGTCTGGTCTACCCCAGACTAGAGCATTGTATCCTTCCGCATAGTCTAAGTTTTACCAAGTTACTTAGCCAGGTTTAAGTTATAACAATTAACCTCTGTTGTACTTAATTGATCCAGACTGGTTGAATTATTTTACTGAAATTAAATTACACAAGCATCTAACGGTAGAGCTGTTCCCGATCCCCAAAATGGTTAATTGAACTTTGAAAATAGTAGACATGTCAACCCTGATGACCTATGACCGCCAGTCACTCCACCTTACAACTTAGATCTGATTCGTGACGTCACTGATGGTGACTTAACTCAATTAGAATACTCTTGATATTGTACCCAGTACTATTATACAATACAATTTTAATACAAAATGAATAAAGGCTAGTTTCTCTAACTTACTGAATACTATAGGATGGTTCATTATACGCAGCTATGAACAAGGCGTCGATTATTTTCACCGCGAATTCCCCTGGGGTCAGGTCCCGGGTCACCACGCGGCTCAGCTTCCCATTCTCTTTTGTCGATAAACCACTCTGGATAATTCTTACAACCAGCCTAGTTTGTTACATGGTGCAGGACTACAACAGTCTGGTGCAGGTCTACAACAGTCTGGTGCAGCTCTACAACAGTCTGGTGCAGGACTACAACAGTCTGGTGCAGGTCTACAACAGTCTGGTGCAGGACTACAACAGTCTGGTGCAGGTCTACAACAGTCTGGGGCAGGTCTACAACTGTCTGGGGCAGGTCTACAACAGTCTGGTGCAGGACTACAACAGTCTGGTGCAGGACTACAACAGTCTGGTGCAGGACTACAACAGTCTGGAGCCGGGGAGCAGATGTCTGGTTAGTCTCCGTGGTGTAGTGGTAAGACACTCGCCTGGCGTTCCGCGAGCGCTTTGTCATAGGGTTCGTATCCTGGCCGGGGAGGATTTACTGGGCCCAAATCCTTAACTGTAGCCTCTGTTTAACTCAACAGTAAAATGTGTACTTGGTTGTAACAACGATTCTTCGCGGCGGGGATCGTATTCCAGGGACCTGCCCGAAACGCTACACGTACTAGTGGCTGTACGAGAATGTAACAACTCTTGTATATATCTCAAAAAAAAAAAAAATTAATCAATCATATTAAGACGGAATAGTCTGTAGTGAAGGTCTTTGTAGGTTAAGTGTGTGTGATGACCCATGAACTTGTTGTCATTTACGACTGGCATTGTTTACAACGGTACTTTACCTGGGGTGAGTTATTTACATAATTGATTTACTTATGCTGGAGAGTCCTTACATAGGAGTCACCTCCCACAAGCTGAGGTCGAGGGTCGGGATTTTAACACGTTTAATTTTCAGTAATAATATCTAAACAGACTTAGTTTTCAATTTGCAAGAATTGTTTAATCCTAAAGAGAGTCAGTGACTAAACTCTCAGTGTATATAGACTTAGAATACACTTCTCAGTGTATATACACTTGGAATACACTTCACAGTGTAAATACACTTAGAATACCCTTCTCAGTGTAAATACACTTAGAATACATTTCTCAGATTTCTCAGTGTATATACACTTTGAATACACTTCTCAGTGTATATACACTTAGAATACACCTCTCAGTGTATATACACTTAGAATACACTTCTCAGTGTATATACACTTAGAATACACCTCTCAGTGTATATACACTTAGAATACACTTGTCAGTGTATATACACTTGTCAGTGTATATACACTTAGAATACACTTCTCAGTGTATATACACTTAGAATACACTTCTCAGTGTATATACACTTCTCAGTGTATATACACTTAGAATACACTTCTCAGTGTATTGTGACGATAATCTCCTTCAAGAGATTGAGCCTGCTCTTCCCTCCAAAAAACGTCGATACATAAATCCCTATAAAACTAGTTTGGAAGAAATATCCAACAACGACAACATCTCCAAGGTTTGCCAGAGAGCAAAACGTATGCAGCCAGGAACACCTGCTCCACCTCGAACCACCAAACTACCTGTCTTGTCGCCTGCTCATCGCTGATTGGCTGCGGGTCCAGCTGCAACTGCACTCCACCCACCACACTACTTGATGTCTGGGGCCGCGCCGACCTCAGTCCTCAGAATATCCAGTGCTTTCATCAGGTTAACACGTCTCGTTGGTAGACTAAGCTGTGGCTTACGTGTACTAAGAGATGTGATAGCTTAAAGCCAATATTTCTGCACCTCTTATTTGATTGTATATTGCTCACTTGTTATTACTCACTTGTCTTAACGTAACTTTTCATTTTGTCATTTGATTATTCTTACTATTTTGATTGATTGATTTTATTATACGAATTTGTATGTCCATTTTATTCATGTTTTGCTTTTCTAACTTAATTAAAATTTCATTATTAAATTTACTTGTGTTTTGTGTGTCTTCTCATTACCTTACCACAGACGAAGTTCCAGATTTTCTATTTTTTGTTTCTATATGTGACGAGGCCATACCCCTAGCTTTTGAACAGCCGAACACCAACGCGTTACCGTCACAGTATATACACTTAGAATACACTTCTCAGTGTATATACACTTAGAATACACTTCTCAGTGTATATACACTTAGAATACACTTCTCAGTGTATATACTGTGTTCACATCACGCTGTGAGGAGCCAGAAATATATGTGACGCCGACAATAAACAAGACTCAGGGCACCTCTCGTAATCCCTGCCAGAAACGTGGTATTATTAAGCATTTTTTAAAACACAGGAATGGCTTCACCGTTGAGCACTCTGGTTCCATCAGAGTCGTGGACTTTTATTTAGAAGACGAGATTTTGAAGGATTTCCCCGGGAATTACGTTTAAATTTGATCTTATTTGTTGACTAAGCTGCGGCTTCCTGTCTGTCTGCCAACTTATTTTGAAATTCAAATATTTAGGGTAAACGAATTAAGTCAAAATATTTTATTTTGGATTTTGTTATTTATGTTATATTATTTGATATTAAGAGTTAAAAGGATTGTGAAGAATATAAATATTTTTTCTACGAATTTATATTGCAATTTTCTTGAATAGTCAACATCTCTGTTGACTATTGTCCATAGTAATATCGTCCATATCTTCACTCTGTTACTAATTAATTATCTGTATAATGTGTGCATTTATATGTGTGTTTTGTAAGGTCACTTGACCTTCCTCTTCCACCCACAGACCTTCACATAGTCCCTCCCACCTCCCTCTCCCAGGTGACGCCACGCCCACAGCACCTCACATTATCCTGGCCTGAGGTACAGTAACTCGTACAGTTCTTATTACTGAAGTAAAATCCTCGTTTTAGAGATATTATGAATATAAGTAATTGATGATTTAAATTATACTATTATATAATTTGTTCTATTAAAGTCATCCGCATTATATAATTTTCAAGAGTTAAAGATTGTGTTTTGCACAAACGGCACTGTCAGTGTGTGGGAGACTGTCAGTGTGTGGGAGACTGTCAGTGTGTGGGACACTGTCAGTGTGTGGGTCACTGTCAGTGTGTGGGTCACTGTCAGTGTGTGGGTCACTGTCAGTGTGTGGGACACTCTCAGTGTGTGGGACACTGTCAGTGTGTGGGAGACTGTCAGTGTTTGTGGGACACTGTCAGTGTGTGGGACACTGTCAGTGTGTGGGACACTGTCAGTGTATGGGTCACTGTCAGTGTGTGGGACACTGTCAGTGTGTGGGAAACTGTCAGTGTGTGGGACACTGTCAGTGAGTGGGAGACTGTCAGTGTGTGGGTCACAGTGTGTAGGAGACTGTCAGTGTGTGGGACACTGCCAGTGTGTGTTTACTAGTTGTGTTTTTGCGGGGGTTGAGCTTTGCTCTTTCGGCCCGCCTCTCAACTGTCAATCAACTGTTTACTAACTACTTTTTTTTTCCACACACACCACACACACACACACCCCAGGAAGCAGCCCGTGACAGCTGACTAACTCCCAGGTACCTATTTACTGCTAGGTAACAGGGGCACTTAGGGTGAAAGAAACTTTGCCCATTTGTTTCTGCCTCGTGCGGGAATCGAACCCGCGCCACAGAATTACGAATCCTGCGCGCTATCCACCAGGCTACGAGGCCCCTAAGTGTGGGTCACTGTCAGTGTGTGGGAGACTGTCAGTGTGTGGGTCACTGTCAGTGTGTGGGTCACAGTCAGTGTGTGGGTCACAGTGTGTAGGAGACTGTCAGTGTGTGGGACACTGCCAGTGTGTGGGTCACAGTCAGTGTGTAGGAGACTGTCAGTGTGTGGGACACTGCCAGTGTGTGGGTCACTGTCAGTGTGTGGGAGACTGTCAGTGTGTGGGTCACTGTCAGTGTGTGGGTCACAGTCAGTGTGTGGGTCACAGTGTGTAGGAGACTGTCAGTGTGTGGGACACTGCCAGTGTGTGGGTCACAGTCAGTGTGTAGGAGACTGTCAGTGTGTGGGTCACAGTCAGTGTGTGGGTCACAGTCAGTGTGTGGGTCACAGTCAGTGTGTAGGAGACTGTCAGTGTGTGGGACACTGCCAGTGTGTGGGAGACTGTCAGTGTGTGGGTCACTGTCAGTGTGTGGGACACTGTCAGTGTGTGGGTAACTGTCAGTGTGTGGGAGACTGTCAGTGTGTGGGTCACTGTCAGTGTGTGGGACACTGTCAGTGTGTGGGTCACTGTCAGTGTGTGGGTCACTGTCAGTGTGTGGGACACTGTCAGTGTGTGGGACACTGTCAGTGTGTGGGACACTGTCAGTGTGTGGGTCACTGTCAGTGTGTGGGAGACTGTCAGTGTGTGGGTCACTGTCAGTGTGTGGGTCACTGTCAGTGTGTGGGTCACTGTCAGTGTGTGGGTCACAGTCAGTGTGTGGGTCACTGTCAATGTGTGGGAGACTGTCAGTGTGTGGGTCACTGTCAGTGTGTGGGTCACAGTCAGTGTGTGGGTCACTGTCAGTGTGTGGGTCACTGTCAGTGTGTGGGTCACAGTCAGTGTGTGGGTCACTGTCAGTGTGTGGGTCACTGTCAGTGTGTGGGACACTGTCAGTGTGTGGGACACTGTCAGTGTGTGGGTCACTGTCAGTGTGTGGGAGACTGTCAGTGTGTGGGTCACTGTGTGGGTCACTGTCAGTGTGTGGGTCACTGTGTGGGTCACTGTCAGTGTGTGGGTCACTGTCAGTGTGTGGGAGACTTTCAGTGTGTGGGTCACTGTCAGTGTGTGGGACACTGTCAGTGTGTGGGTCACTGTCAGTGTGTGGGTCACAGTCAGTGTGTGGGTCACTGTCAGTGTGTGGGTCACTGTCAGTGTGTGGGTCACTGTCAGTGTGTGGGACACTGTCAGTGTGTGGGTCACTGTCAGTGTGTGGGTCACAGTCAGTGTGTGGGTCACTGTCTGTGTGTGGGAGACTTTCAGTGTGTGGGTCACTGTCAGTGTGTGGGACACTGTCAGTGTGTGGGTCACTGTCAGTGTGTGGGTCACAGTCAGTGTGTGGGTCACTGTCAGTGTGTGGGAGACTGTCAGTGTGTGGGACACTGTCAGTGTGTGGGACACTGTCAGTGTATGGGTCACTGTCAGTGTGTGGGTCACTGTCAGTGTGTGGGACACTGTCAGTGTGTGGGACACTGTCAGTGTGTGGGAGACTGTCAGTGTGTGTGGGACACTGTCAGTGTGTGGGACACTGTCAGTGTGTGGGACACTGTCAGTGTATGGGTCACTGTCATTGTGTGGGACACTGTCAGTGTGTGGGACACTGTCAGTGTGTGGGAAACTGTCAGTGTGTGGGACACTGCCAGTGTGTGGGTCACAGTGTGTAGGAGACTGTCAGTGTGTGGGAAACTGTCAGTGTGTGGGACACTGTCAGTGTGTGGGACACTGTCAGTGAGTGGGAGACTGTCAGTGTGTGGGACACTGTCAGTGTGTGGGACACTGTCAGTGTGTGGGTGACACTGTCAGTGAGTGGGAGACTGTCAGTGTGTGGGACACTGTCAGTGTGTGGGACACTGTCAGTGTGTGGGACACTGTCAGTGAGTGGGAGACTGTCAGTGTGTGGGACACTGTCAGTGTGTGGGACACTGTCAGTGTGTGGGACACTGTCAGTGAGTGGGAGACTGTCAGTGTGTGGGTCACAGTGTGTAGGAGACTGTCAGTGTGTGTTTACTAGTTGTGTTTTTGCGGGGGTTGAGCTTTGCTCTTTCGGCCCGCCTCTCAACTGTCAATCAACTGTTTACTAACTACTTCTTTTTTTTTTCCCACACACCACACACACACACACACACACACCAGGAAGCAGCCCGTGACAGCTGACTAACTCCCAGGTACCTATTTACTGCTAGGTAACAGGGGCACTTAGGGTGAAAGAAACTTTGCCCATTTGTTTCTGCCTCGTGCGGGAATCGAACCCGCGCCACAGAATTACGAATCCTGCGCGCTATCCACCAGGCTACGAGGCCCCTAAGTGTGGGTCACTGTCAGTGTGTGGGAGACTGTCAGTGTGTGGGTCACTGTCAGTGTGTGGGTCACAGTGTGTAGGAGACTGTCAGTGTGTGGGACACTGCCAGTGTGTGGGTCACAGTCAGTGTGTAGGAGACTGTCAGTGTGTGGGACAGTGCCAGTGTGTGGGCCACTGTCAGTGTGTGGGAGACTGTCAGTGTGTGGGTCACAGTCAGTGTGTGGGTCACAGTCAGTGTGTAGGAGACTGTCAGTGTGTGGGTCACAGTCAGTGTGTGGGTCACAGTGTGTGGGTCACAGTGTGTAGGAGACTGTCAGTGTGTGGGACACTGCCAGTGTGTGGGAGACTGTCAGTGTGTGGGTCACTGTCAGTGTGTGGGACACTGTCAGTGTGTGGGTCACTGTCAGTGTGTGGGAGACTGTCAGTGTGTGGGTCACTGTCAGTGTGTGGGTCACTGTCAGTGTGTTGGTCACAGTCAGTGTGTGGGTCACTGTCAGTGTGTGGGTCACTGTCAGTGTGTGGGTCACTGTCAGTGTGTGGGACACTGTCAGTGTGTGGGACACTGTCAGTGTGTGGGTCACTGTCAGTGTGTGGGAGACTGTCAGTGTGTGGGTCACTGTCATTGTGTGGGTCACTGTCAGTGTGTGGGAGACTGTCAGTGTGTGGGTCACTGTCAGTGTGTGGGAGACTTTCAGTGTGTGGGTCACTGTCAGTGTGTGGGTCACAGTTAGTGTGTGGGTCACTGTCAATGTGTGGGAGACTTTCAGTGTGTGGGTCACTGTCAGTGTGTGGGACACTGTCAGTGTGTGGGTCACTGTCAGTGTGTGGGTCACAGTCAGTGTGTGAGTCACTGTCAGTGTGTGGGTCACTGTCAGTGTGTGGGTCACTGTCAGTGTGTGGGACACTGTCAGTGTGTGGGTCACTTTCAGTTTGTGGGACACTGTCAGTGTGTGGGTCACTGTCAGTGTGTGGGACACTGTCAGTGTGTGGGTCACTGTCAGTGTGTGGGTCAATGTCAGTGTGTGGGACACTGCCAGGGTGTGGGTCACTGTCAGTGTGTGGGTCACAGTCAGTGTGTAGGAGACTGTCAGTGTGTGGGTCACAGTCAGTGTGTAGGACACTGTCAGTGTGTGGGTCACAGTCAGTGTGTAGGACACTGTCAGTGTGTGGGTCACTGTCAGTGTGTGGGTCACTGTCAGTGTGTGGGAGACTGTCAGTGTGTGGGTCACTGTCAGTGTGTGGGTCACTGTCAGTGTGTGGGAGACTGTCAGTGTGTGGGTCACGGTCAGTGTGTGGGAGACTGTCAGTGTGTGGGTCACTGTCAGTGTGTGGGTCACTGTCAGTGTGTGGGAGACTGTCAGTGTGTGGGTCACTGTCAGTGTGTGGGTCCCTGTCAGTGTGTGGGAGACTGTCAGTGTGTGGGTCACTGTCAGTGTGTGGGTCACTGTCAGTGTGTGGGAGACTGTCAGTGTGTGGGTCACTGTCAGTGTGTGGGAGACTGTCAGTGTGTGGGAGACTGTCAGTGTGTGGGTCACTGTCAGTGTGTGGGTCACTGTCAGTGTGTGGGTCACTGTCAGTGTGTGGGTCACTGTCAGTGTGTGGGTCACTGTCAGTGTGTGGGAGACTGTCAGTGTGTGGGTCACTGTCAGTGTGTGGGTCACTGTCAGTGTGTGGGAGACTGTCAGTGTGTGGGTCACTGTCAGTGTGTGGGAGACTGTCAGTGTGTGGGAGACTGTCAGTGTGTGGGTCACTGTCAGTGTGTGGGTCACTGTCAGTGTGTGGGAGACTGTCAGTGTGTGGGTCACTGTCAGTGTGTTGGACACTGTCAGTGTGTAGGACACTGTCAGTGTGTGGGTCACTGTCAGTGTGTGGGAGACTGTCAGTGTGTGGGAGACTGTCAGTGTGTGGGTCACTGTCAGTGTGTGGGTCACTGTCAGTGTGTGGGGCGTTGTCAGTGTGTCTTAAACATTTAAGACTAGTTTTCGTCTTGATTAAAACTACGATTGTTCCCCGTTAATCCATGACTTGCAACTAGTGTTGACCTGCCCTTCTGGTCACAGTGTCAGACACTACAAGCCGCCCTAACGAGGACACAATTAACGACCAGAATTTTTGAGATAAGTTTCGTTGCTAAAGCTTGCCTCCTTCTATGATGGTAACTGAGCTATGGTCTAGGTGGTGTGGACACCGTCCACAGCCTTACTTATATTGTAGAATGTCGCATATTGTCTGACTTTCGCCCTCCTGGGCTGAGGTATGCTGAACTCTGTAACTACTATATGAGTACTGGAACACTTGATGATATATTGGACTTGTACCCTAAATTAACCATAGATGTAACTTTATAACCTGAGCTTGTAAAAGCATCTTAATCACCTTCAGTGGTTAAGTTCTTAATTGCACACTAGTTTCTCTTGTCAGGTATTTCACCCTGTCAGAGTAAAAGAGACAAATATATTTGTATGTATGTGTATATATGTATGTATGTATGTATGTGTGTGTATGTATGTGTATAAAGTACAAAGCTGATCAGAATTACATTTCACCATTATAAATTCACATTAATGCATTCATAAATCTTGTATCTATGTATTTACGTATGTAGCTGAGCCTAACATTTTAAAAGCACTACGATCACCTTCTGTGGTTGTTCAATAAATCTCTGAACTGTATGTTTGACAAATCTTTCACCCTGTCCATGGAGGACAGAAGAAAATGTATATATGCTGGTTAGCATTGTAAATGTGTGGCCACGTCTATGGTAGAAAATAATAATAATAAAAAAAACAGCTTTACTGTCAAAAATCTAGAACTTGAAGCAACTCCATGTACTTTATATTTATATATATATATATATATATATATATATATATATATATATATATATATATATATATATATATATATATATATATATATATATATATATATATATAAAACGTACCCTCTCTTAACAATTCCCAGACAACCTGCCAAACAGATTGCTGTGCAATCAATAACACGGTTGTGATTGGCTCGTCACCCGATGGAGGGTGTGGACGTGTCACGGGCAGCGCTCGTCAGTTCAGACCTAGCGGGTGTGTGAGGAAGGTGTCCCTGACGACTGTGCGGGCGAGGTGCGCCGGTTGAATTGACATGGGGACTTATCGGCCTCCGGTGAAGAGGACGTCGGCAGGTCCTTCATTTACGGTGTCGGTGGACCATCCGTTGGTTGGGGTCGCCCTGGTGGAGGTCCTGCTCCCACCTGCCCTTGTGGGCCCCGGCTCCCAGGGCCACAGTGTCTTCAGATCTGGAGAAGATGCCTCAGCTTGGGTCGGTGAGGAGGCGCTATACTCACAGGCGCCTGGGTCGCGCCTGTGAGTATAGCGCACTACAGTTCTGATGACTTACTCCTTTTGCAGAAGAGTGCGCGCCGGTGTCCCCAGGATGATGTGGAACATGTGGGCAGTGTGGCCTCTGTGGGAGTTCCTGACGGTGAGGGTGTGAGCCGTGAGGATGAGGCGATAGTGGAGGTGCCTGCGGAGGGAACAGGTGGGAGTGGTGTGGTGCCTGTTCCTGCCTGAGTTTCCGATGTTACTCCTGTGTACCGCCCCCCCCTCCCCGCCTCTGTGTGCCGGTTCTCCGGGGGTTGTTGCCCCCTGATGTGAACGCTGGTACGAACCGTGAGTAAGTACTCGTGCTGAAAAAGGACGCTGTCCGGAGACTTCGTACTGCTAGGCCCTGTGGTGAGGGACTCTGTCCAGCCGTCGCCTTGTAGGCAACCGGCACGAGGCTCCCCCCCCCCCACCGGAGGTGTTGGGCCTCGTGCAAGTTGTTCCAGAGTTTGTGTCGTCCGCGGCGCTCACATGCAGGTGTCTACCCGACGCAAGATGAGTGCCATGTGTGGAATGCGTACTGTTAAAAATATCCTAAGTTATGTTTCTGGGAAAGTATACATGTTACTGAGCTAGTTCACAGGTGTTTCTCCGCATGTTGTTTCGATTGTATAGTTTTTTTGTTTTTTATATTCCTTTGTTTTTCCTGTTTTCCTGTTGTGTAGTTTTGGTTTGCTGTGGCGCTCAGGTGCCTTTTTATGTTTCTAATTTTGAACTTTGTTTATACCTAATAATTTAAGTGTTTTGTGTATAATTTGTGTATATATTTGTGTGTGTTTTGTCCATGTTTTCTACTGCGTGTCCCCGGCCATCGGGTCTGTGTGTTGTCTCGTCAGTGTTACGGTCGAGGTGGGTTAGGTATTTATACTTTTTAGTAATTATATTGCATTGTGTGTCCTGTGTTTTCTGGGTTGTGAACTGTTGAGGTATGCGGGTGTAATCCTTCCCCCTTGTGTTGTCTTCTTGTTGTGTTCCCCTCCGTCTCGTTTTCATTCATGTTCCTGTCATTTATTTATGTACTGCCTTGTTGCTCTGTCCCCGGGATGGCTGGTTTGTTTCCCTGTGTTGGTGTCTGTGCTCTCTGTGTGTTTGCTGCTTTGTTTTATATTATATTTATGTATTTTATGAAAAGATAAAAAATGACTCGGTTGAACACCTTTGAAAGCTATGGGAAGGAACGAGATGAACTTCCCGTTCGTAAATCTCAAAGCGGAACGCATGCGCCTAACCCAGCTGGTGTACCATGATGCAATAAATGATCTTCACTTAAAACTTATGTGTGGCTCCGAGCAACTAAAACGCGAGCTCGCTTAATCATACGTGGTGCACCTAACAGCTATGCAGGCGATGAGTCACAATAACGTGGCTAAAGTAAGTTGACCAGACATTAGTAACATACATAGTATGTTATTATGGCATAGTAACACCAGCTGACACCATTGTAACACCAGCTGTCACCATTGTAACACCAGCTGGCACCATTGTAACACCAGCTGGCACCATTGTAACACCAGCTGGCACCATTATAACACCAGCTGGCACCATTGTAACACCAGCTGGCACCATTGTAACACCAGCTGACACCATTGTAACACCAGCTGACACCATTGTAAAACCAGCTGACACCATTGTAACACCAGCTGGCACCATTGTAACACCAGCTGACACCATTGTAACACCAGCTGACACCATTGTAAAACCAGCTGACACCATTGTAACACCAGCTGACACCATTGTAACACCAGCTGACACCATTGTAACACCAGCTAACACCATTGTAACAACAGCTGACACCATTGTAACACCAGCTGACACCATTGTAACAACAGCTGACACCATTGTAACACCAGCTGACACCATTGTAACAACAGCTGACACCATTGTAACACCAGCTGACACCATTGTAACACCAGCTGACACCATTGTAACACTTAACGTTATTATAACATCAAGTGAAAACGTTAAGTGTAAGCCAAGACTGATATCTCTGTAACACCAACTTACCAACTGGTGCTCTTAGTTATATTTCCTTAAACCGTCTCCCCAATATGTAGAGGTGAGGGTAACCTGGTACTCACTGAGTGGCACGGGACCTGGTACTCACTGAGTGGCACCGGACCTGGTACTCACTGAGTGGCACCGGACCTGGTACTCACTGAGTGGCACCGGACCTGGTACTCACTGAGTGGCACGGGACCTGGTACTCACTGAGTGGCACGGGACCTGGTACTCACCTAGTGGCACGGGACCTGGTACTCACTGAGTGGCACGGGACCTGGTACTCACCTAGTGGCACGGGACCTGGTACTCACTGAGTGGCACGGGACCTGGTACTCACTGAGTGGCACGGGACCTGGTACTCACTGAGTGGCACGGGACCTGGTACTCACTGAGTGGCACGGGACCTGGTACTCACTGAGTGGCACGGGACCTGGTACTCACTGAGTGGCACGGGACCTGGTACTCACTGAGTGGCACGGGACCTGGTACTCACTGAGTGGCACGGGACCTGGTACTCACTGAGTGGCACGGGACCTGGTACTCACTGAGTGGCACGGGACCTGGTACTCACTGAGTGGCACGGGACCTGGTACTCACTGAGTGGCACGGGACCTGGTACTCACTGAGTGGCACGGGACCTGGTACTCACTGAGTGACACGGGACTAATAGTATGGTTTCAGGGGACTGCTTAACCTCACTAGGAGAAGGAGAAACAAGATGTGAATGTTTATACATCAGTGGGAAGAAGGAAGAGTATGGAAGAACGAGTAAGGAAGGAGGGAAGAGGATGAGTGAGAGAGGGAGGGAGGGAAGGGAATAGAAAACGGGAAGGGTAAGAGAGGTAGAGGGGAACTAGTATAAAGTGAAGACTGAGAAATTTATCACTAATGCTGCCACTATCATGCCTCAATGACATCTTAAAACATATACCACAATGTGACAAACACTGCTGTACTGAGAGGGTTCTTCTGTTGATGTAATCACTTACTGACAGTATGTTAAACAATGATGCTGGAGAACTTGGGAGGTTCATTGTCTCTGATGACACACACGGGAGATGGCAGGCGGCGAGGACCAAGTGACACATACAGATGGAATTTTAACAAGAGTTTAGCAGTCAAAATTATGATATCCTCCTCAGATTCTAAGTCCCTACACACTGATGAAGGGACTTAGGGACAGTGATATATAACCCTCCACCAAATGACAGAAGACCCAGGCAAGAGTATGACAGAAACAACATGGCAGTTAATAACATAATTGAGAGGGCAGCCTCTGCTGCCAGTAGAAATTGATCCCATCTGCTCATCATGGGCGACTTCAATCACGGAAGGATAGACTGGGAGAACAGGGAACCGCACGGAGGAGAGGATACATGAAGAGCCAAACTAGTGGAGGAAGCGACAAGAAACTTTCTAAGCCAACATGTCAGGGAACCCACTAGGATGAGGGGAAACAATGAACCAGCGAGACTCGACCTAGTCTTCACTCTGAATGACTCTGACGTATGGGAAATTGAATTCGAGGCCCCAGTAGAAATGAGCGATCACAGTGTACTGACGTTTGAGTATCTGGTCGAAGAAGGGCTAAAGTACTCGAGAAAGGGAACTGAAAGCAAAAAGGCAAGCATTCCGTAAGGAAATTACGAGGAGATAAGAAAATTCCTAACTTGCATGCAGAAGAGCAAGGAGGCAGCAGAAAAGTTTATCCCTGCTCAAAAAGTAAAAAATTAAATGTAGATGAGAAACCCAAGGTTTAATCAGAGATGTAAGATAGCTAAGCAACAAAGTAAAAGAGCACAGAGAAACTATAGAATTAACAGGACACTTGAGAGCAGAGATGGTTACCAGAGAACCAGGAATGAATACGTCATGGTGAGAAGAGAGGCAGAAAAGCAATATGAAAACGACATAGCAAGCAAGGCTAAGACCCAACCCAAATTGCTGCACAGCCACATCAGGAGAAAGACAACAGTGAAGGAACTGGTAATGAAACTGAGGATAGGGGCACTACAAACGACAAAGAAGTGCGCGAGGAACTCAATATGAAATTCCAGGAAGTCTTCACATTAGAGCAAGGAGAAGTTCCAGAGATAAGAGAAGGAATAATTAACCAGGCACCACTAGAGGAATTTGAAATTACCAGTGGAGATGTAAGGAAGCTTTTGCTAGAGTTAGATGTGACAAAGGCTATAGGCCCGGATCGAATATCACCATGGATACTAAAGGAAGGAGCAGAAATACTTTTCGTTCCACTCTCAATAGTGTGTAACAAATCACTGGTAACAGGTGAACTGCCAGAAATTTGGAAGGCGGCTAATGTAGTCCTGATATACAAGGGGGGATAGACAGGAGGCACTCAACTACAGGCCAGTGTCCCTAACCTGCATACCATGCAAGCTAATGGAGAAAATTGTGCGAAAAAAACTAGTGAAGCATCTGGAGCGAAGGAACTTTGTGTCACAACACCAACATGGTTTCAATGATGGCAAGTCATGCCTAGCAGGATTAATTGAATTCTACGACCAGGCAACAAGAAAGAGAGGGGTGGGCAGACTGCATAATTTTGGATTGCCAGAAAGCCTTTGACACAGTGCCACACCAGACGAGGGCTTGAAACAGGAATGTTTCCATAAAGACGTTGTAAACCGAAACAAACTCCAACTCTGCAGGTGGTCAGGGTCACCTGGGTCTGACCTACGGGCAGACGGGCAGGTCTCCCCGAGAGTTACAGGCGGGGTATCAGCTCATAGACCAGAGGTACAATATGGCAGGACTTCCATTCGGTACCTTATGTCTGGCCTCCTCCCCTCCCCCCCCCCCTCCACTTAGCTTCAGTATTTTACATTTACTTGGGATAAACTTTAGTAGCCATTAGTTGGACTATTTCTTCAATTTGCCCAGGTCATCTTGCAGCCTCTTAAGTCTTAAGCCTCCTCATAATTTTTTTTATAATTTTAAATTTATTTTATTTTGTTTATGAATATCAGTTCTTGCATTCTTGTAAAGCCAGCAGCATGCATAGCGTTTCCGACTGGTCCTTAATCTTAATTTTCCCTGGAATACGACCCACCAAATCGTTTAACAACCAGGTACCCATTTAATGCTGGGTGAAAAGAAGCGTACAGTTAAGAACTTGTGCCTAGTTAATCCTCCCCGGTCAGGATACGAACCCAGGCCAAATAGATCGCGATGTGCCTGGTGAGTGTTTTACTACTGCACAATGGGCACTGTACAATATCATCAGCATATACTGAGAGGGAAAGAGTTTAGTCTCTGGGAGATTCTGCATACAGCAGATACAGGATAGGTCCAAGGACTGAACCCTGAGGGATTCCACTAGTGACGCCTCGCCACTCTGAGACCTCACCACTCACAGTGACTCGATGTTTTCTGTTACTTATGTACTCCCTTATCCAATGGAGTACCTTCCCTCTCACTCCTGCCTGCATCTCCAGCTTATGCACTACTCTTTTGTGTGGTACTGTGTCGACGGCTTTCGTGCAATCCAACTATATGCAGTCTGCCCACACCTCTCTTTCTTGCCTGTTTTATTGTTTAATGCAACGTATGTGTGGTGGTGGAGGAACAATACAACATGTGTGGTGGTGGTGGAGGAACAATACATGTGTGGTGGTGGTGGAGGAACAATACAACATGTGTGGTGGTGGAGGAGGAACAATACAACATGTGTGGTGGTGGTGGAGGAACAATACAACAAGTGTGGTGGTGGTGGAGGAACAATACAACAAGTGTGGTGGTGGTGGAGGAACAATACAACATGTGTGGTGGTGGTGGAGGAACAATACAACAAGTGTGGTGGTGGTGGAGGAACAATACAACAAGTGTGGTGGTGGAGGAGGAACAATACAACATGTGTGGTGGTGGAGGAGGAACAATACAACAAGTGTGGTGGTGGTGGAGGAACAATACAACAAGTGTGGTGGTGGTGGAGGAACAATACAACATGTGTGGTGGTGGTGGAGGAACAATACAACATGTGTGGTGGTGGAGGAGGAACAATACAACATGTGTGGTGGTGGAGGAGGAACAATACAACAAGTGTGGTGGTGGTGGAGGAACAATACAACATGTGTGGTGGTGGTGGAGGAACAATACAACATGTGTGGTGGTGGTGGAGGAACAATACAACATGTGTGGTGGTGGTGGAGGAACAATACAACATGTGTGGTGGTGGAGGATGGTGGAGGAACAATACAACATGTGTGGTGGTGGAGGATGGTGGAGGAACAATACAACATGTGTGGTGGTGGAGGAACAATACAACATATATAGGGTGGCGGAGGAGCAATACAACAAAGGTGTATTGATGGCAGGGGAACTATACAGCTTGTGTGAAAGTGTAGAAATAATACATAATGCCTGTATGTCTGGGTACAAGTGACATGATGAACAACTCATCAGGTTTCTTCACTTGATGGAGTTGTATTGATGTGTTATAGCAGTGTGTTCACTCACAGGGTGAGTGACGCTGCCCAGTGCTTGACTATGGTGGCATGGTACGATATCAACACCATCGCTGGAGTGTTGAGTGGCGATTTCGGCACCATCTATGAACCTGCACCCCAACTCCCAAATATTAGGTGAGACGCTGACAATGTCATCTGTTGGCTGTGGTGTGGCGTCAGTAAAAGGCTCTTGTTTCATGCCTCAGTTAGGAGGTGAGGTCGATGATGGGTGGCGTAACGATACCCACGCTATCTAGGTTGTGGAGAGAATTACAATTTCAGTTCCCCGGAGGAGGGGTGTTATCCTAAGGCCACCCAGTATACTGTCTGTCTAATGACGTTTATGTTTACAGAAGTGACGCGAGGAGGAGATTAAGCTGAGGAGGGCAGTTCACCTCGGGCAGTCCAGAACTCTTGACATGGTCCTGTGAGAGGACAAAGTGGCCGCCGTCGGTAGTAGCAGTGTGTTAGCTGCTGGATTGATGCAGTATTGAATTGGCTGACGTACCCGAGATTTGGCCAAGAAGAGTTACGAGATGACAGTGATGCGTCTGTTGAGAAGTGCTGCTAGAGACGTGCTGCAGGAGACTTCTGCCAAGGTGTTAGTTACCCCTGTAATTGATTATTTGTAACCCCTGTCAGCGTGTTGCTGAAGCCTTCTGCCAGTGTGTTTCTGGAGAGAGAATGTCCGGTATTGGGACATTGTGACGATATGATGTGTGGACTGGCCCATGTTAAAGGCGAACTCGTCGGTGATTGCTATTGAGTGTGGACGACGTACATGTGAAGATAGTGAACTCACCGGGACTTGATGAACACTGCAGAGCTATTGAGTGTCCTAGGTGAAAGCGACACAGTCTAAATATGTGTAGATATACTTGGATATATAATATATATTGGTGAAAATGTAATTGCTTCTTGTTGTATATCAAATATCAATTCTCCAAAATTGATATTGGATATACAACAATATAGAATATTGGAATAAATATAGAATATTGGAATAAATTGTATATAGCGGGTTTCAAGCCCATATCTTAGTTGACATGGGCTTGAAACCCGCCATATACTGCAGGTATGTTGACAACATTTTTACACAGGTACCTGATGTCAGACATCTGCAGGAGCTGAAGGAGGCATTTGAGCAGATTTCTGTGTTGAGTTTCACTTACGAGATGGAGAATAATGGGAAGCTGCCTATTCTGGATGTAACAGTCATGGAAAAGAGCGGAGACTTCCACACTGCAGTCTACACTAAGGAAACAAACAGGAATGTGCCTCAATGCCAAGAGTGACTGCCCAAACAGGTACAAGAGGAGTGTTGTCAAGGCTCACGTCGACTGTGCTCTTAGACACAGCTCAGATTGGAAGCAAGTCGATGAAGAACTGTGTAGGGTAAGGCAGGTCCTAGTCAACAACGGCTTCTCCAATGGTTTCGTTGAAGACATCATAAAAAGGAAGGTGAAATGCCATGCAATCTCTGAAGAGTCAACTAACACAACACCTGTACCCCCTATTAGACTATTTTACAGGAACTTCTTTTCCACAGCTCATAAAATGGAGGAAAGGGTCAAATGAATTTAGGAGAATTGATATTTATATTACCACCGATAATGAAGAAAAACTAATGCAATATAGAGAAAATTCGTGTTAGAATTATTAATCATACCTTTTCGGTCATATTCAACAACATATGTTTACAAGAAAGACTGTTACCAAAATATACTTTATATATATATATATATATATATATATATATATATATATATATATATATATATATATATATATATATATAAATCAATGTTAGAAAAAGCCCTTAACCTCTCTCTCGACGACCTACAGTGGAAACAAGCCTCTCTTCCCGTAAGACTTGGGGGCCTCGGAGTTCGAACAGCAACGCAAATCGCTGTTCCAGCCTTCCTGTCCTCCTTATCAGCATCCGACGACCTTGTGAAGGAAATTCTACCTGCCCACCTACATCAGCTGGCAGGTATACATGATCCCAATTTTACACGCTGTGCCACAGAGTGGGCCTCTCGTGCAGGCCAATCACCTCAACCACCATCCCCAAAAGCCCACAAGCAATCCAGCTGGGATGGCCCCATTATAGACCAAGTTGCTGCAGAGTGCCTGGGTGCTGCAACAACACAACACGACATTGCTCGCCTCACAGCAGTAGCAGCACCACATGCAGGGGATTTCCTGTTAGCAACCCCAATGTCGGCAACTGGCACGCGTCTCACACCACACGCCCTCCGAATTGCTGTGGCCCTCCGCCTTGCTGCCCCAATCCACACCAGATATAGGTGTATTTGCGGCGAGGTGGTGGCTGACAGGTACGGCCACCATGGTCTACTCTGCCAAAGCACAGGGGGATGGCACTCGAGGCACAGTGAAGTTAACGACATCATCAAGAGGAGCCTCACCACAGCTGGATGCCCAGCTGAAAGAGAGCCCCGTTACCTAACGCCCCGTAACTCTGATGCTCTTATTGGTCGCCCGGATGGTATCACAGTGAACCCCTGGAAGAATGGCAAGCAGTTGGTACGGGACTACACGTGCGTATCAACCCTGGCTAACACCTACATTAACCTCAGTGTTGCACAACCAGGTGGCGCTGCCACCCACAGGGAAGCAGAAAAATCCCGTAAGTATAGAGAACTGGATCACCACTACAATTTTGTCCCCATTGCTTCTGAGACACTCGGCGCCTGGGGTAAAAGTGCTACCAGTTTTTTGAAGGAACTGGGTTCTAGGCTCATTGAAAAGACAAGGGACCCGAGAGCTGCAAGCTTTCTTTTCCAGCGCCTCAGTGTGGTGATACAGAGGGGAAAAGCCCGGATGGGCACATGTATAAGCAAGTAGATGGGGTCGCCATGGGTTCTCCCCTAGGTGTCCTGTTTGCAAACTTCTACATGGGTACCATCGAGCAAAAAGTCTTAGTCGACATGAACTTGAAACCGGCCATATACTGCAGGTATGTTGACAACATTTTTACACAGGTACCTGATGTCAGACATCTGCAGGAGCTGAAGGAGGCATTTGAGCAGAGTTCTGTGCTGCGTTTCACTTACGAGATGGAAAAGGATGGGAAGCTGCCCTTTCTAGATGTAACAGTCATGGAAAAGGGCGGAGGTTTCCACACTGCAGTCTACACTAAGGAAACAAACATAGGAATGTGCCTAAATGCCAACAGCGACTGCCCAGACAGGTACAAGAGGAGTGTTGTTAACGCATATGTCGACCGTGCTCTCAGCCACAGCTCAGAATGGAAGCAAGTCGACGAAGAACTCTGTAGGGTAAGGCAGGTCCTAGTCAATAACGGCTTCTCCAATGGTTTCGTCGAAGACATCATAAGAAGGAAAGTGAAAAGCCATGCAACCTCTGAAGAGACAACTAACACAACACCTATACCCCCTATTAGACTATTTTACAGGAACTTCTTTTCCACAGCTCATAAAACGGAGGAAAGGGTCCTGAAAGATATTGTTAATAGAAACGTTATCCCTACAGACAAAAATCAGAGGATACAACTGACGATTTACTATAAAACCAGAAAAACGGCCAGCCTACTCATGAGAAACTCTCCAGACACAAAACAGAACGCTTTAAAAGAGACTAACGTCGTCTATGCCTTCAAATGCCCTCTTGGGGACTGTAAGCTCCAAAATACCCAGTATATAGGCAAGACAACAACATCTCTTTCTAGGCGTTTAACGATGCATAAGCAACAGGGCTCCATTAAGGAACATATAATCTCTTCCCACAACCAAACCATCGCCAGAGAAATCCTAGTAAAAACACAGAAATCATCGATAGATACAGCGATAGCAGGCGGCTTGACGTTTGCGAGGCACTACACATCAAGAAGTCAACACCAGCAATCAACAGCCAATTATTGCACAACTATATTCTACCCACCTCAAGACTCCGCTCCAATATAGAAGCATCAAGAAATATGGACCAATAGGCTTTCTACAAACACTTCTATTCAATATCCATTGTTTCGTGTTCTGTCTTGTGTTGATGAAATTAATACCCTATTAATACTCTTGTTCTGTCTTGTGTTGATGAAATTAATACCCTATTAATACCACACCTTGTTCTGTCTTGTGTTAATGCCACATCACCCCTTCCACCTCACTCAAATGTAGATATAAAATCGGAGATGCGTAAGTTCTATTCAGTTGTGTATTTGTGAACTAAAGTCTTTGAAAATGTAATAAGTTTTACGAAACGCGCTCGTGTCGCGTCAGACTAGAAATAAAAATGAATTTTGGAGAATTGATTTTTGATTTACCTCCAACAGTGAAACGAAATGTACGAAAGATTGAGAAAATTCGTGTTAGAATTATTAATCTTACTTTTTCGGTCATATTTAATAATATATATATATATATATATATATATATATATATATGCGAACAAGCCTGAATGGTCCCCAGGACTATATGCGAATGAAAACTCACACCCCAGAAGTGACTCGAACCCATACTCCCAGAAGCAACGCAACTGGTAACTACAGGGCGCCTTAATCCGCTTGACCATCACGGCCGTCAAAAGGAAGTGATAGCCGAGGCTATTTGAGCCACTTCCCCGACGGCAACTCGGATGGTAATCTTGGGCATAGCATTTCACCAAATCACCTCATTCTTTGGGGCACACGTGAGGAACACAAATGCGAACAAGCCTGAATGGTCCCCAGGACTATATGCGAATGAAAACT
The DNA here is from genome assembly GCF_040958095.1 of Procambarus clarkii. Taxonomy (NCBI): domain Eukaryota; kingdom Metazoa; phylum Arthropoda; class Malacostraca; order Decapoda; family Cambaridae; genus Procambarus; species Procambarus clarkii. Next base: position 21,869,831 of record NC_091164.1, read on the forward strand.
CACACCCCAGAAGTGACTCGAACCCATACTCCCATACTTGTGTTCCTCACGTGTGCCCCAAAGAATGAGGTGATTTGGTGAAATGCTATGCCCAAGATTACCATCCGAGTTGCCGTCGGGGAAGTGGCTCAAATAGCCTCGGCTATCACTTCCTTTTGACGGCCGTGATGGTCAAGCGGATTAAGGCGCCCTGTAGTTACCAGTTGCGTTGCTTCTGGGAGTATGGGTTCGAGTCACTTCTGGGGTGTGAGTTTTCATTCGCATATAGTCCTGGGGACCATTCAGGCTTGTTCGCATTTGTGTTCCTCACGTGTGCCCCAAAGAATGAGGTGATTTGGTGAAATGCTATGCCCAAGATTACCATCCGAGTTGCCGTCGGGGAAGTGGCTCAAATAGCCTCGGCTATCACTTCCTTTTGACGGCCGTGATGGTCAAGCGGATTAAGGCGCCCTGTAGTTACCAGTTGCGTTGCTTCTGGGAGTATGGGTTCGAGTCACTTCTGGGGTGTGAGTTTTCATTCATATATATATATATATATAATGTCGTACCTAGTAGCCAGAACAAAATTCTCGACCTAATATGCAAGGTCCGATTTGCCTAATAGGCCGAGTAATTTTCTTTATTTTCAATAAATTGTTTCCAATTAGTTTATTTGAATTATTATTATATTATATTATATTAAGAACTTAAATTATTAACTGTGTTAGTTTAGGTTAGGTTAAGATAGGTTAGGATAGGTTAGGTAGGGTTGGTTAGGTTCGGTCATATATCTAAATTAGATTTAACTCAAATTTAAAAACAATTAACTCATTCATAATGAAATGGATAGCTTTATCATTTCATAAGAAAAAAATATTGAAAAATATATAAATTCAGGAAAACTTGGCTTATTAGGCAAATCGGGCCTTGCATAGTGTTACCTATCGTTCGTTACGGCTCGTGACCCTACAGCAGCCAAGCTTTAATTACGTCTAGGGATACGGGAAAACTGCTGTTCTCAAGAGCGGGTCACCAGTATAACCCCTTGATAAGTAATGAGCACATAAATAAAAATCTTCCTTTAGGACTGAAGAATAGATACAAAATATTATATAGATATATATTCAAGACAGTATAATATAAAAAAACACAGATGGTAAAGTTAACTTATGCAACAAACCAAAAGTATTGTCATCTCACTTAATATAACATAATAAAATATGGCACAACATGAATGTTACAGACTTAACTCTAAAAAGGTGTGATCTCCCTTGGCCCGTATCAGCTACTGAACTCTCGCTCTGTCGCTACCCAAATCCTCACCTCCTCTGCCTCATCCAGGATGAGGGATGGAAACCAAGGACTTTTTAATATTTAAAACTAATTGAACAACCACTTGTTCTCAAAACACATAAGACTGCAAATTACATATAATAGTTACTTACAAAATATATAAGTACAATGCCACCTGTTTAATTACAGAAAATAAACAATTACCTAAACTAAATAAAAGTGACATCTGGAACTCCCAACTGAACAGGTCCAGCTTCCCGAATTTAACAGGTATTAGACGTGTGCAAAGCAACCGCGCTCCTGTCTCCACTGACACTGCCACACCACACGATAATTTACAAAAACACAATGTGTGTACATATACAGGCAATGATATAATGGAACAAAACAAGTTATTTTAAATTTATATACGTATTCTGCTAGGAGTACGTAACACTTCCACCTCCAAGAAAAAAATGCAATAGATTGAAGATCAATGGCATTTTTTCAAAGTAAAATGTATGACACTTGAGATTTATGCTATTAATTACACCAAACATGTAAAAGTAATTAGAACACATTTCTGGACAAAAATGAAAACACGCCAAATATAGTCTTACAGGAAACTCAGAAATTTCAGTCTTATGACTATGTTCTACATATGTGTCACTGGAGTATGCAAATTTATCTCTCCAAGGTACTATCTCATTTATTTCACTTTGTTGCAGATCATATTTCACACTCCTATCTACAACATTATCATTATTAGCATGAATAGAATTGTCAATAAAGGTAGCTGCTTTCACACAGTTATCATGGCAATTTAGCTTTTCATTTGTTTCTACTATTTCTCTAAGATCAGTTCCGTATTTCCATGTGATCCCTTTTCCACATGGTGAAGTTTTCCAAGACAGACTCCATTTTCCATTACTCCCTTTTTCTGGAGCTGAACTGCTTAATTGAAGCTGACTGGATGTTGAGTAGATTTGGGACTTCTCCTGGGTATGCTCTGACACAGACATCTGCTCTTCATCACTCTTGATCCTCTGTGGAACACATACTCTCGCCCAATGGATACTAAAATTAGAGAAATTAGCATTAAACCTCACAATTATGCATAAGACTTTCCCATTCATAGAACCTTCCGAAACACAAGACACCGACTTAGCAAACCTTTGACCTTCAAACCAAGAAATACAACCCAAGATAAGTGCAAAGACTACCAGATCGAACTGACTCAGATGATCCATAAGGAACACAGAAATCAATTGCCTCATAACTCTGTCATAACGATCAGTGAAAGAAAACAGGCATATGCCTAGGCACCATATCTCAATCATAACTCCGAAGACAAGTTCACACCCCCTGATGGTGAACTTGAACACAACACACACTTTCATCAACCGTCTAGTCTTCCAAAAGACTAAATAAAACATGCCGAAAACTTTACAACCCTCACCATCACTTCCCAAGTGATTTACGTCTGATGACAACCAATCAACCAAGAGGTTTAAGGGTCTTAACATCTTGAAGATGAACAGCAGATTACCTGGGAAACACCCAAGGATAATCTGTAACCCTTCACAATGATTAATTCTAGGTAGGATAACCTTATCCCCCAACTTGAAATACACACCTGGAGCCTCAAACATCTGCTCCCCAGTATGGTTTAATCCTTCACCCACAATATGACTCTGAATATCAACTCCAATATGACTCTGAAAGTCAACACCACACTTAAGTGGAACATACACTTTTATCACTCGTGCATCAAAATAACCTGGATCTGAATATAGAGACACTGTTCTAGCATAACTCACCACTTCCTCAGAACTGCTGGGTGCACAACCTACTTGAGTAAACTCTCTCTGCTCAACCACAAGGCTTGACAAAGATGTCCCACAGTCCATTACTTCACAAGAAAATGGCTGCAGAATAAAAATAGATTTCAACATCCTACACACACTCTGACTCAATGTACACAATGAGAAATACTTACTCCACATAGAATAAGAATCACAACTCCGCAACTTAGATCCAAATGCTACCTTACCACTCTCAATGATTTTACTAAAAGTTCCTCCCATGACTTCTGGAGCTGCTCGGAGTACTGTCTGCTCACAATCAATAATATCACTACCAAGCTGGGTCACATCCTCACAGACAACTGAAGAGGGAGGCTCAATGGGTCTCCATCTACTCAACAGAAGCTGATCCTCTGGCTGCTTTCCCACACTCTCCAAAACTGGATCTACAGTACAGACTGTCTCCTTGCTTCTCTCTGAAATCTTAGGGTCAGTTCTACTCAATGCACTTAAATTAAGGGAATCTGAAACGAGCGGGCAAGTAACAGGTAGTTTGACCTCCTCCCCTATTATATCACCTTGACTAGGGTGAGGCGGGGCCTCTACAACGGACTTACTCTCGACAACTGATTCTAAACTTTGAGTGAGCGGGAATACTTCTGCCAACCCGACATCTTGTCCTAAACCATTCACTTGGCTGGAATACAGAGTCGTGGCTTTTAAGTTTCTCTCAACTCCTGGCACAACGTTCGTAGTGAGCGGCAAGACAATGGTACATGGACATCCTTTCCCAATTTATTGGAATAAAGCAGAGTCATAGTATCAGGCTTACTCTCAACAACTAAATCGGCCACACAGGAATCTGGAACAACCACATCCCACTTCTCCACTGAAAGGGTACTGGTTTCTGGAACAAATGCTTGAGTAACAACATCAGAACTGACAACTGGATTTATATTAGTACTGACATCAGCACAGGTAGAATGGACAAAACCATCTTCTACAACAGGTTGTTCATTCATAGAACTAACTTCAGCACAGGCAGAATAAACATGGTCTGCAACTGGCTGTTTACACAAACGGGGATCAATCTCACCCACAACATGATTTATGGCCACATCATTACCCAATATAACATCCACACCTGGGATGGGCAACTGTGTACTAACACCCACAGTGCATAAACTTGGTGTAATGGTGGATCTGAAATTAATGTCTATTAGAGGTACAGTTTTACATCCTGCAACACTCTGAAGAACAACAAACTTTCCAGTCTCTCTCTTTTCAACATCAGAAAGAATACTGGATGAAATTATGGTTTGGGAAGCACCTGTATCACGAAGAATAACCACTGGCTTCCACTTCCCATTAATACACAAAACTTCACCTGAAGACATATATGGTGAATACTGTTTCACCCAATTGGGGTTTACAGTTACATGTTTATTAGTAAGTTTATTTTGCACACCTCTGCAATAAATGAGACCAGTTGGTCGTAACTCAGGGTGCAATATAAAACAGGAATTAATTCCATGGCCTTTTCTCTTACAATGGGAACAGGACCTTACAGTGGACACACTGGTAGAACCAACTGTAGGTTTAGAAATAACCTTATTATTATTTGACATTCCTGACAATGAAGTAGCAGGATTAGGTTTTGTAAGAGAAGAGCTCATGGGAGTAACTGGAGCACTAGGACGGGATGGATTCTGATAAGGAGTTCGGTGAGCATTATAATTTACTCTACGACTAGACTTAGGTGAAGTGGCCGTAAACTGGGCCTTAGTCAACAACTCATGCTCATCCGCGAGCTTTGACAGCTCATAAATGTCTGTTACATTCTTTTGTTCTGCCATAAAAGTAGACAACTGGTCTGGGAGACATGACAATACTTCTTCCATTATAAGAAGATTCTTTAGAGCATCAAAGTCAGTGACTGAAAGTGACTTTAACCATCTGTTGCAAAAATTCGTCTTCTGACGAGTAAAATCTGCTATTGTCTGATCCCTTATCCTCCTTAGGTTCCTAAACTTTTGCCTGTGTGCCTCTGGATTTATTTGGTATGCATTTAAGATGCTTTTCTTTACAAATTCGTAATCAAAGCTATGAGCGTCAGGTAGGGATGTAAAAACCTCCTGACTACGCCCCTTAAATTGAGACTGCATAATGGCTACCCACTGATCCCTTGGCCAGTTCATACTGATGGCAATTTTATAAAAATGGGCAAAGAAAACCTCAGGATCCTCCTCATTGAACTTTGGTAACTCTATATACTTATTCATCCTTATGGGATTATTATCACTATTTATTGAAACATTACTAGTATTTCCATGCCCAGCTGCCATACGCTGTGATTCAAGCCTGAAGTTAGTGTCAGCCATTTGTTGTTGAATCTCTAATTGTTGCTTTTTTGTGGCTTCTATGTGCAACTGTGCCTCAATTTCTAAACGTCTAGTCTCAAGCTCCCTCTGCTGAGCTTCAGCCTCTAATATTTGCTGTTGCTGTTGAGCTTCCATCTCTCTTTGACGAGCTTCAGCCTCTAATATTCTCTGTTCTTTTTGAGCTTCAAGCTTAGCATTGGCTATTTGCGCTTCTAACTCAAGACGCTTTAATGTCATCTGATCACTCGACTCCTCTCTTAACTCCTCTAGAATTTCTTCCTCTAACTCTCCATTCTCAACAAAA